>NC_089503.1:33270285-33588013 GCF_036850995.1 Saccopteryx leptura | reverse complement strand
ACTTAGAATAGTGCTGGGCACATATTAACATTGCAAGAGCATTTTGTTAACTAAATGGGGAGGACAGGATAGAATTCTCTGAGGGGTTTTGCTGGAACAAGTCAGAAAAGACAGTGGGCACTGTCCAAAGCATGTCTCTGCTCTCTTGTCCCAGACTGGCTCTTTTCCTTTCTTATGGTTCCTTTTCTCCTTCCTCATTTTGTTTGCAGACCAGAGCCATTATATCTCTTGACAAAGAAAAAAACAAGGGCTTTATATGAGCCTTTAGCTTACATAAATGCAAATAAAACAAAGTAAAATATTTTTAAAATAATGAACACACATATCATTAAACATGTATATTAATATAAAGTTATGCAATAAAAATGGCATGCATATAAAAATTTAAGTGATCTGGGCCATTCATCTGCCCATGTTCATATTCAAGGACCTGTGGCTGCTATTGGCCTGGAGGGGTGGGGGAAGTCTCTTTTCTCATATGCTGTTCAGAGAGATAGCAACTTGACAAGCTGAAGATGATTCCAAGGTTTAAAGGTAGCTATTTTCTTATGACTTTTCTCCCAAAGGCTAACTTGGTCTGGTATTCAACTGGGGAAACGGAGATCTGTTTCTGAAAGAAATGCTGGCTCTGTTAGTCTTTCTGATGGTACTCTTATAAAGACTTTAAAAGGTAATTCTGATGATGTTATTTTTTCTCACACACTTTAGAACATTCCTGCCATGTAAATTGAAACTCTCTTGAAATGTAGAACCGAGATTATGACCTGGGTCTTCCTGACTCCAAAGTCCTTGCTTTTCCCACCACACAGACCATTGTAAACAAGTGCTTGTGAGTCACCCACTTGTTCATTCAACACCTCTTTACTAGATGTCTGTAACAGGCCAGGAAGTGTGCCAGATGCTTTGGGATAGAGTGCAGAACACATCAGACACAGTTCCCATTCTCAAGGGGCTCCCAGGCTTTGGGACTGGTGCCGAGCAAGAAATGAATTGACACAGGGCATCATGGGAAGAAAGACTTGCCCATTCACCTGCCCTTACAGACCTACCTAACTCACTTGGTCATCCAGGACCTGAGTTAGGGTCCTGGGTGTCATGATCAAATCAAATCAAAAGCAGGGCTGGCTTCTGGAATGTGGGGGCCTTAGACAGAGTGGGTTAGCCCAGTGATCCTCCATCTTGGCTGCCTATTAGAATCAACTGGGAAGTCTACATGCTAGGCTTTATCTGAGATCTATGTAATAAAAAATATCTGTTTCAGCTAAAGATGAAAAAGCTTGGAACTGACCCAAAGATGGAGAAGCTGCTCTGCCTCCACACATCTGCCCATACACTACAGAAAAAAGTGTCCCCGATGTGAGCAGTGGAGGCGTGTATGGATGGCAGTTAGGCACTCCAGCTCTGGAGACGGACGGTGGGAGCTAGAATTCTAGCTCTGCTGTTTGCTAGCGACGTGGCCTTTGACCCAGTATTTAACTGTGTAGGGCTGCAGTTTTCAGTTAAGAAGATCAAATAAGTTAATAGATATAAATCTCTTAAAAGAAAAAGCATATAGCAAATACTCACTATGTGTTAGCTTTTATTGTCTTTCTCATCGTGAGAAAATCCCACAGGCCAGTATGAAGCTTGGAGGAATGGCCCTTAAAGTCTTTCCTTGGATTCTTGGTGTGTCCTTTCTTCTGTGGTTCAGGTCTTCTCAGATCACTTGGGTCCCTCTTGTCCTGTGTTCTAAATGACCACATTCTGTACCCTAAGTCTCTTGTAATTGATACTTTATTTGTTCTTTGCCTTTGGGTATTGTGATAAATTAAAATGGCTTTAGGTTCTTTGTTACTTATGCTATTGAGAGGTAGAATCTGATTTCTGTTCCCTTGAATTCAGGCTGGGTGTAGTGTCTTACATGATCAACAGAATGCAATGGTAATGTCTTCCAAAATCCTGAGAAAAAGTGATCAGAAGCCCTGGGACTTCAGCCTGGGTGTCTTGGAGCACTCACTCTGGGGAAGTCAATTGCCATGTAAGAAGGCCAATCACCGTGCGACCACCATGCTAGAAAGAGCACGGGGAGAGACCACGTGGAGACATCCCATCCCGAGACTGCACGAGGAGAGAGATGTGCCTGGACAGCTCCCATCTGCTCCAACCCCCAGCCATTCTCTCAGCAGATGCCCCGGGTTTCACGTGGAGTGGGCTGAGCTGTCCCTGCCAAGTCTGGCCTCAATCGCAGATTCGTGAGCAAAAGCAATTAGTAAGGTTCAGGGTGGTTTAATTTGTGGAGATAGATCAGAGGAACAAAAACGTATAAGCTTGGTAAAGGAGCAGCCTCTCTGGGAGAGCGAGCCATGTCGTGATGAAGAAAGACACCATGCCCATTTTGCGAAGCTGGGTGAAACTGGCCTCAGCACTTCCGCTGTCCGCTTCTATGTTTCTGATTTAACTAGAGCTGAGAGTCGAGATTCCTCCCACTGCTGTAAAGTTTGCTCTTGTGTGGTCTATAGCTAAAAACATATCCAGAAGAGGGTTGGTGATGATAACTGAGAGGCAGAGCTGATTCACAAAGCTGAGGCTAAAAAAGGACATGATTCATAAGTTAAGGATATAAAATTTCATTCAACAAAACTTTATTGTGCACCCAGGATGTGCCAGCCTAGGTACAAGAGAGCGGCACAGATGAAATCCCCATGGGTGCATGGGTGGGGTATGGGACCAACAATGGCCTTTTATATGTTCAAAGCTATCCATCCAGAGATTATGTGCAGGGTTCAGTGGGCACAGGGAGGAAATGTTCAACTCTACCCGAAGAGACCAGGAAAGACTTCCTGGAGGAGATGAAGCTTCAAATGAGGTACTAAAGACTATTCACCAGGAAGCCATGGGAGAGACAGCTATAGTCCAGTGATTAAATGCATCTAATCTGGAAGCAAACTGCCTTTATCCTACTCCTTTCTATCACCATTAGTTTTCTAGACTAGGATAAGTTACTTAACCTCTCTGAGCCTCAGTTCAATGTTCTATAATAGGATTAGCAATTGTGGTGTTTAATAGGATTGTTCTGCTAGTTAAAAGTGTTAAAACATAAATCACTTAAAATCGTGTCTAATGCATTGCAAACATGCAGTGGAAGTTAGCTCTGACAGAAAAAAGACCGCATGCGAAGGTACAGAGGCAAGAAATAGCACGGCAGGGTGGGTGAATTGCTGTTTCGTCACAGTGACTAGCACAGGGGACAGGAGGGATGGGAAGAGCGGGCAAGCGATGGGAGATGAAGCTAGCGGTGGCAGTAGGGACCAGGTCATGAGAACCATGCATGGGCTTTATCTCCAAGGGCAGTTATCCTTCACCACAATATGTCTCTGGAAGGAAAGGACGGAATCACTTGTTGGGCAGTACTTTTTTTTTCAAAGCAATTCAGCATTATATTGATACATCCCCATTGTTTTGATAATGCCCACCACCAAACACAAGGGCAGACAAACTCTTCTTGACACACAGGGTATGCTATCGTCAGAGTTCTGATGTTCGTCCACTTCAGAGAAAGGGGAGGATATGGGAGTAGCCGAAGCTTGGCAAGAATGAGATTTTTAATCTGGAACTGTAAGGAGTAGAGAACGCTACAGTGGAAAATAGGGAGCTATTGAAGAATTGCAACCAGAAGAGAACCATAGTTCAGCTTGCATGTTACGAATAGGACTTGGATGGCCGTCTGATGGAAGCATGGGGATGGTAGAAGGAGCCGGTCGATGCTGGAAGCAGATAGGTGACTAGGAGAATTTAGCAATGGTCCAGGCTAAAGATGATTAGGGTTTTCACTAAGAACGTAGTAATGGAGATGCAGAGGAGGGAGTGCAGTCTTTATGGTGGAATAGATGGACAAAGTATGCCATAAAAGCTTCTAAATAGCTGAGTGCTCTTGGGTTCCTCTGCTCATTGCAGGGCCCTTCGGCCTTCCTTGTAAGCTTCTCTCTCCCTATCTTGTCTCTCAGACCAGGCTAAACAGATTCATTCTTTGAGCACGAATTTGAGTTTCTACCTGGTGGCAGGCCCTGTGCTAAGCAATAAAAGTGAAGATTATGGTTGTTCTCTCCTGGGATGATTTCATTGTATATAGTCAAAAGACCACAAATAATCTTGACCCACTAATTTGTGGTTTTTCTTCAGCTGAGAGCCAGAACCACAGGAAGGTCATTTCTTAAAACCTATAATCAGGCGGATTTCCCCAGGCCGGTTTTGCAGCCAGGTGCAGACCTCGCTTCTGCTTCTCGCCTGACTTGGGAACACTGGCTTCGCTGCAAAGCAGAGACGCGAGGGGAGAGGAGGGCAGCCACAACCCTTCTGTCTTCACACCCGAATCCCTGGGGATTAGACTCATCATCAGAGCATGACTCCGAGGGCTTCTGACAGGAAAAGCCAAGACATAAAAACACTCTGCTCTAAAACCACGTGGGAAGTGAGCCAGCTCGTGTGTGAGAGCCTCATTCACAGAATCTCTCTGATCGTCAGGAGTTTCATTGCAGCATCTTGATGCCTGGAGTTCCTCACCTATAAAGCCATGGGGACAAGCCCTGGCTGGTTGGCTCAGCGGTAGAGCGTCGGCCTGGCGTGCGGGGGGATCTGGGTTCGATTCCTGGCCAGGGCACATAGGAGAAGCGCCCATTTGCTTCTCCACACACTCCCCCCTCCTTCCTCTCTGTCTCTCTCTTCCCCTCCCGCAGCCAAGGCTCCATTGGAGCAAAGATGGCCCGGGCACTGGAGATGGCTCCTTGGCCTCTGCCCCAGGCGCTAGAGTGGCTCTGGTCGCGGCAGAGCGACACCCCGGAGGGGCAGAGCATCGCCCCCTGGTGGGCAGAGCATGCATCGCCCCCTGGTGGGCAGAGCGTCGCCCCTGGTGGGCGTGCCGGGTGGATCCCGGTCGAGCTCATGCGGGAGTCTATCTGACTGTCTCTCCCCATTTCCAGCTTCAGAAAAATTAAAAAAAATAAATAAATAAAAATTAAAGCCATGAGGACAGTCTGGTGGCAGCTGCTCTCTTTCTGCTGGAGGATGGGAGCAAGATGTCTGTGTGGATGCTTCCTGCTTCCGTCATCTCTAGCTCTGAGCTCATTAGCAGAGGATATTTCTTGGAAATATGATGTCTTTTGGTGCCATAAGCCATGCTTGACCCCACTGCCAATTTTTATTTTTACAGTGATTAAGATGACCATGGAACTCAGCGTTGTGTCTTCAGTCTACACAGGTCTAAAGTAAAATGGCAGTTGGGCAGGGAGTGCAAAGGAGAGAGCAGAGTGGTGATGCTGAGTCTCCCTTCAGAAAAAGAGGAGGCCCGGGGTCTTGGCTCCTGGCAGGGTTTGGGATCTGAGCGAGGCAAGGGCCTGGGGATGAGAGGGATGGCGGCAGGGCCTGTTGGGGATATCACTGCCCGTGGCCTAATCCATGTAACTGGGTGGCTATCTAAGTGGAGACAACCTGGGGACAAGCCAGAATTGTCTCCAGACTGTCCCAACCATCTGTCATTTGTAAAGGAGTAGACAAAGAGAAAGACAATAGCTCAGCGATTCTGAACCTCTTCATCTCATGACACACATAAACTAATCACTACAATTCTTTGGCACACCTAAATAAATAAATAAATAAATAAATATATAATTTTTATCATTCTGACAAAATAAAAGTAAATTTTGATTTAGTCACACAGGATGGTTATAGTGGTGTTGGCTGTTGTCAGTTTTTTTTTCTTTAATTTAGAATCCAAGGGAAAAAAGGTCAGTGCCCCAGACTAAATAGTCAAGTATTACATGTTTTAAAAATTCTTGCGGCTGTTCTGAGATGCTGAGCTCTGGGAGGGAGAGTAGGAGACTGATTAGGAGCAAGATCATTTGAAGGAAAGGATAGAATAAAATTCCTGACCTAAAGAACATGATGACAAGGGCGTTGAGCATGGCTAGCAGAGAAGCTATGGAACGACCGCCTGACTTGCCCAGATACCAGGATTGATTCCAGATGCCCAAGCAACCCGGCAATCAAGGAGCTGGAGAGCAGGATTTACCGCCCCAAATTACGTATGAGAAAACTGGGGCTCAGGGAGGTGAAACGAACCACCCAAGTTCACACATCTAGTGAAAAACCAGCCAGGGTTCACTCTAGGGCATGCCACTGTAAATACATTATTTCCATTATCCCGAAAGTTTTTGAAATGTCTGAAGAGAGATGAGAATCCTGAATGAAAAGACAAATGTGAATCACTGATCTAATCAGAGCTAGTAAGGGCCAGTACCTAAGGTCCTAAGTGCTTCCCCTTTGTCTGAGGCTTTGCTTTTTGTGGTTTTAGTTACCCACAGTCAAACGCAGTCCAGAAATATTAAATAGCAAATTCCAGAAATAAACAATTTATAAGTTTTAAACCGTGTGACGTTCGAGTAGCATGAGGAAATCCTGGGATGTGAATCATCCCTCTGTCCAGCGTCTTCAAGCTGTATACGCTCTTCCCCCCTTAGTCACTCAGTAGTCAGATGGACTGTCATGGCTCTGGTGTTCAAGTCACCCTTATTTAACCTCTATTACAGTATATATTGTTATAATTGTGTTACTTAATTACTAATTGTCTTTGTTAGTCTCTTACCGTGTCTAATTTATAAATTAAACAGGAGATTGGGACCTGTGCCCCAGGATGTGCTCGGAACTGGGGGCAGCCGAAGTAGTGCCAGCCCAGCAGGAGTGGCTGTCTCCATGTCACCATGCGTGCCTCAAAGTGGACCCAACTGTGCTTGCACTCAGGCCCCTGCCGGAATGAGGGGCAGCTGTAGTCACTGAGCAGGGCTAGGAAAGGGAGGCCAGGAGGCTGGTGCTTGCGGGTAGGGGAAGGAGCTACTGGGACCCTCCCCCCGGGACCCCCTCCCCCCCACCCCCGGGAGGCAAGGAAGCAGCAGGAGGCAGGACAAACATGAACTCAGACCCCAAGTCCTTGAAACGTGTTCTGTGGTCTCACTGGACTTGACATTGAAACACAGTATCAAAGATAAAATTGTTAAGAATCTCAATAGGGCCACCGCAGAACATTAAACCCCAAGGGTGGGGTTTTTCTGAAGGCAGCTTCCTGACTGTGTGCCATGAAACCAGCCCTGGGCATATGCGAGCTTAAGCATCAATGGTCTTAAAGCACAAATACCACCCAGTAATCTTAGACGTGCCCCCCCAACACCCCACTCTGGCCTTCTACCCTACTGTCAGTGTCCTGATGGCTTCTTTAGAATCATAAAAATTGACCTGTGGTGGCGCAGTGGATAAAGCATCGAACTGGAATGCTGAGGTCACCAGTTTGAAACCCTGGGCTTGCCCGGTCAAGACACATATGGGAGTTGATGGTTTTGCTCCTCCCCCTTCTCTCTCTCTCTCTTTCTCTCTCTCTCTAAAAATCAATAAATAAGAGCTAAAAAAAGTGCCATTTAGAGTCATAAAAATTTTCTGCCCTTGTCACTGGTGCTGTCCTCCACTCTGCAGTTTCTAGAGATGTTGCTGCCACTGTTGTTGCTGCCTCCCTCACCAAGACCAGCAGGGTTCTCTCTCCGCAGGTGTGTTTCATGTATGTTCCAGAACGGGTGGTCTGCCTCTTTCCATTTCTCCTATACCCTGTATTGAAAAGTTTGGGAAAAGTTTACTTTAGCTAGTGTGACTATGTAATTAACCCATCGTCTGGACCTGAAAGGATATTAAACTAACAATTATGATAGGACAACAGGAGTAGATGGAACTGTCTCAGGCCAATCAGAACATAAGCTCATCCCACTTGGGACTGAATAGAAAGCCATGCGATTGATCTTATATAGTGTCACAGACTTAAAAATTCTAATACAGCCACCTCACACTGGTTCCTTAAGATGAAACCCGAGTATCTCAACTCTCTCCCTCCATAAGGAAGCTTCCCAGCCCTTCTGAGAAAGGGCTGCTTTCCCCCTACTCTCCCACTGTTCCCAATCAATATTTCTAATCTCGCTGTTTTGTCTGTGAACCTAAACAACAGTTGCAAAGTTCCCTATACTCTTTCTTTGCCAGACAGCCTGAAAGGTCATTATTCAAATTTGACTCCTACTGAGCTGTCTTTGGATTCCCAGGTTTGGAGTGGAAGCAGGCATAGCAATGATGGTGATTTTTCTATCTTTGCTGTGTCTATAAATGGATTGATTTTCCTCTTCTTTCCAACAGCAATTGGGGAGCACTGAACACCCACCCCCACATCTTTGTGTTTGCTGATGCTCTTTCAAAGGTACCAGAGGATTGATGTCAATGGCTGGGAAATCTTAATTGGCCTTAAATGACATATTTTAGAGTTCAGAAGGGATTTCGTTCCAAATGTAGAGTTCACTATTGCTTAACCTTTGCTGTCAAGGTAACTGCTCAGCCCAAACTGTTCTTAGAGGGTGAAATTATTCTTACTCTTTCTGAAGAGACTATCAATAAAAGAGAGATTTTGTTTATATTGTTAGCCTCCCCCCCCTTTCTCAGATGCTATTCTTCTTCACTCCATGGGAATACGGTCACAGAAAATCAACTCATTGTGTTTCCCATTTGACATCTGAAATGATTTTTATCTTCATATTTTTTGTCTTGAACAAGAACCACCATTTTGAAGAATTTCCTTTATGCCGTGAAATACAAGTATAATCTTTTCTGTTTCTTCTGAAAAGAAAACAAACAGATCTTCAAAAGGGCGTAACTTCAGTAGTGTCAGTGCTAAGCACTTGGAAAATTTTTTGTTTAGAAAGGAGGGTTTCCTCCAAGCCTTCCCTTGCAATAGGATAATAATAGAAAACTAGATTTTAAAATCTCAACTTTTCTCTCATCTTTAATAATTTTAAGTTTGAAAGTTTACCATTTAAGCAAACATGTTTCCACCTTTTCTCTTCCCTAACCTCAGCACTCCTACTTTACCTTTGTCTTTTCTTTTCTTTTTGAATTTGGTTAGCATCCATAAAGTAGAGGCAAAGTTTATTAATCACTTTTTAAAGTCCTGTGTGTTCTTAATCCAGCCTCATCAATATTATAGTCTGTTGGGCAGATAATATATATTATGCTCACTTTGTTAAAGATGGTGCTGCCCACGTGGAGGCCATTGCCCAGGTGATATTAATGTGTGTTGAGAATCCTTGTAGCCTGGGGCTTGGTTTTGGGATTAAGCCTTTCCCACCCTTTTTGATGTGGGGTGGTACAATCCAATCATGCCTCAGAGAAGTGACTTTGTATTAGAGACTTCCCTATTTTGTATATTGGACTAAAGGTTTTGAATCTACACTATAAAATGGGGGCAGAACGGGAGCTTGCTCTCTTTGGTTCCTGAGATTATCATTAGAGGAGAGAGCAGAGCAGAGAGCAGAAGGAGGCCACGTGGAGTAGGCCAGGAGAAGCAGCCAAGATGGCGGAGCACTGAGTGAGATGCCAGTTTGTGTAGAGTTTGTATCTGGGATAAGGAAGGAGATGGGGAACTGAGGAGAATAAGGCTGGTGAGCTAGAAACCTTTGATTCTAGGAAACTCGGATAAATCAGTGGCTTTTTGAGCACTGAATGTGAGTGGGTTTTGGAGCCCAGTGTGTGTTTTTACTTGCCCGCCGGGTGCAAGCTAGGATTAAAGACTATGGCCCATCAGTTTTTGGCTCCATTGTTTCTTTGCCGACTGTCCGAATCCAATGCGAACCTGCATGGGCTGGGCTGCTATGATGGTGGCCCTGACTTCTGGCTTTACATAGTCATTACAAATACATTAAATAAAAAGATGCATGTTCTTACAGGCTGAATTGTGTTCCCTCAAAATTCATCTACCCCCAGTAAGTACCTCAGAATGTTTAGAGATGGGGCTTTTAAAGATGTTATTAAGATAAAATGAGGTCTTTAGGTGAGTTTTAATTTAATATGACTTACTGTCCTTATTAGAAGAGGAAATCAGGACACAGACGTGCACAGAGAGAATAATATGTGAAGACAAAGAGGAGAATGCAATCATCTATAAGCCAAGGACTAAGGCCTCCGAAGAAACCAACCCTGCCGACACCTTGAACTTGGCCTTCTAGCTTCCAGAATCATGTGAAAATAAATTTCTGTTGTTTAAGCCACCAATCTGTGGTAGTTTATCAGGCAGCCCTAGCAAACTAATAAAATAAGTTGAAATGTATCCACTCAATTTACCATTCTTTTTCATTTTGTGTCCAAAATCAAATTTATTGAAAGATAATTTCAACATAATAAATGCACCTTATTTTAAGTGTGTGGTTCAATGAATTTTGACAAGTGTATGTACCCATGTAAATACACCACCACAATCAAAATAGAGGATTCCTTGCAATCCAAAATGTTTTTTTTTCATTCCTCTTTGCAATCAACACCAACACTCAGATATAGGCAAAAACTAATCCACTTTCTGTTACAACAGATTAACTATGCCTGTTCTAAAATTGCATATGAATAGAATCAGACTATGTGTATTACTTTGAGTCTAGTTTCTTTCGCATAGCATAATATTTTTAAGATTCATCCATATTATTTCATGTCAGTAGTTCATTCTTTTTTGCTGCTGAATTGTATTTCATTGTTTGTTTACCACAATGTGCTTATTCACTTACCTGTTGATGGGCTTTTGGCTTACTTTTGCAAATACAGCTGCTCTAAACATTTGTGTAAAATTCTTTGTGTGGATATGTTTTTTTTTATTTTTATTTTTTATTTTTTTTAAACAACTTTTTTTTAATTTATTTTTTATTAATTTTTTTAGAGAGGAGAGAGAGAGGGAGAGAGAGAGAGAGAGAGAGAGAGAGAGAGAAGGGGGAGGAACTGGAAGCATCAACTCCCATATGTGCCTTGACCAGGCAAGCCCAGGGTTTCGAACCAGCGACCTCAGCATTTCTAGGTAGACGCTTTATCCACTGTGCCACCACAGGTCAGGCAATGGATATGTTTTTAGTTCTCTTGGGTAAATACCTAGAAGTAGAACTGCTGTGTTGTATGTTAAGTGTATGCTTAATTTGTTTTTTAAGAAAAATAAAAAATAAAAAGCCTGCTGAATTTGTTTTTCAAACTGTTTTACTTTCCACCACTTTTATTTTCTTTCTTTTTTTTTTTCTTTTTTCTTTTTGGTGAGAGGAGGGGAGATAGTGAGACATATTCCTGCATGTGCCTCAACCAGGATCCATCTGGCAACCCTGTCTGGGACCTATGCTCTAGTACTGAGCTATTTTCAGCATCTGAGGCTGATGCGCTTGGACCAGCCGAGCTATCCTTGGTGCTCCGGGTCACGGTCAAACCAACTGAGCCACTGGCTGTGGGAGATGAAGAGGGAAAGAAGAGGGAGAGAATGGGGGGAGGGGAGAAGTATATGGTCATTTCTCCTGTGTGCACTGACCAGGAATTAAACCCAGCATGTCCATACACCAGTCCAGTGCTCTATCCACTGAACCACCAACCAGGGCCACACTTTTACTTTCTTAAATCATAAATTTACCATTTTATTTTACTACCAATAATGAATGAGAGTTTAGTAGTTCTAGATCTTTGTTAACCTTTGGTATTGTCAGTTTTTAAAAATTTAGCTATTCTAATGGGTGTGTAGAGATCTCTTATTGTGGTTTGAATTTCAATTTTCATGTGCTTACTGAACACTTGTGTATCTTCTTTGGAAAACCTTTTGCACATTTGTAATTGGGTTTTTTAAAATCATTGGCTTGCAACTTTTCTTTATATATTCTGGATAAGAGTCTTGTCTGACATATGTATTAAGGACTTTTTCCTCATCTTTGATTTAACTTTCCATTTTTCTTGATGGTATCTTTTGACAAGCAAACACTTCTATCTTTAATGAGGTTAATATTTATCCATTTTTCTTTTAATAATTACTGATTTTTATGTTCAGGAAAATCCCAAAGGTGCAAAAGTTTTCTTCTAAAGTTTCATAGTTTTAATTTTTTTCTTTAGGTTACAATTAATTTTAAGTTTTCTGTGTATATGGTATGCAGTGAGGGTCAGGGGTTTTTTGTGTTTGTGTGCTCATGTAGGTGTTTTTCCCATTGAATTACCTTGGAATCTTTGTCAATGAATTATTGACCATATTTATATCAGTCTATTTCCAGACTCTCTGTTCCATTGCTCAGTATGTCTCTTCTTTTGTCAATAGTGCACTGTCCTGATTACTGTAGCTTTATAGTAAGGTTTCAGGACCAACTTTCTTTCTCTAATTCAAAATGTTCTGGCTATTCGAGGCCCTTTACATTTCCATGTACATTTTAGAATTAGCTTATCAAATTTTCCAAAATCTGCTAGGGTTTTGACTAAAATTGTGTGTAATCTGTAAGTCGATTTGGAGAGGATGGGCATTTTAATAATAATAAGTTTTCTCATGCATGGACATGTTTTTTTTTTTTTATTATTTAGGTAGTTAATTTCTTGACAATATATTTCATTTTTTCACTGAATTTTAATTTGTTCTTGCACATATTTTGTTACATTTATCCCCGAGTATTCAATATTTGTTGGAGTTGCTTTAAATGGCATTTTAAAACTTTTATTTCTTAATTGGTTGCTAGTACACAGAATTGTAATTGAGTTTTCTGTATCGACATTATTTCTGGAGGCCTTGTTAAAACCCCTGTTAATTCTAGTAGCTCCGTCACAGAGTCAGAATTTTCTATGCATACAATTATGCTGTCTATGAATAAAGATCGTTTTACTTCTCCATTTCCAACCTGTATGACCTTTATTCATTGCTTTATTTCACGTGCTAAGTTTGCAGCACGATGTGGAATAGCAATGGTGAGAGCAGACCATCTTTGCTTTGTTTCTGTTCTAAGTGTAAAAACATTTATTATTTTCACATTAACTTTGATATTAGGCTAAGGTTTCCCACAGATGTTCTTTATCAGGTTGAGGAAATTCCCATATCATTTTAGTTTGTTCATAGCTTTTATCATGAATAAGTATTTAATTTTATAAAATGTTTTTAAAAAATCTATTGAGATTATCAATTTTTTTTTCCTTTTAGTTTACTAACATGGTGAATAAAATTGATTGATCTTCAAATGTTAAACCAAACTTAACGTTTTTTAGATAAACCCCATTCCTCTTGGCAGTTCCAGACTAGCCTTGTGCTATCCCTACCGAGGAACCAACAACAGCTAACTGGAGCTTCTTCTCCAAAGGTCAGCACCAGCTCGTGGTGGGGGGAGGGGAGAGTGCCTCCTGAGACCCTGAAACAGGCCCTTCTCAGAGGTCTGTAGACTAACAGCTCAAGGTCAATTCTCTGAGCAACAACCTTCTGATAATCCCACCTCCTTTTTTTCTCCTCACAGCCCTGGACTCATGGTGCTCTCATAAAATCATGATTTCTCTGAGTTAGAAATACCTTGGAGATCATTTAGTATAACTTTCCAGTCAATTCATGAATCTTTACCATGGTAGTTCTATTAAAAGGTCATCCTTACCCGGGTTTGATTCCCGGCCAGGGCACACGGGAGAAGCGTCCATTTGCTTCTCACCCCTCCACTGCGCTTTCCTCTCTGTCTCTCTCTTCCCCTCCCGCAGCCAAGGCTCCATTGGAGCAAAGATGGCCCGGGCGCTGGGGATGGCTCTGTGGCCTCTGCCTCAGGCACTAGAGTGGCTCTGGTCGCAACATGGCGATGCCCAGGATGGGCAGAGCATTGCCCCCTGGTGGGCAGAGCGTCGCCCCTGGTGGGCGTGCCGGGTGGATCCCGGTCGGGCGCATGCAGGAGTCTGTCTGACTGTCTCTCCCTGTTTCCAGCTTCAGAAAAAAAATAAAAAATAAAAAAATAAAAGGTCATCCTTACTTGGCTTGAAATCATTTGGGACAGAGAACCCAATACACCTTGCTTCCTCAAATACAAAAAAGTTAAGAAAATGAAGCCAATGAAGAGAGATGATATTATTATTGGGGCTTTAGCTTCCCTGAGCAGTGCTAAACGTCTAAAAGACCATTATCCAGTTTCATCTATTTCAGTGTGTGTGTGTGTGTGTGTGTGTGTGTGTGTGTGTGAGTGTGTGTGTGTGTGTGTGTGTGTGTGAGTGAGTGTGTGTGTGTGTGTTTTAAGCTGGTTCTGCAAACTTCCATGGACATACTCTCAAGCTTCTATAAGTTATTAATGAAATTTTATTTTTAAAATTTATTTTTATAGCACTCTAAAAAAGTACTATAGGTATATTCTGGATGATTTCAATGACTACAGAGAGCTTATAACAGAATACTGCTACACACTTTTAACGCCCATGTTCACTTTGTGTTTATATTTATAGTCTACCTAAAAGAGCATTGTTGGTTAAGAACAAGGACACTGGATCTAGGATTCCTGGATTGGATTCCAGATCAGCAACTCACTGTCTATATGACTTTGGGCAAATTACATTGCCTTTCTGTACCTCAGTTAATTCCTCAGGCATAAAATGGAGAGAATGAAAGTACCTCATTCATGGGATTGTTGTGAGAATTAAATGAATTAATATACAGGGGATCCTTGGGTCACAACACAGTTCCATTCCTACAACAGTGATGTAACTTGAATTTTGGTATAAGTTGAAACAGACCCTAGCCTAAGTCAATTACCTATCCTAACACAGTTTGTAAAATCATAATCCAGACAGGCGTCCCCAAACTACAGCCCGCGGGCCACATGCGGCCCCCTGAGGCCATTTATCCGGCCCCCTGTCGCACTTCCGAAAGGGGCACCTCTTTCATTGGTGGTCAGTGAGAGGAGCACTGTATGTGGTGGCCCTCCAATGGTCTGAGGGACAGTGAACTGGCCCCCTGTGTAAAAAGTTTGGGAACCCCTGATTCTAGAACATAAAAACACAACTAAGCCACAGGAAAAGGAAAAGGACACAAATATACTGTATTGTACACTGTACTGTGTGTTTTTCCACCACGCAACCAAACTAGTTCACCCCTGGAGTTTGTATGTGCAATGCTAACAGTGTAAGCCGAAATACTCACGTCTCAGTGTTTTAAAGTTTTTATGGGAGTGAGCGTCATAAACTCGAAACATCGGATGTCGAGACTGACGTAACTTAAGGACCTCCTGCAGTAGAACAAAGCCTGGCAGATAGTACGTACTATATAAATGTTTGATAATATCATTAGATGGCCTTAGCTTAATTATTTCTAGCTATTAACAGAAGCAGGAAGGATTAATATATATCTTAATCATTATGTACCAAGTGAAGACTAAACAATACATTGTACAAAGGATTCACAGTACGCGTACAAGATAAAGTGGTAAGATAATTAAGTAATTATATGGCACATAGTACTGTAGTATACTCCATAACACAGAGAGTGGCAATATAGTTTCTGCAAGATCATATCATTTTTCATATTAATGTTCATTTAAATGTTACTACATTTATAATCTGCTTATATCTAATTTTAAATCAGTTTTCTATTTATATATCATAAGGATTGGAAGCAAATGTTTGGTTTTATGTTGTACTTATCTAAATAGCATGCTACTGAAAATAATTTGTCAACACTGGAAGTGTGTGAGATAGTTCTTTCTTTTAAACTAGGTCCATTCGTGATTCAAATTAGAGAATTACTGATACAGCAAGGCCGGTTTTTCTCCAATAAAGTACCATTTCTAGTGGTAGCTGTAAGTGGGCAAGACAGTAAGGCAGGACACTTCTGTTCAACACCAGCCACAGGGGGTGGGCCAGAGGTGGCCATTTAGAAGCTCCTGAATCAGGGAGGCTCAGTCACCAGCTCTAGGACCCACAGTATGAAATTTGGAGAAGGCACCTTTATTTAGAGACTAAGTATCTATGATGGAAGGAAAGGAAAGAGCTAGGAGTAGGTAGGGCAACGCAAAACTAACAGATGTCTGAGTTTAGGAGCTATGCACCACCCTCATAACAATTCTGTACACTGACCACTTTATTCTCTATTGCTCAGATGCGGAGAATGGGATTCAGAGAAGTAAGCTGGTTCACAGTTATAGGGCAAAAAAGTAGCAGAGCCAGGACATCCTCCCAGGCTGCCTGGCTCCAAAACTGATTATTTTGCACTATCTCTTTGTCCCCGAAAGCCACAGGCAATCTTTGAAATGAATAATTCTGACAAGAAATGCTGCCCAGGAATTAGAGAATCCAAGCCTTTTTTGAAAGGGAGCCCCCAGGAGCCTCTCAGAGTATTCCCTGGCTCCTGATCCACAGAAGGAAGAGACCTTCGGACTGGGTTGCTGTGATGGTTAACTTTATGTTTCAACTTGACTGAGCTATGGGACGACCAGGTAGCTGGTTAAACAGGATTCCTGGGTGTGTGGCAGCAGGCATTCCCAGAGGAGCTCAGCCTCTGAATTGGTAGGCTGAGGAAAGCGGATGGTCCTTCCCGATGGGAGGGGGTGTCATCATCCCACCTGAAGAGAACAAAAAGGCAGAGGAAGGTTGAATTAGCTGACAGTTTGAGCTGGGACAGCCATCTTTTCCTGCCTTTGGTGACTCTGGTTCTCAGGCCTTCAGGCTCAGACTGGAATCTACACCATCCTGTCTGGCTTTCCAGCCATCAAACTACACTGCTGGCTTTTCTAAGTCTCCAGTTTGCAGATGATAGATCATAGGACTTCTCAGTCTCCATGATTATGGGAGTCAATCTCTCATTTTAATAAATCTCTTCCTAGTTATATGGAAATGCTCTGTTTCTTTGGAGAACCTTGGCAGAGGCAGCGAGGGCTGGCTCTCGGCATCTGGACAGTTCTAGCTGCATTTCTAGCAGAAGCACGTCTACCGGAAGCTTCTTTCTTTCCTTAGCTCAAATATGTTATGGAAGACCCACTGGCCATTTATTTTCACAAGTGGGTTCATGACCTCAAATAGTCATAGAATCAAATATGCTTGGGAAAAAGAGGCTTTCTGGACCCCAGTTTAGGTGTCACCTTCTCTAGGAATAGAGGTGTCCCTGTCTTGCTGCTGGGAGAATCCTCTTCTCCCAGAACAGGGCAGATGTTGGAAAGAAAGCACACAAACCAATACCTCCCCTCACTCCACCCCAGCTCTGCATTATTTTTTGTTGTTCTTCTTCTCTCCACTAGAAAGCTACACGCTAAGCTTCATGTTTAAATGTTCACTTGGTAAGTTAGAGCTGCAACACTCAATTTTCAGAAAGCCCAGTCCCAAGTACAGAGACCACTTCTGGAAAAACGTTGCTGGTTTTCTCCTCTGCTGCTGCTGCAGAGTCCCCTAGGGGCTCCCAGAGACACTCGAGTACCTGCTTCCTCCCAAGCCAGGTGCCTTGGTTTCCTCTGCTCTGCGGGGTAAGGGACACTTAACATTTCTCCCACTGGCTTTATACCCTATTGTTAAGGACAGATGTGTTTTTTTTGTGGAGCACAGCTAATATAAATATATATAAATTAAGTTACTGGTACTTTACAAAAGTCTCTTTTAGCTTTGGGACTCATTTTAGTTAATGTCATATAAGTAATTAGAATTGTCAAATTTAGAAAAAAATTCTTTATCAAGACGTAAGATTTGAAAGGCATTTCCACTGACCAGCGCCTGGCTATATACGTACATTCCAAACCTGCTTCTCCTCCACTCTCCACATGCTTCTGCGCTGAACGCCACAGGAAAAGTCCATATCACCATGTGACCTCTGGCTGTGCACTTTTGTGCCATGACACCAGGTGAGTCAGCACAGAAGGCAATAGAATTATTTTTGGAAGCTATATCTATATCAGGATGGTTAATCATACTGTGCAAGAAAGGGACCTTGATCCACATGAACATGTCGCACCAAACCCAAGTTCATGTGTCTCCGATTCATCTTCCCCTTAGGAACTTCAAAATGCCTATGGCCATACCAATACTACTCAACGTGCAGCAGAGTGTGACAGAGGGGCTGTTATAGCGGAAAGGCTGGTTTTAATTAAGTGCAGTTGAATGTAGCATTGCAAGTATTATAAAACATATGACCACATGAACACATTACTACAGCTCCCCCAAAGACTGAACAGGGACTAATGATAATGAAATATAAAGCGGATGCTTCCTTTCCTTCACAATGTGTCTCTGCCTTGCATTTTAGGTACATGAACTAATTAATCTTTTCTTTCTCTCTCTCTCTCTCTCTCTCTCTCTCTCTCTCTCTCTCTCGTGTGTGTGTGTGACAGAGACAGAGAGACAGAGAGAGGAACAGATAGAGACAGACAGGCAAGAAGGAAGAGAGATGAGAAGCATCAATTCTTTGTTGCATCTCAGCTATCCATTGATTGATTTCTCATCTGTACCTTGACCGGGGGGCTCCAGCAGAGCAAGTGACCCCTTGCTCAAGCCAGTGATCTTGAGCTTCATGCCAGTAACCTATGGGCTCAAGCCAGTGACCATGGGATCATGTCTATGATCTCACGCTCAAGCCAGCAACCCCGTGCTCAAGCCATATGAGCCCATGATCATGTTGGTGACCTCAGGGTTTCAAACCTAGGTCCTCCATGTCCCAGTCCGTTGCTCTATGCCCTGTGCCACCGCCTGGTCAGGCTGAACTTCTTACTCCTTATAGTCCATTTTTCTTTGTGTTCATAGTGTCTTTAAGGGGCCAAGATATTTTTTATTTTACTTTATTTCTATGCTAGATGGCCTTCCAAGTTTGCTGAGATAGGCCATTCACCACTTAATTATCATTTAAATAATTAATCCCTGCTGCACTGTACACTAATGCACGTTACAGATTGTTGCCTGTGCTAGCAACAGTGATTTGAAGAGCCTTGCACTTGTGTGACTTCCAATTTGAGACTTAAATTTGGAACTAAGGTTTGTTATTTCTGGCCATGGCCTCTTAATATTTATGGTTCATCTTTTCGGGTTGTTTAATAATTTAGACCCCATGTACCTATTGCCAGCTGCTTAGGAGGGTACCTGCCTATATCTTTGATGTCCCCTCATGACTTCCCAAAGTGAATTTTGTGTACAACACATTGCCAGTATAGGTCTCATAATCCCAAACGGGGTCTCCAAATTTGGTAAAAATATGGCCAACAGTTATCATGTGAAGCATTTACAAATAGACCAAAACACTCTTTTATTTTTATGATTTCAAACTCTGTATCCTTTCCTAAAGGTTTGAGGCACTTTATGGTTAAAAACATTTTTATTTCTGTGTTGCTCTTACAAATAGAAAAAAAAAAACTGGAGCAAAAAATAAAGCTCAGAGGAAAAGGGAAGTTGTTGTAGAATGGTTGAAGGGGAGAGTTCATACACAGAAATGCAAGCATGGCGACCCCATCTGGGTCAGTAAATCGGCTGAGAGCCTCTCTGTGAAAAAGAGTAGAAAGGGAAGTCTGATGAGTTACAATCTACACACTGTTCAGCAATCAAACTATTACAGTTTTTCAGAAGCTCAGCTTTTCCCAGTTCTCAAATGGGGCCCAGGACATACCTCACTCACTGTTTAAATTCCATAGTGGTACTTGATATTCAATAAACACTCATTAAATATTTGTTGGGAAAAATGAATAAATGAACGAGGGGAAATCAATGTTTGGTTTCTCTAATAAGATAAAAATTACGGGAAGGTTCATTCTGTGCCTCATTCATCTTTGTAGTCCCTACAACACTTCCTAAGATTCATTCATTCAGCAAGCATTTATTGAGGGCCTATGATGTGCCCGACAGTGTTCTCAGCTCTGAGACTATTGCAGGGAACAAGACATTCTAATGAAAGTGAACAAACAAACAATGGGATAATCTGTGTATATATATGTATATATACTTAGATAGTATATTAGATAGTGAGTGCTCCTTCAATATACTGAGCACATGTTTGAAATATGTATGAATTCCAAAGGAGCTTCGTCCCCCAGAAAACCCTGGAGGGTCTTCTAACTAAGGCCTCACCATTGTGATGTAACAACTGCATTTGGGGGCTGGCTTCACCGGAGGCCTTAGAATGGCCCTCTAAATTTTGTGCCCTTTTGTCATGGCTGGGATGGATTTTAGAAATTCTAACTGAGAAGGCGGGGGGCGGGGTGAGAGACCTTGGAGTCCAGGAGCTCTCCTGGGAAATCCTGTCCTTTTCAGATTGAGCAGTGAGAACCTACACTGAGGCCATCTTTAGAAACAGGATTGCCTTGGGGCCCATTTATAGCTCTGAGCCATTCTGCTTCCTACTAAGGGAACTCCCAGGATGGGGTGACCTGCCCAGCCAAATGCCCACGGTCAAACACGGTCACTGGCCCCCGAAGAATCTTCCCTGCCCTCTCTTTGGCTCTCCTGCGGCATACAGGGGCTGTTCATCCCTCTTATCTGCGGCGCCAAGGAGACTAAGAGCCCCTTGATAGCAGGGGCTGGCGGGGCACGCACTGGAGGCTGCCTGCCTGCCGGGGCCCATTAACCTCCTTTTCCAGCTCATTGTTTTACAAGCGGTCATCGCCACCTCGCCGCCCAGTCAGAAGCCAGTAGCAGCTTTATAGCCTACTTACAGAAAATGGCTCAGCACTTAGGCATTTTCTGGTGCTCCAGGGTTCAAAGTGAAATTAATTTCCATTACCTCCCCTAATAAATCACCTCACCCAACACATGTATGAAATTCCATTCAGGAGACTCAACTCATTCTGGGACTCCACCGAAAAGCCTACTCTCTTCAGCTTGCACTTAGTTAATTTCTCTGTTTGGGATAGAGTTGATGGGGCCCTGCAAAACAACAAGGTTCCCAGAGCGCCAATGGTCCACGGAGCAGCCCTAAGGAAGATAGGAAGCTGGCCTGAGGATGCTGGGGCTGGGGGTGGGAGGGTTATATAGAGAAGGCTACTTCCTTCTCCCTTGGGACACTTTTCAGTGGCTACTTTCTCCCCCTCCTACGCCTTTCTTATCACAGGCACAGCTGCATAAAATCTGCTAACATAGTAGGGACAGCAGGGGACCTCTGTTTAACATCATAAGCTGGATCTTCTTGGGAACATTTGGAAGCCTTTGGCAGGGATGTGTGTGGCTACCATTCTGATTCTCAATCTTTCTTATAAAAAAAACTGCTGAATGATCACAAGTGGGGCCCACAGCTGGATAATGAAGAAAGAAAATAGCAAGGTGCCGCGTCACCGAGACAAGTCCACGGAGGTGGAAAGGATAGAGAGTGTGACTCACGCTCTGCGAATCATGTCTGAGGAATTCAAGCCAGAGAGGCATAGGGAGAGGGAGAAAGAGAGGCCCAGAAGCTTCCAGCTGGAGGGGCTCTTAGAAGCGCTGACTCCAATCCCCAAAGGTAGAGGTGGGGACAGAGAGGAACAGGGAAGACATTGTAATAGTAACCCCTGCTGTTTACTGGGTCCTCACTGTTCCTACAGGGTACTGACTTGTAACATTTGTATCAGGTAAGCCCCATGGAAACCCAATTTTTTTTAAAGAAGAGTTTTAAATGTATAGAAAAATTGAGAAGATACTCAGTTCTTATATACCTCTGTTTCCCTTATTATTAACATTTGTCATTAGTCTGGTACCTTTGTTATAATACATGAACAAATAATGATATATTGTTATTAACTAAAGTTCCTATTTTATTCAAATTTCAGTTTTGAGGTGGTTTTTTTTTTTAAAGATTTTATTATTTATTGAGTTAAGAGAGGAATGTAGGGGGAGAGGGAAGGGAAGCATCAACTTGTAGTTGACCGGGCAAGCCCGGGATTTTGAACCTGTGATCTGCTTACTCCAGGTCAATGCTCCATACTGTACCTCCACAGGTCAGGCACAGTTTTGAGGAGTTCCAATCAGGTATCTTTTTGGATGCCCCTATTGAAATTTCATTTTTTTTTTCCTCAGAATTATACTGGGGCTATAGTATTTTGAGAAATGAGATAGGTAGTTTTATCTTCAGTTGCAAATGAGGACACAAAGACTCGGTGGAATAAGGGAAATTACCCTGAGCCATGTCACCAAGAAGTGATGGACTCAGGTTTGGAACCCAGGTCTGGCTGCATCCAGGGATTGTTTTCAATCATCACACTGCTTCCTCTTGAAACCTAACTGATGTTCTTCCACAGAAATGAATGGATGGATGGATGGAGTAATGGGGAGATAGATAAGTGATAGACTTTTTATAGTTGCTTTTGTGGTGGCACAGTCTCTCTATACATACTTAAGCACTAGAGACATGTAGGAAGTGACTTGTCTTATAAGCCTTCTGAAATAACTGCTACCATTAGCTGTAGAGCCCTCGACTGTTTCCCCCTATGCTTATGTCATAAATTATTCTAACATAACATTTTTCTTAAATGCAAGCACCTTTCATACAGTTTTTCTATGAACCTAAAACTGCTCCCCCCAAAATTAAAGTCTATTAGAGAAGGGAAGTATATTGTACATATTGTGTAATGAATAAAAATAACAATAAAGCATACACTTTATGAACTATATACATTTTAGCGTAATATCAAACTTTCTACACACAATTAATGGGTTGCTTATAATGAGTATCGGGTCTCTCAGTTTATTGCTGAGACTCTCTCTATTAATGTGGTGGGTCTAGAACTTCAGCAAGCATGAGCATTGTTTGGGCAGCTTATTAGAATGCATATTCTTAGCCACCAAGGCTAGAGATTCTTATTCACAACGTCTAGAGGAGAACCCAGAAATCTAGATTTTTAAAGTAAACACAACTTCTTCCTCCATGGGATTATAGATAGGTGCAAGTGAGTTTTAGACCACACTTTGCACATGTATTATCTCAGTACATATATGTCTTCCCGTGTACTGTCACATATATCATCTCCAAGAATCTGAGGGGTAAGCAAATTAGATGTCTTGTGGCATTCTGTGGACGAATCACTTCAGTCTCAGAGGGCTTGGGGAGGTCACATGGGTAGTGGTCCAGGTGCAAGGACATCGTTCTAGGCTGACTTTGAGTTGTGTATCAGTTAGCATCTTTTCAATTAAAGACTTGACTGGGTCAAGTAACAAGTTTACGAGAGTAGAAATGACCAGTTCCAGTGCTGCCAAGACTTTTACTTTTCACAGAAGGCTTTTTATTCCTGGGGGGAAGCCTATCCATTAGTGGTTCCAAACTTGTACCCAGTAGTGTTGTGGCCTGGCTGTAGGGAAGCTCTTCCATCCAATTTGAATACAAAACTCAATCTCAGGGGATGCCTTAGATTCTGATTGGCCCGCTTTGGAAACATACTAAATATACATACTAAATATCTAGGTTGACCTCAATAGCCAACTGGACGGCCCTGAGCCGTGTGCCTAACAGTGAAGCCCCATTAGAATCACAGGTAGAAAAGAAGGATGTAGAGACTTACAGCAAAGGGATGGGGGCTAGACACAGTTACTAGAATAAAGGGAAAGGGTACTCTTGTGATAATAAAATGGTTATTCACCCAATCATTTCCCAAAGTACTTGTACATGGACACTTCTTTTTTCTTTCTTGTGTATAAATATCAATTCACTTAGAACTAGAGGAACTCATTGAAGGAAATGCTGTACCATTCAATTCATCAGCAAATTCTCCTTTATCAGCAATTACTGATAAACTTCATTCAAGCCAAGTGATTATAATTTTTAACAGGCACAGGCTCAAATAGTAGTGGTTTTTGGAAGAAAATAAGATTCCATAATTAGCTTCACTACATCAGAGCACTCCAACTCTATCAGACAGAATGACTCCTCTCTGAAAACATTATTTCATAGTATTCCTTTTACCACCCTAATGTGAAATGTACAGGTAATGTTACCTACCCAGATATAAAATTTCAAAAAAGATCAATATAATGCTATAAATGCAATATAATGAAATGAAATTATTTTAAAATAAATTAACATCTAAGATAATATGTAATATTTAGCTATGACTATACTAGATCATGTACTGAAGAAAGCAGACTATTTTTGCACTTATACAAAGAAACTCTGAGAATATGACAGCTACAAATGCAGAATCCTCAGGAGGTGTGATATTGCTAATTCCAGTGCCCTGAGTGGTGTTGCCAGCAAGAATGTGATTTTTTTTCCAAAGAGTGAACTACTCTTAGTAGAGTTCCACACAGAACAAAAGCCGGTCTTCTCTATTTACATGATAGATGCTTTGCTGGAAAATTTAGTGCATACTTTGTGTTTATATTTAAATTTCATTTTAATGTTTAGGTTTAAATAATTATAAACAGGTTGTTCATTTTATTTGCCCATATTAAAACCTGTGGGACATTGCAAAGTCATGCAGGAAAGGGAAATATTCCTGACACATGGAACAGCCCATATAAAATTCATGACTTTTAGATTCCTTGGCCCCAGTCCACCAAAAGCCAATAGAGTCCCTCCAGTAATTTGACCACCCAAACACCCCTGTATATCTCCCCAGTGCCCCCCATGATACAGAACTTCCCCCATTGAGAACCACTGAGCTACAAGTTATCTCTTGGGTTGCAGCCAAGTTTTATATTGTAATCAAAGTCCTTGGGTCTCAAGAAGAAAACTGGAAATAGAAAATTTAGTATACCAACAATATGTTTCCAAAACTTTCATGAGGAGAGAAATGTATGGGGTGTATTTAGGCCATTTTTTTTCTGTTTGGAAAACAAGTTAATGCTAGCTAAAGCTAGCTCCCCATGGAAAACTTTAACTCTACTTTTTTTTTCCTACAAAATTCTAGTCTTCTAAATGAGCTAGAAACACACAAAGAACAAGGCAGTAATCACTAGGTATTATTAACTTTCATCCATAGGCCTGGTGTAAAGCACATTGCATTTCTTGTCTCCTTAAATGGAGCTTGTAAGGAAGACATAATTTTCCCTTTTGTGGTGAGGTTATGGAGGTTACTAGATCTGATAAGCTGGCCTGATGCCAAACCTTGTACTGTTTTTTCTTTTTTCATCTTGAAGCACAGCAGTGGGTATAGCAGCATTACACCAAGGATAACCCCAGAGTTC
Source organism: Saccopteryx leptura (assembly GCF_036850995.1). Taxonomy (NCBI): domain Eukaryota; kingdom Metazoa; phylum Chordata; class Mammalia; order Chiroptera; family Emballonuridae; genus Saccopteryx; species Saccopteryx leptura. The sequence goes on along the minus strand of NC_089503.1, from coordinate 33,563,134 downwards.
AAATCTTGATTCCATCACTTACTACTCTGTGAAACTGGGCAAGTTACATAATTTCTCTGTGCCTCAATTCACAAATGGGGATGATAGTAATATCTATTCTCAGAGGATCACTGTGAATATTAAATGGGTTAAAACACTTAAAAATGTGCCTGGTATATAGCAAACTCTCATGATTATTGGATACAAAATAATCATCATTTATTTTCATCTGCCTAAGTCAGTTTTGAAATTTCTTCCCCTGGGTCCAAGTTTAACTAAAAAGTCCACATTTTCTCTTTGGTTTGAGATTATGCCTGTTGTCACTCCCCATTATATAGCATGAGCTGGGCTTTTCCTGATTCTGATGCAGCCTCTGTCTTTTCCATACCTGGACCCCACTTCAGTCTTACATTTAAAAATATATATATATATATATTTTATTTTTTTAATTTATTTTTTATTTTATTTATTCATTTTTAGAGAGGAGAGAGAGACAGAGAGAGAGAAGGGGAGAGGAGCTGGAAGCATCAACTCCCATATGTGCCTTGACCAGGCAAGCCCAGGGTTTTGAACCAGCAACCTCAGTATTTCCAGGTTGACGCTTTATCCACTGTGCCACCACAGGTCAGGCTATATATTATATATTTATGTACACACTAGACCAGTGGTGATACAGTGGATAGAGCATTCATTGACTTGGGATGCTGAGTTCCCAGGTTCAAAGCTGCAAGGTCACTGGCATAAGCACAGGCTCAGCTGGCTTGAGTGCAGGTTCGCCTGCTTGAGTGTGGGATCATCGACATGATCCCGTGGTCACTGGCTTGAGTGCCAGGTCACTGGCTTGAGCAAGGGGTCACTGGCTTCGCTGGAACCCCCCGGTCAAGGCACATATAAAAAGCAATCAATGAACAACTAAAGTGACACAACTATGAGTTAATGCTTCTTATTTTTCTCCTTTCCGGTCTGTGTATCAGTCTGTCTGTCTCTCTTTCTCACTTATATATATTATATATATATAATATATATATATATTACATATATGTAATATATACAATATATATATATAATTTATATATATATGCTTGCTCTGGGAAGATACACGGTATAAAGAAATAAGTTCTCAGTTCTTCCTCTAACTGGTTGGGTAAATTGCCTCAATCCCCTGGCCTCCACTGGTTCATTTGTAATGCAGTGACCTCGAAGATCCCTTCAGGCATCAGTCTTTTCTACCCCATCCCCACCTGGTTGAAGGAGAATTCTGGAACTAGAGTAAATGAGACTTCCCTTGTTAGAAGAGTTGGTGGGCTTCACTGATTCAGCATTGGGTATTTTAAATGGCTTCAGCCACTCTCAGAAGTCAGTGTTTCCCAGCCCATTAGTGTGACCCCAGCCATGAAGATGACAACTGCAGATGTGGAGATGCACCTGCTACAAGTGGGAACCAGCACTCCATCCGCCTGCGAGCTGGAAGCCCTCAGTGATGATTATCCCTCTTATGTTCACAGCACTCTGCCTTTTATACCCAGAGACATGTACAGACACACAATTTGTCAATCGTTACAGCCATTATGTGACAAAAAAGTTCAGAGATCATCATCCTAATTTTGTGGATGAGAGAACTCAGCCACAGGGAGGTTGTGCAGCTTGTCCGTGGTCCCCAGGTCAGATTCAGGTCTAGACTCTGGTCTGATGCTCTTTGCATCCAGTGATAACAAACACAGACAGCTCCACATTCAAATGTATTTTACACATATAGTTCAGTCTTCACAATGGCCTTAGGAAATTGGTATTACCACCCCATCTTATAAACCCACTCAGAGCCCTACTAAAGGAAAATTCTCCCTGGGCAGGGACCATATCACATTTGTCAGTGAACTCACCCAAAGTCACTAGATTGAAAGTGGCAGAGTTGAGGCCACAGTCAGATCATTTCTCTGTACAACACGTGCTTCCAGAGTCCCTGTGCTGAGACGGGAAGTCTCTATCTGTGTGTTCAGTGGGCTCTGGGAAGGGGAGGGGCTGCTTCAGCGAGGAAGAGAAAGACCTGGTTTCACTGGTCACTATCTATATGCTTCAACTCACCAGAAATGACTCCCCTGGAGCTCCTGAAGAAAGGGCTTCATCCACTTTTTACATCTTAATTTATGCATTAAGTGAGAGGACTTATACTCCTTCCTCTTGTCAAGATTTGGGGTTAGGACAACATATCAGGGATAACTCTGGGGCAAAAACAATGTTAACATCTCATCTGAATTCCAGGATCCAGGCTGGATTGAAGAAACTTCTTGACACTGGCTAGAGATGAGCCTTAGGTCAGGCTGGATGCCATTAATTCAACCAACCCCCACTCAGGTGGTACAAGTAGGGACCAACAGCACAACAATGAGGACGAGCATCCCTGCCCTCAGTCTCACAGGGCAGATGGATGGGGAAAGGGAAGAAATGGAGGCAGGACACCATGTGGGCCCTGGAATCAGAGCCTGGGATGGAATCCCTGCTCCAGCCTTCACGACGTGACCTTAGGTGAATTTCTGAACCTCTGTATGCCACAGTGATTTCCCCTGTGAAAGGGGAGGTACAGTATTAGTCCTACCGGATGTATGATTGTTGCAAGGATTAAATGCCTTAATACGTGAGACGTGTTTAGGGCAGTAAGGGACACAAGGTACGTGCTACTATAAAACCAATAGAAGACAGAGAGAGAAGTACAGAAACAGGTCCAAGGCATTGAGGAGGGACTGGTGAACTCCTTCCAAGGCAGTGGGGATCAGGAATGGCTCCCTGGATTTGGAAGGATGCTGAGGATTTTTCTCAGGAGATGGCAGAGGAAGGGCAGCTGGAACAAACACTACTACTAGGATAAACAGCTACCCTCTATTGAGTGCATACTGCTTGCACACCCTGTGCTAGTGCTTAACATGGGTTATCTCACGTAATCCTCTCCATAGTGATTTCCAGCATTGGCACTATTATTATGACTGTTGGACAGATGAGAATGTTGAGACCCAGAGAGGTTAAATAACCCACCCGAGGCCACATGGCTAATACGGCACAGAAGAAGGACTTGAATTCATGACGCCTAATGTCAGAATCAACTTATGAAACCATCGAGCTCTGCTCTGGTGCTTCTCCGTCCCACCCACAACTGTGGAGAGCAACTCTCCCCAGTTCAGCGTTCGACCCTTTAGGACCTGGGATCCAGCCATCTGTGGGGCTTCCCTGTCAGTCTGTCTCTAGGCACCCAGCTTGTCTCATTGGCTGACAAGTACCGTGCAGAGAGTGCCGAGCCAGGAGGGGACACTTACTGAAAGGGGAAGCTTTCAGAGGCTAAGATGGGGAGCCTCCGGCTTTTCTCCCAGCCCCTGCTATCAGCACCACCCGCCTTTCCCTCTTTTCTCTGAGCGACCCTGTGACGCCTGCTGAAATTAAACCTGCCCCAACAGGAGCAAACTATGGGCGTCTGGTTCCCTGGCACTTTTAGTCTAATTGCTGCCCAATGAATATAATAGCTCCCCGACTACCTTTTCAGCAACACAGGCTTCTGAAGCCATTCAGAAAGGGCAGAACACCAATAACACTCACCCTTCTGTCTGAGGCTGAAATCCAATATCAGCCAGAGGGTCCTAGTTTACAACTTGGTTTTCATCTCGACAAGGTCCTTCGGTCTCAGGTTTACTGTCCAGTTGCTAGACAGGAGCAATCTGTGACATCCCCCTAACCTCTCTCCTGCTTCTCACGTCCCAGGGCTGCTAACGTCGGGATAGGATCACAGGATTACTTTTCAGGCTGAGAACAGGAGCTGCGAACTCCAGCTGAAACCCACTTTGCTGAGCGCCTACCTACTGACCTTGAAGAGGCAACTGGCTCGAAGTGTTCGGGGTTCGAGTTTGGAGACCAGGTGACGGCCTTGGTGAAGTAGCCCCTCTAATACAGTCGGCAGGTGTGGATCCAACATGGGAACGTGCCCACACACAACCCCCTGTCTTTGCCAGAGGTCAGGCAAGGAACCAGGAGAAATAACCCCATATTACGCACCCCAGTGTTTTAATTATCTATTGCAGGGAAACTAAACAGGCCACCCCCAAACTTGGCATCTTAAACCAAGTGGTGGCTAGAACTGAAATCATCTGGAGTATCCATGTCTGGCACCTAGACAGGGACAACTGGAATACTGAGCTCAGCCGAGGCCCTAAGGCAGGTTATCTGTCTATCTGTCTATCTATCTACCCATCCATCCATTGAATTGATCTACACACACACACACACATACACACACACACACACACACACACATGTCACAGCGACAAACTGAGGTTGTTGGTGTTTTGCTTGAGAGCCTAAGGATGTTGAGAAAAAACATGGCTGTAATGTGGCTGTATACTCAGAAGCTCTTTGGTCTAGGCTACCACTGGGCATTTTACCCTGGGTTCCTACCAGCCTCTACTTGTACACTTAGATGAGTGCAGGCACTGGGCAAAAGGCCTTTCACTCACCTCATTCTGGCTGTTGGGGACCCGGACCTATGAACTCAGTGACCTGGCTTATTTGCCCAGCCTTTAGCCTCAGTCTTTGGTCCTTTTGCCTGGATCCCTACTGTGAGCCCTCCTGGAGCCTGAGGATATAATGGTAAATGTGTCAACATAACCACACCCTAGTTAGTAAAGAGGTAGTAACTGTAAAGAATGGGAAAAGTCCACAGTACTATGCAGGGATGTAAGATGGGCATGTAGTTACATGAATTAGCCAGTGCAGGTCAAAAAAATCTGCAAATTTTAATGGCTTAAGACAAGAGTTTGTTTCTCATTCATGCTACAGGTCTCCTGCAAGGTAATGGAGCAACTAAAATGACAGAGGGATGATAGCTCAGAAGGCTCTTGAACGACCAGTGAAATGCAATAACCTGTCCTAGAAGTGACACATTATTTCTGGTCACAACCAATTCAGTGACAGCCCCACATACCCCAAAAAAGGGTCTCGTGTTCTGTCCTCCAGTGTGCATGGGAAATGCTGTCTAAGCTGAGACCTCAGGGGTGATGAGGACTGCAGTAGAGAGGAAGGCATGGATAGTCAGGCAGAGTAAAGAACAGGAACAAAAGCTTGGGGATAAAAGAGAGGATATGATTTTGGAGGACATAAGCTTGAAGGATGAAAAATGGGGTAGGGGAGAAAAAGAGGATCCTTGGTCTGCACTGCAGGATGTAAAATATCGTAGACATTTCTCATATGAAAAAAGCAGCCATGTAATAAGCCCTTTGATGACCGTGCATTTATTCATTCACTCGTTCCTGTCAGACACATGTTCCTTCCGGTGATGTTTTATCTCAAGGACATTCCGTTGCTCTCCAGTATTCTTTCAGTCATTTTATCATGATCACTGTGTGGGCAGATGGTTACGAAAGTACTTTCTTAGCAATGTTTTCAATGCTCACTTATTGACTTGATTATGGTACTTGATCTAAACAGGAACTTTAGAAGAAAAGTCTAACCTCCATTAGTCATAAAGAAATTCTTAGAATTCAAGGAGGTAGAAGAGAGAAATGACGTTTCTGAGTGAGTGGACACTTCAACTGTTCACACACCAGGCCTCGTGCCATCTCATATGCAGATGTGAGTGATGGACTCCATCGAAACAGGGACTTAACTGAGCTATGACTTCCTCCTTACCAGTGCATGGGGCCAACCAAGTGATTTCCATAGGCTTGTGTCAGAAGAACAAAATGTTCCAGAAGGTAGTAGCTCACTGAAGAATGTCAATTTAGTTATTCACTGTTTTTTTTATTTTGTTTTGTTTTGTTTTTTGTTATTGGCTATTAACTGAGCATGTGCTATATACTAGAGCTAGGAACTGAAGTTATAGTAGTGAGCAAAACAATGTCCCTGCCCACGTGGAGTTGACACCCTAGTCAGGGAGACAGACAATGAACAAGTAAATACATACTGCATCAGGTAACTGCTATGGGTAAAAACCAAGTAGGGTAAGAAATTTACATGGTTAGAGAACATAACAGGCCATAAGGAAATAAAGAATGACATGTAGGAGAACAGATAAGGAAAGGCAAAAGAAATAGCAAGAGCCAAGGGCCCTGATGCAGAATCCTCCAGAAGATGCTCACAGAACCACAGGGAAGCAATCTATCCGGAGAGGAGTAAACAATGGAGAAAGAAGTTAGAGATGTTGGCTAAGAAACAGGAGAAGGGCACAGATAATGTCTCTCCTCATGGTAAGCATTTTTGCTTTAAACCAGAGGAGGTGGAAAGCTGGTGAATGATTCTGAGCAAAGAGTGGCACGGTCTGATTGAGTTTTCAGACGATGGCTCTGGCTGCTGCTGTGTTGAGGACAGAGTTGGGGGCACCCAAGAACGAAAGCCAAGAGATTCCTTTGGAGGCTATTCTAGGTGAGAAATAATTGTCAGGTGGATTAAATAGGGCATGAGGGAAGGAGTAGAGTAAAAATTTGAGCAAATGGAAAAATATGGAGCTGTCATTTGCTGATATGGGAAAAGCTAAGAGCCCAATAGTTGACATGCTAAGTTTAAAATTCCTGTTAGACATTCAAGTCGGAGTATCAGAAATATAGCTGACTATGAGTCAAGATGTCAGGGAAGTGAACAAGCTGGAAATTTGTATGTAGTTAAATAAAAAGCACTGTCTAATCTATGAGCTGAACTAGCCTCACACTTAGTTGCTTATAATCATCTTCACCAAATAGTATAGAAAGTTTATGGGAAAGAAGCAGAATGTTGTAAGAAAAGGGAGTTCTCCATTGGATTAAAAGTAGTTCTCATACTACGGCACTTGGAATTTGATAACAATTATTTCAGGTAAATGAGTAAGGGCTAGTATTCTAATTAGCTCAGAGTCAACCCAAATATACTTTTTCTAACCTTAATCCAGGCCAACTTAACCCAGATCACACCATTTTATTCCATTTTATAATGTGTCAGGCACTATTAATATCTCCACAAAGATGAGGGTTATGAATTTTACTTCAAGAAACTCAGAGCTACAGGCCATGCCTGGTGAAATATTCCACCTGGAGGTCATCTCTTGACCATATCATTTCTTAAAATGTAGCAAGGGACCTTCAAACAGAGTTTGTGGCCACAGATGGGTCCAGCCAGTAAGAAAAGCTGCCATTCTCCCACTGTGTAATTATAACATTCAAAACATCCAGTTACAAGGGCCAAGATTTTTCTTAAGTCATTTTTTAAATTCTAGGATTATCTCTATTGAAGTATAAGTGAAGTATTACTATGCATGAGAAAAATATTTATCTTTATGCTATTAAAAAAAAAGTAACAAAGAGATACTATTTTGCATTCATTAAATTAGCAAGAAGAAAACATAAGTGATGATATCTAGGACTATTGAGATGATGAGAATATGAAACAAATTCATATAGTCACAAGCAGTTTGGCACAATGTTTTGTAAGTACTATGGCATCACATATTTTGGTAGATTGGGTGATCTGTCCCAACTCTTTACCCCTCACCTTCACCTCTCTCTCTAAATGTAGAGTGCATTTCCTGCCCTTGACTTGAGCCTCAGCCATGTGACTTGCTTTTGAATAGTGGGGTTATCAAGCACAATACAAATGGAGACTTGAAATGCACTTGCGTAGTAGGGTGTGACCTCTGATGCTTTTACCATCTCCAGAAGAACATGTGTAGATTAACCTGCTGCTGTTGGGATCAGGGGTCTGCCGAGAGATACATGGAGTCAGCCCAGTGGCGCCAACTAGGATGTGCCAGCCAGCAGATCCATGAGATTCAATGATCATTGTGTTATGTCACTGTGCTTTGGAGCATTTTTCTATAGCATGTTGGAAGTACTAGCCAACTAGTACATCTATTAAGTATCATTAACAATGTTAGTATTCTTTCATCCTTCAAATACACTTTGAGAGCTTGTTCAGATAAATTCCCATGTGTATCAGTCAGCACAGTCTAGGTGATTCTGATGTGACGCAGGATGCTTAACTCAACAGCAATGTATTTCTCACTCAGGCAAACCAGATATGGGAAAACATTAATAATGTGTATCCAATGGCAGACATTTTGAACCTGAGTAGTGTCTACCATAGCACACAAATGGAGCAGTGAGGGAAAATGGGACAACTACCTTGTCAGCCAGAGGAGCAGAATAACACTACCAATCAAAAGGCTATCAAATTTTAAATCTATCTCCTTGAGCATAACACTTTCCCTTATGTATAGTTAGCTTTTGGGAATAAATTGATGGAATAATTTTCTAAACTTTGAATTAACAAGCTCTTTCTACTTTTACCTATAGTAAAGAACTAGAAACAACCTACTTGTCCAACACAAGGGGAATGCATAAATAAATTAGGGTACATAAGATCATAAAAGATATTTACAGCATAAAATTAGAAAAAAAAGAAATAACACAACAGTATGATTTTTAATTATGTAAAATGTTTGTGTAAGTGAACAAGTTTTAGAAGGAAATATGATGTAAGAAAAACATAGGGTGGAGATTTATCAGTGAATTATTCTTCCTTTAAAGACCTTTAGACCTTATTTTATGTTATTAAAATATAAATAAAATTACTCTCATTGAACATCCTTCTGATGCTGCTTATCTGGGGAAGTAACTATTTTGAAAATACATTTGCTATGGAATGCTAACCCCCTGGAGAAATGAGATAGTGTCTATTTAAACATCTTAAGAGTATCAGATGCTGAGGTGTAGTAACTTGCAATCAATACCTGTAATTTGATGAATTGGTAACCAAATCCATCCACCTGAATCCACTAATTTTTTTTTTTCATCATAAACTAGACTATAAACAAAGAGCAAGGTTTTAAGCTTTTAAGATATCAATTCAGGTGAAACAAATTAGATCTTTAGTAAACCTTAAAACGTGCTCTTCACAAAAGGAAGATAGTTGGAGGGCCCAGAAAGAGGGGTGGCCCAGCTATTCAGCCAGGACACTTTCCTGGGGCTGGAGCCGACAGACACACTGGCATTCTTACACATTGAACAATGCTCAGCTCTCCTCCCCTGGGGAGCCACAAACCCAGAACCAAGCCTCCGTCTCTGCCTCCCAGCTGGCACATCCACAAACACACCTTTGATATGAGTCAGGGTCAAAGTTTTGAAGACAATTTCAGAAAGAGTCATTGTCTATAGATACGGCTTTTTAAACTACTAAAAAAAACTATGAAAAATTCAACATACATTTTTTTTTGGAAATGTAAATAAGAAATTCTCAACTGCTCTGTTTCTAAGAGGCGTCTTGATTTCTCAGTACATTTTTTTCAAAGTAAGTTTTTCATTCATTCATCACAAAGAAATCCATACTGAGTGTCTATTTCGAACTAGGAGCTGGAGATATGGTAGGAAAGAAGAAAGACAAAGGTCTGCCCTTGTGAAGATTCCATTCTACTGGGGAGTGGGGGGGGGTATATAAATCAGCTCTGTTTTTCTTTCAGAACCTGTTAGGCTAGGAAAAGATTCAGATGTGAGCATCCAAAGTAGAGACTCATGTTGGCTCTAAAGAATGATAATGAAACAATGTAATAACTAACCCAAAATATATTCCCAGATTCTAGCACCTAGAAAAACTTTTATTGTTTAGTCTCAAATACCCTCAGTATCAATTAATTATACCAACTCAATCTGTCTATAGGAGAAACCATTCAAATGCTACAATGTCAGGATTCTTCTGAAGAACTGATCTTGTTTGAACTGAAGGAAGTTTTGAATCTAATATTTCCTCTTCCTAAGGTTTGTGCCAAGGACTGTAATAAATTCTTTTCCATGCATTATTTGGGTCAATTCTTCCAACTATCCTCTCAAGTAGCTATTTTTATCTCATTGTACAGGCAACAAACTTAAGGCCTAGTAACTCCTCCAAGGTGGGAAAACTGAGATTCGTGAGTTAAAAATTCAGATTCTGTCTCATGACAAGGGCTATGCTCCCCCCCCCCCCCATGCCTTGATGCTAACTTTGTGGTCAAAAGAAGTAAGGGAACTTATCGGATAAATAATAGAAGATGGTTCTGGAAACAATCATACCTTGTAGTCATCATATTGTTTACGTGGTTGAGTTTGGTGGGCGTTTTCTGATTGTGAAGCATGATACAGAAAAAAGTGAGGCTTTACACTCAAGCTGACCTGCATCTGAATCCCAGCTCCTCCGGTTCTTCTTATTACCTGTGACCATGGCGAAGTTACCTTATGAGATCAAGTGCATTACATCTCATGCAATGGCGATAATAATAGTTCAAGTCACTGGGTTTTTGTGAGGATTAAATGAAGTAATGTTTGGAAAGCAACTATTAGAGTTCTTGGAATATAATAAGTTCTCAAATAATTGATTTAACAAATATCCTCTCTAAATTTTTTGTAGGGTTTACAAAGGCATTTTCTGATAACAAATTGACATGAGGTTGTTGTTTATTTGGTATTTCTTTTTGTTTATTGGATCATGATCTGGGTTTCAAATGGTGTGTTTATTTAAATATCCTTTAGCAATATCTTGACACCCGTGCCTTCCAATCCAAGAGCATGAAGAAGGGAAGAGAGGCTATAAACTAGTTTCACAGGCCAGATAGTATGCCAAGCCACTGACACTCAGTAGCTCATCTCATTCTTTAACTAACACTAGTAGATAGGTTCATTTAAAATTTTTTCATGTATGAGAAAACTTTCCATGGCTAATAAAGTAATGAAAGGCAAACTGAGAAATATAGGCTAACTTCAGTCCCAGGCTCTTTAGCATAACAAATACCTCCCCAGCATGTCTGGTATCACCAACTCATGAGCCCTGTACACTGAGTGTTCTATGTTTGGCCCTCTAGTGACACACTCCACTCTTCACCACTTAACTCTATGCTCAGGGAGGCTGAACTCCATGAACTGTATCATCAGGATCCCCACACACTGGTTTCCAGTTGGATTGGGCCACCAAGAGGTATCCACAGGAGGCGATGGGAGGTGGGGCGAAAGAGAGAAGAGGAAGGTTGAAGTACTTATTCCCCTGGGCCCCATTCCACCAGAACACAGGTTGACGTGGCCATGTTTCTCTAGCAAAGCCAGGGTTTTTAGCCTCTGACCCTCCCCTGGGGCTATATCCCTGTCCAGTTTTCACCCCATTTCTTGCTCATTTGGACCCAGGGAATAACTTCTGGGGCCCAGGCTGTTACTAGAAGCAATGCACTTTGCCATTCCTTGTCGGTTTTTCTTGTTTTGTTCAAACCTTTGTAATAATCCCTTCATTATACCTTCCTGAATTACCCGATTTGGCCATCTGTTTTGTAATGGACTCTGCTTAGAAAATGGAACCTAAAAACTAAGTGGACAAAGTTATTTCCTCTAAAACAAAATTAATTTATGTGGCAGAGACCAACTCTAAACAGATACCTTCAGATACTCAGTGCAAAAAATTCTTTTAACTCTTTTCTTTATATCTCTCCCTGAAGATGGAATTTATCACCCGCTCTCTTCCAGAATTGCCAGGGAGATGAAGTTATTTTATACATTCAGGGTACTTTCACTCTAAGTTTGATATTTCTTCACTTGAAAGTTTGGAAAGTTTAATAAAGCCTGAGGCCAGAACAGATGTTAACATTTTAATTTTAAACTTGAATATAATCCCTTTTGGTATTACTAATGATGCTTTATTGCTTTAAGTTTCATAGTAAAAAAAAAAAAATAATCCATTTGACTTTGTTTTAGCATGATGGAACATATTCAAGTCACATACTGTTATTTCAAAGAAGCTACCAGAAGGAGAGACAGAAGTAAGATGGGATGTGTTACCACTGGTCGTCCTAGTCAACCATCCTAATAATAAAAATTGGTGTATTAACGAAGCCAAACGAGGCTTCTTACATTCTCCTTCATTGGCCAAACTAATAATGGTTTTAAAAGGTAGTCCAATTGGAAAAACAATATGTTGCCCCAGTAATAATGCACCAAAATTTCTCCATATTACAGATGTATAATTCAAGTCTATCATTAGGTTTTGAAATGTTTACCCTGACTCCACCCCCTCCCCACTGCCAAGGCTCTAGTTCAACAGCTTCCTACTGGGTCTCTCTGCCCCTTGTATAGCTCCTCACCCATCCATCCTTCATTCTCCAACCAGAACGTTCTTCCTACAATGTGAGTCTGACCATATTTTCTTCCCCACGGCAAACCATGGTCTACAGAATAAATCAAATCCTGAGTAATAAAAACTAATCTTGGCTACCTTCCTGGTTGTTCCTCTTTTTTCCATCACTTAAGGGTCTGTGCATTAGATACCTTGGTTGCCCCCTCCTTGTCTTTCCTGGATGTCACCTGCTCTGTCTCTCTTTGGGGTCTCACCCCGGCTGTCCCTTTGCTTAGAAGGTCCATTCCCAATCCCCACTCTAAGCCTCCCACGTGCCTTCTCATACTCAAGAGACCAAATTAAATGTCACCTCCTGGTTAAAGTTTTCCCTCACTGACTCCCCACAATAGCCTTTAACCGTCTTTCATTTCCTTTTCAGAATTTAAAAAAAATCTTCTAAACCTCTTTTTCTCAATTTGTTCAGCATCACATCTTTGTTAGACTAGGGAAAGTTACTAATTACTAATTCTCTTTTATAATGCCATGCCCTTCTGAGTCAGTGGATTCTAATTATATTTTTAGAAAGGAAATGATGTTTATCAAGCACCCACTGATGTACTGTGTGCATTATTTACATACATAGTTTGATTTCATCCTCACAACAGCATGATATAGAGAAACACTAATACCCTACTTTGTTTATGAGGAACCTGAACCACACATGGAGGAACATTGATCAAGGCAGTTCAGCTGATGGAGGGGAATCCAGAATTTGAACCCGTGCTCTATCTGACTCACAATATGTGCTTTTTCTATTACATCACCATTTTCTCATATAAATAATTGATTCATGGATTTTTGAGACCCCCTCCTTGTTTGTATAGCATGTTAACAGATTACAAAGTACTTTCACAGAATTATTTTATTTGATCACCAATAAACCTGTGAGATAGTTCAGACAGGGAGAAGACCTCACTTTGTAGAGCAGAAGGTCAGAGAGGGAAATGATTTGCCCAAGATTATTAAACCAAAAATTAGAGGCACCAACACTAGAAGTTCTGTTTCTTAAGCCAGTGCCCTTTCTCTGTAACAGCACTGTCTTCAGCACAGATATTATATTTTCTTTCTGGAGAGAAAGAAGAAGGTCTTCAAAACAATTTGTCTGCAGAGGCTCCAGATGAACCTCCCACACATCTTGCTCTTTTGTTCTATCTTAGCCACCAAGGATGCACGCTTTGCCCTGATTGGTCAGCTCTGCTAAGTTCTAAAGCTGTGATCCCAATGGCAGCTGGCAGCCAACTCTGACCTCAGATATGCGATTTTATTTTTGGTTTTTGTCTTATACGGTATTTTTTAAAGTGTAATTAGTGCCTAACTTCTAAAAATCAAGTGTGTAATATCTCTTTAAAAAATGTCAATACTGCTAAAATAACTGGCTCTGATGATGAGATGATACAAACACTCTCCTTTTCCTACTTTATGCACCTGTTGGCCCTATGGGCTCCTGAGTTTCCAGCCCAGGTCTCACCATTGCAGACACCCCATTATACAATGCGAGAGGGCTTGCAGAAGTACCAGCCACATGTTTGCCTCCTCTAATTTTTCTCGAAGTTTAGTTCAAGAATCTGCTTTCCTGGAATGATTCCATTCTCTTCTTTTAAACATTAGAGAGCATCATCTATGAGGCAAATGGTTTGCTCCTTCATATGGAAATGAAGATGTCTAAGCACCCTCTCTACTCTGTGTCCCTTTAGGAAACCTCATTCCCTCTGTGCTCATGATGATTTTGGGGAAGTCACACACACAGTCTGGGCCTTCCTCCCAATTTACATTTGTCACTTTTGCGCTGTGTTTGTTTCTTTTTGTGTGTGACAGAGATAGAGAGAGGGACAGATAGGGACAGACAGGAAGGGAGAGAGATGAGAAACATCAATTCTTCATTGCAGCACCTTAGTTCATTGATTGCTTTCTCATATGTGCCTTGACTGGGGGGCTATAGCAGAGCGAGTGACCCCTTGCTCAAGCCAGCGACCTTGGGCTCAAGCTGCTGAGCCTTAATCAAACCAGATGAGCCTGGGCTCAAGCTGGAGACCTCGGGGTTTCGAACCTGGGTCCTCTGCATCCCAGTCCGACGCTCTATCCCCTGCGCCACTGCCTGATCAGGCAGTTTGTGTGTTTGTTTCTAATTTGACCAACATCACTCCTTTTCATAACCACTTGGACTATAGGCATCTGAGTTTGCTACTTACCCAAGAGTTTCAATTCTTTCAACTAATATCTACTGAGCATCTCGCAGAATGCCACAACTTTGCTAAGAGTTGATGATATCAACAGAAGCACATTGCCCTAGTGAAGCTGGCTTTCTGGTGATGTCTACAAGTCTATCTTGCGTAATCAACACCAATTCTGGTTGCTGGTGCATCCTTCATTACCCTTCCCCCTTCAATGCCTCATCCTCATTCTTTCCTCTGGCTTCCCCAAGTGGCCACCAGTGCCCTTAAGTCCTTTCAGCTGTTTGCCCCGCTCTTACACCAACCCTTATTTGATCCCCAACCCACCAGCAAGCAGACAATGGAAGAAAGCATGTCACTAAATGTTAAAAGTAAATGTGCACTCCTGGATGCCCCTTCAACCCAAAGGAATGGTGTGAGCAAGGGCTCTGGACTCAAGAGAATGTGGATTCGTGTGGATTCTTGCTGTGAAGCTACTTGTGAGCTATGGGATGTATGCAGTTTGTTTCACCTTTTAGAGCCTCAGCTTCCTCATCTGTAAAATGGGGGGTGACAATATCACCTACCCTTCAGGACCAGTATTCAGGTTCAGTAAGATAATGCCAGTTTAGCACACAGCCTGGGGCACCTGTTTAAAATGCTCAACACAGGGCCCCTGTTCTGATCGCCCTGCAGCCTGGACGACAGTGTTTGTGGTCAGGCTGATTGCAGAGACGTTCTGTGAGCGGAGAGGCCTTCCCATTACCTCCAAACTCATGCTAATGAGCCTGTGTTAAGGACAGCATAGACAGGGCCTCAGTTCAAAGTCACCCTCGGCGGGGCAGTGAGGGAATCAGCCACAAGACTGCAGTTCTCCCCTCGGGCTGCTCATTGTGGGAAGGAAAATCTTTGCCAGTTCCAGAAACAACACAGGATTCCCGCTGCACGTGGTCTTGACTTCAAGTGCCAAAACACAGGCTCTTCACAAAGTCCTGTTTTTCTGCAGAGGTGTTTGTCAGGGGCCTTGTTTAGCAGATAATGGATTTACAAAGAGCTTGTTCTACCTTTCTGGCACCTTGAAAGGAAAAAAAAAATCCCTGAATGGGAAGAAGGATCAAGTGGCTGATTTGTATGCACAGTGTCTCTTGCCTCTAGATTGTGCCACCGTGTTGGAGGCTAGGTTGCATAATTACACAGTGCCGGCACACAATCACCTACAATTAGGCTAATTATATAAATACACTATGATTATCTGAAAGATAGCGTGGAGGAACACACACAGAGGAATGGATGGCCCCAGGGTAAACCTGAAGGGAACTGGCGTGGATCTGGGAAGTTCCCTGGGATCAAGCACCTTGCAGAGAGGACTGGCACCAGCTTCCAGCTGCCCCTCCCCCCACCCCAGCCTCCCCGCCTCCCCACTCAGGAACAAGTCCTTTTCACAGCCTCTGTGGGCCAGTCGCCCTTCAGGTGACCCCAAAATATTCCCTTCACCATCCCTGTCTATGAACACAACAAAGTATAAAGGACAATTGGGTTGGAAACTGAATCTAAATTCCAGGCCAAAGGCATAGCCACGCTGCTGACATTTAAAGGCAAGCTGGAGGTGCATTCTATATTTCCACGTGTTACTGATAGGCTTGCCATTCTCAGATAGTCAGGCCAAAGCAATGAAACAGGCTGGTATGAAAGTGACCGCTGATGGACAGGGGGCCAGCTCCGGAACCTCTGGCCTGCTCTGAATCCTGGCTGCCCACTTCACGTTTTGACAAACGCACAGTGAGCTCTGGAGGAGAAGGATGGCTTCACAAATACACTCAAATGAACGTTCCGGGTTCATATTCATGCAGTCTGTTTCCTGGACTCTCTGAGACGACACATCTCAACATTCATTCAACAGTTACTGGGTACTTTTTCTTTCTGCTTTCTTCCCCCCAGTCTCCAAATTTGACTTTGGAACTACAGCAAGAACCAAAACAATCATGGTTTTTGCCCACCAGGAGTGTAGAGTCCAGCTGTGCAGAGGGAAGGGGACACGTTCTGTTTTCCAGTGACTTTGCTCTTGCTGTGATTACAAAGAGTTGCGTTATTGTTCCTAATTATTCACTCTTCCCTCAAGCCGTCCTGCTTGGCACGTGACTTAGGTGTTCCTCTCCTTAGAGATGAAGTTACTTGCCAATCCCACTTTCGGTGGTGGGTTTGGCTTTGTGAATTGTTTCAGTCAATGGAATCCAGGCCAAAGTAACGGGGAACCTGTTGCAAGCTTTGTCCTCCAGAGACATCACGTGCCTCCACTCATCTCTCAGGGAACCTCCAATGTCTGCAGTCAAAAGAGCATGTCCCCTGTGCCCTGAGAGTCCCAGGAGAATGAAAAACAGGCAACAGACCTGAGCTGAACCTAGAACCAAACCCCACCTATGAAGCAGAACTGAACTGGAGCTTTCCGCCTGGAGCCAAGCCCAGCAAACCCAGCTGATATCAACAGAGCCACCCGACTGATCTTCAGATGTACGAATGGGAAGAAATACTCAGGTTGTATGCCACTGAGATTCTGTGGTTGTTTGTTACGTAGCATTTTTATGGCAATAGTGGACCGATACAAAAAACTTTTTTAAATTCCTGATAAGAACTATAATACATGATGTATTTTACCAAAAAAAGATGGTGAAGAAAAATTCTGGAAGAATACAAAGCAAACCAAACTGTTAACAGTGCTTTCCTTTAGAAAGGGGTTTGGAGAAAAGGGTTGGGCTGTGGGAGGATGAAAAGGGACCATTTGCTTTTTTATCTATTTTTTTTTTAACTTTCTTTAAATTTCAGTAACAAGCATTTGGCAATTTAAAAGAAGTATGTTTTTAAATGTCATTTTTAAAACCTGCTCCCCCCAAAGAAGGGAAATTGAGGAGACTGAGAAGAAAAATATTCATCAAACGCTGAATGTGTTTTAGGCACTGTGTTATCACTGTATATACATTACCTCTTTAATTTTTACGACAACCCTACAAGGTGGGTGAGACTATCACTGTCGTTTTGTAAAAATGGAATCTATTGGGGTAACATTGGTTAATAAAAATTACATAGGTTTTAAGCGTACAATTCCATGATACATGATTTGTACATTGTATTGTGTGTTCACGATTCTTCATCAAGTCTCCTTCCATCACCTCTGACCATGACTGGCCCTGTCTGGAAGACGAGGGAACTGGGCTCAGCATGCTATGAATGCTTGCCCAAAGCCAAACAGCTAGAACACCTGGAGAAAACATTTGAATTCAAAGCTGCTGACCTCCAAATTGCTACTCTTAGCTTCATGTTCATTGTTGTATGCTGTCAGAGATGAATAGACGTTCAGGGCCTCAGTTTCCTCATTTGCAAGAAAGAGAGGCCTGGGCTGCATCATCTGTAATGTTCCTGATAGTCTAAGATTCCATGGGTGAAAGTTCCCATCATGCAATACGGATTCTTTACTTTCAAGGGAATACAATCAAATTTTCTTTAAGTAGAATGCTCCCCTAGCTCACATAAGAGCTTATTATTTCCAGATCATTAACCGCTTGACACAGAGATTTGGCTGAGAAACTTGAAGCTCAAGTGTTAGGGGCCTCTGCCAATTGAAGATCAGTCAAATGTGGATAATGGCTTCTGTTACTCTATCGCAAGCCTACAGGAAAATGTGATTTAATTTATAAAAATTCTATCAAATGCAGCTTTTCAGGAATTCATCTGTTGGGTACAACAAGGTACATCTGTGCTATATTATCCAAATAAGTTCCACCTGGCAGACAGATGACGGTAAAGCTTAGAAGGGAAGAAAGAAAGATGTTTTTAGAAAGTACTTTCATCTCATCTCACTCTATTTTAACTTGTTGGAGTCTATCACACCCTCCTTTCTAGGTAAAGTGGAGACATTAATCTGGACAAACACTGGACGATGCACTGCTATGAACAGATAGAAGTGGATTGGCCGGGAGGAAATCCCTTCAGATGTCATTCCACAGTATGAAAAATAGGGAAGGGGTGATGGGTTGGGGGAAAAAACAGGAGCCCATTCTTTGTCCAACTGGCTTTACTTATGATGAAATTCATAAAGTGGTCGTGGAAGCTGTGTAGGCAAACCCCCAAGGCTTGTCTTAGCTTCTGCTAAAATCGAGGGCCCTAAGAATGCCAAAGGGAAACAAGCCATTAAAACTTGCAATCATTTGGGGGCATTAAGAAGATCAAGACAGGTTATTTGGATGTCTGGTGTAGTTGAACTTGAAGAATGCTTTCCAGGTCAATGTGATTTAACACAGAGGATTCTTATTATAGTCAGTATCCTGCCTTAGGTGACATTTTAACTTTCAGCAGCAGATTACCTTCCCCTCTCCTTGTCCCCTGCTCATTTTTCCTCTTAGCCTCTGTGGCTTCACCCAAGACAATGTCATCCATTCTTATTTGGACCTTTGTGAACCAAAATACCTTCAGACTCAGAAGTCAGCTTCAAGAGCCAGTCATCTATTTCATTATGAATATCAGTCTGGACATAAAAGGGCTCACTCCAGCACTGCCTCCCATGATCCTGTGAGCACCTTGACAACAGCTGACCAACAAGCCAGACAGACACACATACCTCCACTTGCCCTCACTAACCTTAATAGATTCTACTTTCAGGAGAAGCAAATGGGAAATTGGGAGGCTTCTTGGTTGGTAGAAGTAACAGCGATGTGTGCAAAGAGTGATTTGATTTGCTGAGTTGATTGTTTTCCTTTCTAAAGGTAGATGGCTTCCTGGTTTGGGGGGAAGTAAGAAATGTTCAGTCGTATTACAGTCTTGGATTTATTATCAAACCAAAAGGATCAAGAGGGAGATGTTGTTGATTCATTATTTTGTTGACCATTGGACATCTTGTGCAGAATCAATGATCTATTATCAACAGGTAAAGCCTGAAATGCAACTTTCTTAAGGATCATGTTAATTCGTGATTGCTCCCTCCTGTGAGCCCTTCTGTAAAATGGTGATATCGAATGTAGACCACTTAGTGTTGATGAAATCAAAATGGGGTTAGAGTAGCAGATCAACTCCTTTGCCTCAAGACAGAAGTTTTCCCAAGAGAATTCTCTATCGAGGCTGTAATGAGCAACCAACCAGTTAGTCTTCTTATGTGATAGCGTCCTTACAGTATAATCTTCCCATTTGATTTCTGAAGAGACGGAGGCACCAATACAAGCACTCACATTAAATTTTGCATGTGATTTGTAACAAAATAAGACTTGGAAAAAAATACAAAATAATCAAATTACATTTGCTCCTCTAAAATTAAGTTGTTAGAAGGCCACCCACTTGTTCTATCAAGGCTTCCCTTGCTCCTCACCCTCTACTGTCGCCTTGGGAAAAGCTTTTTTAGTCCCTCACTTCCTTTAGATAGAAAAATTAATCTAAATACTCAGAATTCTTTTCCTTTTTAACAACAAAAGAGATTTGCCCTAGGTTGTCCTATAAGTTACATGAGATTTGGTACTTAAAGATTCTAAATATTTTCAAATGTCAAATCCACCATCAAAGGATTATTTGCAGCTATGAAGGTTAGGCATTCCAAAAAAGAAAAGAAAAAGTAACAGACCTTTCAAATAATTCCAAAGTTGTAAACAAGGCAATATTTTTTAATAAGCCTTTCTGGGGAGGTGGCTCCTTTGATGAAGAGTTCGCTCCTTTGCACACACATACCTTCAGGTGTTCGTGTTGCACAAAGTACAGAGGGTGACAGTCTCATTGTGTTCTATGGTAACAGCACCCTTTGCAATTTTGTGACATGAGGACTCCATGTATATCCTAGTCTGTTTGGGGAAAAAAAATAATACTATGACTTAAATTACTCTCCTCGTCTTCATAGCAAGCAGCCTTTACAGCATCATATTTAGCAGGCAAAGTCAGGGTGGCAGAGCCTTCAGAGAACGTCTTTTTTCCTCTTTAAGAATAATTTTAGGCCTGACCTGTGGTGGCGCAGTGGATAAAGCATCAACCTGGAAACACTGAGGTTGCTGGTTCAAAACCCTGGGCTTGCCTGGTCAAGGCACATATGGGAGTTGATGCTTCCTGCTCCTCCCCCTTCTCTCTCTCACTCTCTCCTCTCTATAATGAATAAATAAAATCTTAAAAAAAAATAAAAAAATTAAAAAAAAAAAAAGAATAATTTTAGGCCCTGGCCGGTTGGCTCAGCGGTAGAGCGTCGGCCTGGCATGCAGGGGACCCGGGTTCGATTCCCGGCCAGGGCACATAGGAGAAGCGCCCATTTGCTTCTCCACCCCCCCCCTCCTTCCTCTCTGTCTCTCTCTTCCCCTCCCGCAGCCAAGGCTCCATTGAAGCAAAGATGGCCCGGGAGCTGGGGATGGCTCCTTGGCCTCTGCCCCAGGCGCTAGAGTGGCTCTGGCCGAGGCAGAGCGACGCCCCAGAGGGGCAAAGCATCGCCCCCTGGTGGGCAGAGCGTCGCCCCCTGGTGGGCATGCCGGGTGGATCCCGGTCGGGCGAATGCAGGAGTCTGTCTGACTGTCTCTCCCCGTTTCCAGCTTCAGAAAAATACAAAAAAAGAAAAGAAAAAAAAAAAAAAAAGAATAATTTTATCCTGTGGCATCACTGAATGATGTTCCTATTTTATTGCTAACTACTCTGTGTCATATTTATGAGCCTTTCAGAGAAATAGGAACTACCTTCTGGAGCTGTTTAGGGCTTGTATCTTTTCATATTGCACTGTAATTTTTATGGGACAAAAGTCACAAGGTTAGAAACACTTCTATCTTGAAGTTAGTGAGATGGCCTAGGTTAAGGTCAGCCTAAAGGCCTGGAATTTAAGCCAGCTCTGATGTGGTTGAGAACTTTACTGCTGGTATAATTTCCCTTTTCTTGGTTTCATAAACCAAAAAAAAAAAAACAACAAAAATCCTCTCCCCCCCCAAAAAAAACCCAGTTAAGCAAGAGACTGAAAAAAATGATAGAAACTCCTTAACAATCTGAAATAAGACTTGGTCATTGGCCTCATTTAAACAGTAAGGTTTATAGATCACATTAATCAATATTTGGTTTCATAGCAGATGTGAAGGAAGTGAAAAGTCTGGATCCCCAAAAACCCAAGAATACTGAAAAGTATTATATTTCACACGCATGGGGGGGAAATGGAGAGGGGAGAAAAGATTTATGTATATCTGAAAGCAATAAGGATGAAAAAACACCACTCAAGTCATCAACATCACTGTTGAGAAGCCAGATTTGAACGCTGTTTTGAGTTTCCTTAATTACATTTCAACATCAGAAAGCCATGAATAGCGAGTATTGGTTTTAGTGCCCCACAATGTGACCTGCTGTCCCACCTTGTGGGGGACACTTTAAAATTATACATATCAGTCCCTATGGACAAAGTCCTGCACTCTTTTTTTCCCCACCCCCTCTTTCTTTCTCTTTCTCAAAACTTTCAAGTTTGGCTTCCTATGTGTTTTGCAGATCTTTTGTTCATTCAACAAACATTTTCTGAACTCTCTCCAGGGGCCAGTGCGACCTGAGAAACATAAGGAATTGACCGTGGGGGCAAAGAAACCCCAGATAATGAAAATTACAAAAACAAACAAACAACATAAAAAGGGTCTTTAACAAAGATTGGAGCAACATTGCATTTGGAGAGGAAAAGCACTTGCTTCCCCACCGGTGTCTACTCCACGCAGGTACTTATTAATGCCTACTGTGCGCTCGGTGTGTGCCGGGCTCTCTGGAGAACATGACGGAGGAGGGAGACAGAACCTTCTGTTCTCACTGACTTTAAACACAGCCTTTTAAGTTTTATGACACTCTTCTGTCCATGTCCTCCCAAACCTTTTCACTGCATTCATCAAAGCACACAGCTGGATGCGGGGAGCCATGTCTGCCCATTTCCCGCTGCGCTGAGGATGTAACACAATTACAGATACTACTAATAATTTGAATCAGTTGTTTACCAGTACAGTTATTTTAAGGTCGGCATGTGACTGCTGCTGGCAGGTTGGTGAACAGAGGAGAACAGGAAATGAGCGAAATCATTTATTAACATTGAAAATAACAAGGTGTTGAATCCCCAGGGTACATAGCACTTGGCTGCTACAAATGACGGAATGGGAATTTTCCAAAGGAAGGACTTACCTGAAAGAATTTTTCCAAAATTTTGTTTTGGTGTCATGGAAAAACACTAATTTTGAAACAACTTGGTCGAGAGCTGGACCCGTCCTCAAGGAAGCTCATAGTTGCTAAGCACTATAACACGAACAGTGCCATTCAGAATCACTGTAGTAGTCATGCCTTGAATGTATTTTGAAACTAAAAGAGAAGGAAAGAATAAAAAAGGAAAGGAAGGGTTCATTGTGCACCCACCAAGTGCCAGGTCAAGTGATAGAGGTTTCCATAAACATTGTGTTTATCTACATGTCACAACAAAACTGTGAGTTAGAATGGCCGCTTCACAAATGGGAAGAAAAGAGAGGCTCCGAGAGGTTCAGTCGAGGTCACACAGTTTATAAAGAGTGGAGCTGTCGCCTGAAACCAGGGTTTCCTGTCTTTCTATCCATCTGCAAGGCCACCATCACACAAAGTACTGTCCCTAATAAGAGGGTTTGTGTTAAGGAGTGAAAGCTTTGGGGGAAAATGCAGCTTTTAAATATTTTTTCAGATTAGGTGATCTTTTAAAAGATGCTAAACTCTAACATCACAAATCACATTTTAATTCAGCCTGATAAATTATGTATTAATCATTTTTCTTTGAAACGTATATATAGGTCATGAGTATTGTTGAAAATAGAAGAACATTTTGCTTTGATGATTATATGTTTCTGCTACCCTGTCTTCACCTTTGTCCCTGGACTCTGTACTGCCTTGGGAATGAGCTGTCACCCAGGAAGTCACTAGGTAAGGAGGAAGGTGGGTCTAGAAGTTGTTATTAAAAGGGCCAAAGAATCTTATCACATATAAATAAATAAATGACAACTTATGAGAAAGGATGTTCATTGCCGTATGATTTACAGTGGCAAAATCTGGCAATACCCAAACGTCCAAAACAACAGATTAGCTGAGTAAATGCAGCCCTTTGAACACTAAAGGCTTTTCCAGTGGTTACGAACAGTGGTAGGTTGATGGGTGATAGATATCTGAGGGCTTCCTTATACTATCCTGTTTTATGTGTGTTTGAAATGTCTCATAATATTTTAAATGTCAGTCTCCATATATAGACCATCTCAGTAATATTTTTGTGATATCTTATTAAGTGAGAAAAAGTCAGCATTAAATTTGGTAGGAATTTCCATTTTATATCTGTATTCAGTTTGCCTCTCCTTTCGAGTACATGTGAGAGGATGGTATCTCCCTGTCCCCTTGCCGCTGGGCAAGGCCATAGGACCGGTCAATAGATGGAGGCCGAAGTGACGTGTGTCACTTTCCGACTGGAGCACTAATTGTCAACAAGTGACTCTCCAGCCCTCTCTGTTCCTTACTTCTGTAACTTGTGACATTCCAAGTGTCTGAGCCTTTGATTCTCAGTGAGGACAACATCAAACAACTCCCTGAAAAAAGTAGAATGGACATGTAGTAAGAGCAGGAAATAAACTTTTGATGTCTAGAGCCACTGGGATGTTTGGTGCCACAGCGTTGCTTACATATCCAGACTGGTAAACAAAACAATGTCATTTGACAAGAATATTCAGCTTGTTTCCTCCTCTCTGTCAGGTTTTTGTGCACATCTCATTTTCTCGGTAGCTTCTCCATTTAAGCTTATACATAAAAGTCAGAGCCCATAGGATTTAACAGATCATCTAATCCAGTTGTGAATACTGGGGTCACAGAGGTCAAGTGATTGTCTAAGACACAAAAATTTATATATCTACCCTGTTTATTGTCTCTCTCTCTCTTTCTCTCTCTCTCTCATTAGACTGGAAGCCTTATGAGGAGAGGACATTTTGCCTGCATTTCTGGCAATAACTAACCCCAGAAACTTGAAAGAACAGATGGTAAGAGATAATAACAATGTGTATCTAAACAATACAGTCACCTTTCTCTGTTACTGCATTTTGTTCTTATTCCAACTTGGAAAAAAAGTAACGCTATAATTGTTTGCAAATTGAAGCCTAGAAGATTAAGTGGTCACACAGCTAAATCATAATACCTTACAATTTATTGTGGTCTTTTTCTGTGCTAAGCACCTTCCGTGTTTAATTTTTGATGGAACCCTCACAGCATCCTCACAAGATCTATTGGGTTATTATTTGCCCTTTTACAGATGAGAAAAGAAAGGCAAAGAAAGGCAAAGGAATATAATTCACTCATCTGCTCATATTGCTGAGTACCAGCTAAGGCCAGACATGCTCTATGCTCAAAGAATGAAATACTAGAGATAAAGTCCTTTTCTTCCCTGTCTGTAGGGGGCAGGGGAGATACTGAAGATATCAGAAGCTTCTAGTGGCCCTCACAGCCCCTCAGCTTCTCTGAGTTGAGCTACTCCCTGAGGGCTTCCATCACTTGTCACTTACAGTGTGTCACCTCAAGTGTGCACCTACCATCTTTGTTTTCTATCTGCGGAGATATCTTAGCCCACAGGCAGCTCAGAATTACAGACGGAATTAACACTGTCGGAGGCAAACTTCAACCAACAGAAAATAGGAGTTGATGGCTAAAACTGGCAATTCCCAACTTAGGCAGACATACTGGGGGAGGCAAAGAATCAGAAGTTCAATGCACAATTATATCAAGTGCTATCAAGAAAACAAAGCAGGGTGAAGGAATAGAGCAGTCCTGGGGGGAGGGGATGGCAAGATTCTGCTTTTAGATTGGATGTCTGAGGTGGTGGACAGTGAACTGATGACAAGGAAGCAGTCCTGTAAAGATCTGGGGCTCTGGCTCGGGCTGGGGGGTGGGGAGGAGTGTCTCAGGCGGGTAGAAAAGCAGGTGCAAAGGCCCTCATCAGGAAACAAACATGGGGGGACAGTACGTGAAGAAGTAGAAGACAAGCCCTGGCCGGGTATCTCCGTTGAATAAGAGCGTCATTCTGATCCACCAAGGTTGCAGGTTTGATCCCTGGTCAGAGCACATACAAGAATTAACCAATGAATGCATAAATAAGTAGAATAACAAACTGATATTTCTCTTCCTGCCCCACAGACACACTCTCTAAAATCAATAAATGAAAATTCTTTTAAAAAAGGAAGAAATAGGAGATGAAGTCAAGGGCCAGATCAAATTGAGTCTTGTTGGCTGGTAAGGAAAATTAAAAATCATTTATATTGCAAGGATCAGCCATTGGAGGGGTTTGAGCAGGAGAGTGAAAGGACTAAATTAAGTATTCTGGGGTCCAAGGCCAAGTTTCTAAACTTTGCATTAATTAGAACATGGAGCCAGCTGCTGTAACCAACAAACAGTATCTTGATCACCTACAGTGATCAAGAGATGCACTACAGAACAGCGTTTGGTCAGCAACAGACCACATGTATGATGGCGGCCCCATCAGATTATAATGGAGCTGAATTTCTTATAAAACATGGAAGTATGTGGTTCAGGAGCAACTTTTTTTTTTTCTCTGATAGAAACAGTATCTGTGGGACTCGGCAGTGGCTCCCCTCTCACTCATAGCACCTCAATTTTGAGCACACACATGATATCCCAGTCGGTAAGCCTTGGACCTGTCCCAGAACAAAGGAGCCTGTCCCCCACTGCATTATGTATTCAGAGGGCTCCACAGCCCTCTCCGATCTAGCTCAACAGTCTTCAGAGTGCATTGCTGTAAAATCTTTGTTGAGGACCCAAGGTCCTGTACAAGGACACCTTAGTAAGTATTGTTAATACCTCTGCCACTTTAGTGAAAGCTCTCTGTGGTAGTGTAGAGACAGCCTGTGTCTGTACTTTGGAAATATTTTCATGTAAAGCATGGGTAAGTTTTATTTCCTCCATCCGTTCAATGCCAGAGAGAGTCCTTTGTGTCACATCAGGTCAATGATACCAAAAACAAATTTCCAAAGTCAAAGTATTGAGTCCTCAGTTCTAAACCCTCTCCATGTTAAATAATCTCTCTTGTTTTTTTTTTTTTAAATGAGTACCACAAAGTTCCTTAATCCGACTGCTGCTCCAACATGCAGCAGCGAAAACCACATTGCCGTGGCAATCCCCTGTGTTCCTTTCCTTTCCGTCCTGATTCCTGATTCCTCCTGGCTCTCAGGCCACCTTCCCCCCACCCCCTATGGCCGCTGTTACGGTGATCTGTGCCTTACCCAGCCCGTTTCTACTCAATACTTCCAATCAATCCAACCCACATCCCTGTTCATGGAGCAGCATTGACAGCTTCGATGTTCTATTTCTGATGCTGTTGGAAGAAAGCAGGGGGAGGCCTGGTGGGCCAGTGCTTGTGAAGTTTCCAGCAGTGCCCGACGATGTCCTTGGCCTTCACACTCACTCACCACTCACTGACCGACTCACCCAGAGCAACTTCCAGACCTGAGAGCTCCAGTTGTGGTAAGGTAAATGCCTCGTAAAGATGGACCATTTTATATGTTTGATACTATACTTTTACTGTATCTTTTCTATATTTAGAAATGTTTAGCTATACAAATGTTTACTATTGTGTCACAATTGCCCACACAGTATTCAGTACAATAACATGCTATAGGGTTCTGTAGCCTAGGAGCGCTAGGCTATATCATATAGCCTCAGTGTGTAGCAGGCTACACACCGAGGCTTGTGCCAGTGCACTCTATAATGTTCACACAATGATGAAATATCCTAACAACACCTTTCACAGAGCACATCTCCATTGTTCGGCGATGCAGAGCTGTGGGGAAAACAATATTAATAAGACACGATCTGTGTCATCAGAAATTAAACTGCAGAGGAGGGAGGAACAGACATTTATACAATGAATTTTAATCAAGAGCAGAATTAAATCAAAGCAATAATAAGGTGTAAGTAGTCTGCTATGGGGAACAGGGGGTGGTTGGTGGACTGTCGACATCAGAAGAGATATCTGAGTAGGCCGCTGAAGATTAAGGAAGATTTCAGTAGACCAGATAGCCAAGGGAGGGCATTATAGCCCAAAATACAGATGTAGAGGGATAAATGGGTGTAGAATTAAAAATAAAGAAACAGCGAGAGGTCCGGCGGGCTGGGCAGTGCCCAGAGTACACTGAGGGATGCAACATGATACGGGGTTGGAATGAGGGTTTGGGGTCAGATGGCAGCAGTCTGCAATCCTTCACAAAGCTGTCATACTTCATCCTGCAGGTGTGGAGGGGCCATCGAGGCCTGGTGAATTAGAGAATGACTAGACTGGACTCTGGTTTTAGGGTATTTACTCTGGCGGTAAGGTCAACTGGGTGAAGAGACACAACTTAGTCCCCTTGCTTACCTTTGGGAAGGTCTGCCCCTGAGCCTGTCAACTGTTCACATTTTAAACTGACGGTTTCTCTCCTGAGCTTCTCAGAATGTCCTGGACTTCCTGGAATGGGATGACCTTCACTCCTGCAAATATGAATCATTCTGCATATTTACACTGGGCCTAGATGACCTGGAGAGAACAAAGCATCCAATATGATGCTTGACAAATTATGAGACTTAAATGTATATGTCACAGCCCTTGGGCAAAGATGTGGCTCAGGGCAGCTTCTCCACTTAAGATCATATAAAAAGTCAGAGCCAATAGTATCCGGCAGATCATCTAGTCCAGTTACAAACACCAGGGACCACAGAGATCTAATAATTGCCTCGGACACAAAGATTCAGGGCCAGTGCTTGATATTATGTGCTTCCTCATTCAGTGCCTTATCCACCAGCAATAATCACAAAAAAAATGCCCTCCTTACTCAGCAGACACTCATATTTATACTGGTTTGGATCTAGTGCTTAGGTTACCAAGGGACAAGAAATAATTGACAAGTATTGTCTGTAGAAGCCACCCCAAAATGCAATTAAAGCTTAACTTTTCAAGCCTAATGGAATTTGATACTCATTAGCACATTTTCTGTTAAATTACAGAATTGGAAGGCCTCATAGAGGCTTTAAAAGTGATCTGGTCCAATTATACAATCTTCAGAATTCTGTAATTTGACTTTGTGAAAGGCACAAGGTCTTAAACTGATTGTTGTCTTGAGCCAAAGAACAATAAACTATATTAGTTACATCATTCGTTTATTCCACAAAGTGGAAGTGTGTGTCTAAATAGACCTATCCTATACTCTTATTTCTCTTCATATCGTATAAATCTTTCGCCTTTTAAATAGACCTATCCTCAAGATACTGATAGTCTGATAAAATCCCTGTGTGTTTCCTTAATTCTTTCCTCTATGGCCCTCAACGTCCTTGTTATCGATTTGGCCTGTTTGGCAGTTTCAGTACTTTATTCCTGGAT
The DNA here is from genome assembly GCF_036850995.1 of Saccopteryx leptura. Classification (NCBI taxonomy): domain Eukaryota; kingdom Metazoa; phylum Chordata; class Mammalia; order Chiroptera; family Emballonuridae; genus Saccopteryx; species Saccopteryx leptura. Next base: position 33,534,511 of record NC_089503.1, on the reverse strand, counting down.
TTATTCAACAGCCTGAATTTGGTTTTAGGAGCAAGTAAAGAGTTCTATAAGCAAGCAGAGCTACCTTCCAGTCAGCATCCTTTCTTCCATCCTAGGCAGCAACACGCCCAGCTCAAACATCTGCTGGAGCTTGCGTTCTTGCCCTGCTGGCTGGACAGACTTCCCTGACCAGGACGAGTAATCATCAACAGGCAACACAGAGAGCCGTGACAGGGCCTGGAAATAAATGGCCTCGGTGAAAAACCCGCCAACCCTTAGCCATAAATTACCCTGACAGTGACAACTAGAGGAAACCTGGTTCAAATAAAGATCTGTCTGCCCGGTAATGGAATTCCGCATCTTTCTGAGGCTAAACCCCTGGAGGGAGCCCATCACCCTTGTCACAGGAAGACTCTGTGCTCTTGGAGCACCTTGTCACTCTCCAAGCATGCACTGGTGGCAACAGTGTGTACGCACCGGAGACAGAGGCGGCCCTTGTGATCAGCGTAATGAGCTTGTCTACGAGTCCCTCGCTCATTTCTATATGTTCTCAGTGCAGAGAGGAGACGGTAAAACGTGGTTGAGGACGGGGTGCGACAGAGATACTTCCCACCACCCTTCTGGTGTGGAAGTCCCAGTGCCAATTTCGTAGTCAAAGCTCTACAGATCATTAGTATTCCATGCACAGAACAGTTACACACAAAGTGAGGTGGCTTTGGGCATTACAGTATCTTGGGATCAGAGACACAGTGTCCAGTGCAGTGGCCACCAGCCAGTTACATTTATGGCTACGGAGCGCCTGAGGGGCTGGTCTGAACTCAGGTGCACTGGGAGTGTGCACTACACACTAGCCTGTGAAGACGTAACATAAAAAATAATTTAAATGATCTCTGTAAGAATTTTTGTATTGATTGCATATTGAAATATTTTAGTTATATTGAACTGAATAAAATATAGTATCAACATTAATTGCACCTGTTTCATTTTGCATTTCGAAGTGTGGCTTCTAGACTACTTCAAGTTACAGAGGCGACCGGAATGATATGGACAGGGTTGCTCTAAAGGCCCATCTGGGGATGAGCTAGTTTGAACCTCCATAATATTTTTTTCTTTTTCTTTTTTTTAATTGAATTTATTGGGATGAGATTTCTTCAACCCCTCTTTAATTGTGAAGTGGATATGCGTCTCCCCACAATGATAATGTTGGAGATCCCTTTGAAGAAATCCAAGAAACAGACGGGATTTGTACAGATAAATGTCTCACTCCTCCCTTTCGCCAGCCCCGGGGCCAAGTGAAGAAGGCTGTTGGCAGTGTCTGTGCCCAGAGAAAAATGCCACAGAAGAGATTTTAAAAACTCCCATGTGTTAAAAGAAAGTGCAAATATGGCAGTCATCTATGATCCCAGGACAAGAGTCCTGGGTGGACTGCAAAGGCAAGCCAGCTCCATGGTCACTAGGACACCCAGGACTTGCTCTCTAATTCAATTTACCCACGTAAGAAACACGCAACCAGGAGAACTGGGAAACAGCCTCTCTCTCTTCAGCTTCATGCTGTGACCAGCCTCTCTGGCCAGCTCAGATGAGGTCATTCACAAAGCAGTCTTCGGCACTTCATTCTGTTTAATACCGTGGCTTGATGCTTCTTTCACAAACCGGGCTTCTTGTCTCTATCCTCACCCCAGCTAGAGAAGACCCTTTAAAGACCTAACTCAGGTCAAGTCAATCCCTCAACTTAGAACCTTCCTGGGGCTCCCAGTTAGCTTCAGAATAAAAGCCCAAGTTCCAACAGTGACCTGTGCAACCCCAGCTCGCCTCCCTGATGTCCTTTCCTCCTCCTCTCCCTAGCTCACTCAGCTCCTGGCTGTGCCCCAGCGCTGACCTTTCCCGTGGAACAACGAGAGCCTTCTCTCATGTATCTGCCCGGTTAACCGCCTCATCTCCTTCGAGCCTTGCTCAGATTTCACTTTCCTAGCAGGGCCTCCCTGACCACTCACAGAAAATTGCAACATGTGCTCCTCCATTTCCAACCTCCCTTCCTTTCCTCTATTTTTTCCCTTCTTCATAGCACCCATTGTCTATTCACTATAAACAATAAAATTCACTTATGCATCTAATTGTTTATTGTCTGTCTCACTCCACTGGAACATCAACATTGTAAAGGTAGAATCTTTGCGTGTCTGTGTGTATACATGTTTTTTTTCTATTGATGTGTTACAAGAAACTAGAACATTGATAGATATTTGATGTTCTTTTTGTTTGTTTTAATACATAAGGATGTTATGTAATGTTCACTATCCTTTTTATTCCTGTTGTGACCTTTTCAGGGCAAACCCATGTCACCTGCTGCTGAGACCTCAGTAGTATCCCAGCTTATCTCTCTGGAATATCGGCCTTTCCTGGTTCCATCCAACCTTCCCTCCTTCCATCACTTCCTTAACAAATCCTCTAGATACTTGCCAACAGCCAAAGTCAGCAAGCAATCTACAAACCTTTGGCTAATGCTTAAGTACAAATAGTTTATGACGGAATTTGCTAACAAGTCTCTGAGGTAAGGCTGTTCCACTACAGAATATTTAGTTTGAAACCTGTAGGTAATAAAGAATCATTGAAACCTTTTTAGTGAGGGAGAGGTGTGATAAAAGCGGTGCTTAACTATTCATCCTTTTCGATTCTTCAAGGCAATTTTCTCAGAATCAATTTAGATAGTCATAAAACAAACTGGTGGGTTGACATTATCTCCAACCTTGCAGGAATGCCTTCATTGAGTTACAATTTGATGGTAAACAGGAAGCCCTTTAATAAAGAGCTGTTCAAGGATCATCTATCTGGGCAGCTTCTCTGTGTCTTTTACAAAGTTCTTTGTTTGATCACCTTTTGCTTCTGCAAATGAATTTGTTTTTTTTTGTTTTTTCAGGGAATGGCAACAATGAAATCTTATAGAGTTCTTTTTTTGCTTTACTTGTAGGAAAAGCTTAATTCAGTGCCTACCCTGGTAGTATTTACTTTACTATCTATATCTTGTAGTTTTGGGGGAAAGAGGGATTAAGCTCTACTACCTGGCAGGAAGTGTATCAGAGAATTCGTAGGTATATCTTAAAAGAACACAGTAAATAATAAATATATATATATATATAGGAGGGAGATCCTCTGAGGCTAGCAAGCATTGTTTTAACTCTAAATTAATTCCTTCCTCCTCCAGGAAGATTTTCTAAACAATTAGGGTTTTCATCCTCCAAATTCCTCACACATAGTGTATATATCAGCACATGTCAATCCTTGTTTGCTATTACCTACCTGGAAGATGCATCCTCTTTTATGTGGTGATCCAATGGCTACACCCGGAATGTCTGTGTTCTGCCCAAACTTCTAGCTGTCAATCTATTGCTACTTCTCCCACTGGCAAAGCTGGCAAAGACACAGTGGATCTAGCCACTACCTCTAATTTCACAGTCAGTCATGTATGTCTTTATACATTTGTGTGATGTGTGTTTGTGTGTGCATGTGTGGCATTCAACTCTTGCTTTTGGGGTTTTTGTTTTGTTGTTTTACTTTGACAGTATGTTTATTAAGGCTGGGGACAATGAAACAAGGAAGGGCTTAGGATAGAAACAGCAACAGGGAGAGAGTAGGTGGAGTTTGCTTTGGCTTCTAGAAACTTTATGGGAAAGAAGTGAGCCAAGATGAGGTTACTATCAGCTCACTGGGAGTTAGAGAAAAGGGGCCCAGGGGGCTAGCCCAGGTGAACTGCTGCTGCCCATTGCTCCCCTGGTTTCAAGTCTTGTGGGGCCCCGTAGAGTTCAGGACATGCAGGTCTGTGGGGGAAGAAGAAGGGACAAAAGTGCTGGTGTGCTCCTAGGAGGGAGGGCATGTGCTGGGTCCTTTGTCTTGAGGGCTTTAAAGTCTGGGGGGTGTAGGGGAGCTCTTAGGGGAGGATCTCAGTAGAATATTCATCAGCTTTTTGCTTCTGTACCAAAATCAGATTTATTCCCTTAACTTCATCCATTCTTGGGTGTGGTTGGCGCAGACACTAATTGAATCTCTTCTATTTCTCTGAGTAAGGTGATTTAAGCTTCTTACCCTCTGGTTGGGGAGGAGATGTATAAACCATTTACTCTTAAGTGTCCTTGGTCATGGAAGATAGGATTTGGGGATTTTCTAGAGGGCTATAAACTGCTTGGCTGCTTAACTATCTGTCTCAGTAGCTGTATGCCACTTGCCCTTGGTTACTAGACTATCTCATTCCCCCTCAGAAACACCATCCCTGAAATCTTTTAGAGGTGATGAGGGAGGACAGTCTGTCTTTAATAATTGCTTCCTGCTGACCAGGCTGCGGCCACTGCCTGTAGAGAGTATGGAAGTCTCTCTCTGCCTGATCTAAGGGAGGGAAGGGAATGGGATCTGAGACTGGAACAGAGAGGCTGTGAGCTGAATCTTCCAACATAAGGATGGGCTGGAATCCGGAAAGTGTCATTATCTTGATATGGCATTGTTGTATCACTCTGGAAACGAAGTTGGTAGATTGCTCCATATTTCATTGACTTTATTATATAGTCTAAAAGTAAGTCAGCCCAGTTAAATTGTTCTCACTTCAGGAGGCTGTGATGTAGACGGGCTCCCAAATGAGACTTGTGTTGTCTAAACAAGCACTCAGATACCTAATAAGGGGTATGCCTGGAAAGACTGCCACGAGCCCTGTGAATAAGCCAGGTACTAGGCCATTTTTCCAAGGGGCTATTATTGACTTCAAAGTCAACCTTCATTTCTTTTCTTTCTTTTTTTTTTAAATTCATTTTTATTAGAAAGAGAGAGGAGAGAGAGAGAGGAAAGAGACAGAGAGAAGAACAGGGGGAGGAGCAGGAAGCATCAACTCCCATATGTGCCTTGACCAGGCAAGCCTGGGGTTTCGAACTGGCGACCTCAGCATTCCAGGTCAACGCTTTATCCACTGCGCCACCACAGGTCAGGCTCAACCTTCATTTCTTAAAGCTTTCCCATGACTCATCCAGAGTCCCGGCATGTCTCCCTCTACCATAACTTTCCAGTCAAAGTCTAGGTTGATAAAACCCACAATTGAAAATTTCCTTTCTGTGTCTGACAAAATCGATAAGGCGATCTGAGTCCCGGTACCATACGCTGCTGGCAGTGGTGGCAGGAAACAAAGTCTTATCTGAGTTGCCGAGAGTTCCTGGAAAGGAGACTGGGCCTGGAGCGGGCCAGCGTCAGGCCCACCAACAGGGTGTGGACGTCTTACGTTCTTAAGTGTAAGAGTTGTCACGGATGTCAGCTGGACTTGAGTCTGACTCTCAGGGTTGCCAAATACCACTGTGAGATATAAAGAACCAAACCTTGGGCTCCTTTGCCATCAAATAGGAACACTTCTACCCACGTATCCAGAGTGTTGCGAGGGCTGCGTTGATGGATAGAGGGTGACATTGACGGAAAGAGTGCCCAGCTCACAGAGGCAGCATGTTCACATGGTTTCCTCGCCACGACCAACCACACTCGTAATCACACATCTTTACCCATGTGTGTGTCCATGCCCCGTCTGGAGATGTGGTTTTTCACGCTGGAGTTTGTGGGGTCCTTAAGGGACCTGGGAAAAACTTAGGGATGGCTCTTTAGATTTCTCTACCTATGTGTCCTCCAGAACAGTCAGCTTTGATCAATTTTATATATGAATTTCAGCATAAGATTTTATTTTGAAAACAGTGGGTGCTAGAACGTAACTTTATGATCCAAGATTGAGGCAGAGAGTAGGTGGATGTTACATGCACCTCCTCCCAGGATCAAATTTAAGCACAATCATCCTGAAAAAACAATTCAAGAATAAATGAAGAGGAGTTTTTTAGCCAAGGAGTCACAGAAGAAGCCACATCAAGACTGGTAGGAAGGGTGGAGACACGAAAAGGGATGTCCCGCTGCCAGGAGTGCTGGTTGAGGTTCCAGAGGGAGGTCTCAGTGCAGGGGGTAACCCTCAGAAGAGTGGGGCCTAAACCCCAAGCTGGTCTCTGAGCCTAGAGCACCAGACCCCAGAAGAGTGGTCCATGTAGCATTTAGCTGTGAAAAGTGGTCAGGTTTCTACAAAGGCGGATTTAATGATGGGCACACCGGGTGTGTGCACTGGGCCCCGACTTCTGAAGGGCCCTGCAAAACCCCAACTTTACACTATTTTCTCATGACATCAAGTTTGGTTTCATATGTGCAATTTTAACATTAATAGTACATAATCTTTTTTATTTATTTAAAAATATGGTTAACATGTATTTTTATTTTCCCTGTCTCTCTTTTTTTAAGGGACCCAGTATTTTTTTTCTGTGCTTTGTCCCTCAACCGATCTTAATGTGCCTCTGGGTTTCTATCTGCCAGAAAGAGACAGGAGTCCACAGAGCTGCAGGCACACTCTTAAAGGGCTAACGCAGAAAATCTCATTCACAGCTTTATTCATAATATCCCAAACTTGGAAGCAGTCCAAGTGCCCATTTTTAGATGAGTGGAAAAAAAGCTCTGGTACATTTACACAGTGGAATACTACACGGCCATAAAAAGAAGAAAACCTTCACTTTTGTGATGGCATGGATGGACCTGGAGAGCATTATGCTAAGTGAAATAAACTAGTTAGAGAAAGACAAGTAGCATAGGGTTTTACTCACATGTGGAATCTAGTGAACAGAATGAATTAACAAGCAAAATAGAGACAGACTTATACACAGAGAACAGGCTGACAGCTGTCAGGGGTGGGCTGGGTGAAGGAGGTGGAGGAATTGAGCAAAATAGGGAAAAACTCACGGACACAGACAACAGTGTGGTGATTTCTAGGGTGGGGAAAGGGGAGGGGGAATAAATGATGATGAACAAAGACTTGACTTGGTGGGTAGTGAACACACTATTGTGTTATATTGTGATGTATTGTAGAGTTGGGCATCTGAAACCTGCAAATTATGTTAGCTAGTATCATCCCAATAAAATTAACTTTAAAAAAAGAACTTAATTCTTAAAAACTTTACACTTTAGGGGGAAAAGTTTACTATACTTTTATTGTCATCCCAGCATGTAGAAAATGAGGTTGTACACGCAGTTGTTCAAAAACTGTCTAACCAATCATGGGACTGAAAATTCTTGGCTTTGTAGTGTAGCGTGAAGCATTTGTCCACCTATTTTGGTTACCCTAAACCACACATGGCCTGTGCAAAGATGCTCATCTGGTCTTCCTATAAAAGATCAACGTTTAAGTGGCTTTTTTCAGGCCCTGGCCGGTTGGCTCAGCGGTAGAGCATCGGCCCGGCGTGCAGGAGTCCCGGGTTTGATTCCCAGCCAGGGCACACAGGAGAAGCACCCATCTGCTTCTCCACCCCTCCCCGTCTCCTTCCTCTCTGTCTCTCTCTTCCCCTTCCGCAGCCGAGGCTCCATTGGAGCAAAGATGGCCCGGGCGCTGGGGATAGCTCCTTGGCCTCTGCCCCAGGTGCTAGAGTGGCTCTGGTCATAACAGAGCGACGCCCCAGAGGGGCAGAGCATCGCCCCTGGTGGGCAGAGCGTCGCCCCTGGTGGGCGTGCTGGGTGGATCCCAGTCGGGCGCATGCGGGAGTCTGTCTGACTGTCTCTCCCCATTTGCAGCTTCAGAAAAATTAAAAAAATAATAATAAATAAATAAAATAAATTGCTTTTATCAGAGACCCCTTAAATCCAGCACTGTTGGCACTGATTAAAATATATTATTGACTTTGAGTATATTCTAACTGGAAAGAAGCTGTACTCCTGAAACACTTTGAGAGTTCATAAACATTCGCAAAAATTTTTATGTTTTTCTGCAAAGTTAATTTGGAAGTTTTATTTCTCTCTCTCTCTCTCTCACACACACACACACATATAAGCACATTCTTGCAAGTGCACTGAAAAACACTCAAAAGCAAAATACAAAACTGCTTATAGTATTTACTTTTCAGTGGTGAGGTTATAAAATTTTCTTGATTTTTTTCCTTTTTGCTTATCTGAATTTTATAATTTTACATAAAACTTAATAAAGTGTATTTTACTGAGAAAGAGGAGAGAGAATTGAAAGGCTAGAATATTAAAATCTGCATTCAAATTTTCCTAATAGCAGTCCTTGAAGTATCATTACCTGAGGCTCTCTGTGCTTTGGTTTATTGGTGACAGTGCCATTTGTAGCTTCTCTGCATCTCTGGTAGGAGACATGCTTAGTCAATGTGCACAGTGCCACAGGATTTACAAAAGCCATCCAAGGATAGTCATGTCCTTAATGAACAAGCCCCGGAAAAGGAGCAAACCTGAGGCTTTAGGATTTTGCATATTATTTGGACATTGCCATTTTAGTTTTTAGACAATGGCGTCATAGAACAGTAGAGCAAAGATTCAGAAAGAAACATCTATTCCATCCCTTATTCCACGACTACTGAAGTTCAGAGAGGGGATGTGATTTGTCTAATTCATGACTAACTGTGAAAGCTCATTCTCCACCTTTTCTTGGCTTCCTTGCTCAATTGCCAGAGCTCGGTGCAATCCGTTTTCTTCTTAGTGTTTAGAGACTGTACTTTTACTATATTATCCAGGAAACTAAGACCAAAAGCAAAACTACCTTGGAAACGAAGCTGAATCACATTTCTCCTGCCATAGCTACTTTGCTTAATGACCTAAATGCACCACCACTTTGGTCAGGATATTGATTTATCAAGGAAGACGGTGTTATTGAAAAGGAGTGAGTCAGAGCATCCACGCAGGGAAATGTTGCTTTCAACACGCTTCGGGTGAGATGTGGCGGGGCGGGGAGAGGGGAGTGGAGGAGCAGACAAGGAGTTAGAGAAAAACAAAAGACTTTTCTGTATTTAAGACACAGGAAGAAAACATAGTCTTCAATCCATTCAGATCCATTCAGTTCACCCAGACTACAAAGTAGGCCAAAGCCAAGCGTTCCTCCTTGGGCCTGTCCAGCCTCACTCTACTCGTCTAGGCCTGGGCTCCCAGACTTGCCAAGTATCCTCATGTCCTACAGCTGCCAAATAGCCAAAAACAGTGGCTTCAAATAACAGATGTATATTCTCTTAAAATTTTGGAGTCTAGAAGTCCGAAATCAAGGCAGCTTCTATTGAATGTCCTTAGGAGTGTGAATTATTAGTGTGAATGGCTGTGAGTTACAGTCTTTGTTACCTTGGGCTAGTCGTTTGACTCTTCTGGACATTTGTTCAGCTTCTGAGACAGCTCTGTCAGAGTCTCAGGGGCATTTACAATGATCACATGGGGCAGAGCTGGTGACGTGCCTGGCACACGGCTGGCATTCAGTGCAGGGCAGCAGCCATTGTTTTCAAGGCTTGGCTGTGAGTGCACGCTGGTTCCCTCCACACAACAAAGGACAACCACAGCACCCTTACTCACGTCCCAATCGAATTACCCTTTTGAGAATCAACGCCCAATAACTCAACCCATACACAACTGTGGGAACCAAAAAGTCTCACCAACATCTACTATTTACAAGCATAACATGAATAGTTCTATTCAGTTACTCAGAGATAATTTAAGACATTTTCCCCACTTACAACAAAGAAGGGGAGAGAGAGAGATTCATCAATAGACACAGTTATTGTGCCTCTATTAACGAAGCATAAAATGCGTTTGTATTTGTGTTTTTGTTTTGACTCTGAGCTGAAAAAAGCGTTTATGTTTTCAATTGAAACCTTTAATGTTGTAGATATTATTTCAAATAATGCTAAGTAATAAATGTGTCCTTGATTGATTGGGCAATGAAATACCAGGTCTCTAGTCTGGGTTAAAATGAAAAAATAAAAATACGTTGCCCAGACCACACACCCATATTCTCCACCCCAACTTTGAAGGAAATAGATTGTATTAGAAACATCTTGCCTCGGGAGGCACTAAAAGTTGTATTTAGCTTTTTGAAGTATAAGGTTTGCTTTGATCTCTTTTGAGGGAAATCTGGGGAGCAATATTCTGGAGCCTTCCATATATTTGCTTAATATAAGGATTAAGCAAGTGATCAGTGCTGGGTACCTCATTAGTCCTCAATAAATGGTAGTTTTGAATGTTCTCTTTTTCATTCCCACAGACTATAGTATCCTATGCCCCATTCTTGGCTAGAAATGGCACACAGACTTCTCTACAAGTCTGCGCTGCACTATCTGCATTTTGGGGCTGCATTAGTGTTGTGTAGATCTGGAAACCATTCCAGGGTTTGTTACCATGGACTCAGGATAAGTTTGTTGGATTTAACTGACTTATTGCATTGCATTCAATTGTAAGGATTTAGCTTGTGTTCAGAACACAAATTCAGTTACGCATGTGTTTATATATATTTATAACCCACCATATGCTACAAAAGATTTCAGAATAGTCAAACCAATAATATAAGTATTATTCCAAAGAAAACTCAAGTTGTAGTTGTCATTTAAATAAAAGATCAGAAAAAACCCCCACTATGTATTTATGGGATAACTGTATCCTTGAACTCTGATGAGTGGCTATTTAATTGGTTTCTCTCTGGCAGTAGCACACATAGTATCTGATGGGTTAAAAGAGGGAATCAGGGCCCAGAATCAGGGGACCCATGTCCACCAGGAGAAGGTCAATGCTTTCCAGGGCATGTATAAAATATCCCTGTTTTTTTCTAGATAACATAAATTTTAGGATTAGCCTGTGTTTGAACAGTCAGTGGAATATGTTCCCATAAAGTCTTCACCACGTAGAGCAAGGTAGATGTATTTTTGTCAATAGGTTTTTTCAGTAAATAGAAGCCAGTTATGAGCATGGTAATGGGTGACACGTGTCTTGTAGATGGCTGTTAGCAGGGACAGCAGATAACTGATGACCACGCATGCCTTCTAATGCTGTGACACCCCATCATCTTCCTCACATATGCAACCACTGAACTGAGTGGTTTACCCTAAATTGACCAAAATTAACTTTCCTGCCATAAAGTTGAATTGAGTTCAGTTATAAGAAAAGTATATTTCTTTTTTTTTTTCTTTTGTATTTTTCTGAAGTGAGAAGTGGGGAAGCAGAGGGACAGATTCTCATATGCGCCCGACTGGGATCCACCCAGCAATCCACTAGGAGGCGATGCTCTGCCCATCTGGGGCTTTGCTCTGTTGCAACTAGAGCCATTCTAGCACCTGAGGTGGAGGCCATGGAGCCATCCTCAGTGCCCGGGCCAACTTTTGCTCCAATAGAGCTTTGGCTGAAGGAGGGGAAGAGTTCAGAGGTATCAATTTTCTATCTCTTGGCTGAAGAGATAGAAAGAAAGGAGAGAGGGAAGGGTGGAGAAGCAGATGGGCACTTCTCCTGTGTGCCCTGGTCAGGAATAGAACCCGGTACTTCCACACACCGGGCCAATGCTCTATCACTGAACCAACTGGCCAGGGCCAGAAAAGTGTATTTTTATGCTCCTGAGCTTATGGACTGACTTTATACTAGGAACATATATGTAGAAAGGTATAATAAACCTTATTTTTCCCCCTTGACTTTTAAAGTGATACGTATTATTTATAAAAATGTTGCTTGCCTTAATTTTTGTCATGTTTTTCGAGAAAAAAATTACCTCATGTTGATATAGAACTTTATCATTTGAAAGGTATTTCTCACATTTTATATCTCATTTAATCCTTATGACAGTTTTGTTAGTTAGAAATCTAGCCCCATATTACAGATGAGGAAATTGAGACCTAGGAAGCAAATGTAAATTCTCTGAAATCACCAGCTACCAATGGGCAGAGCTAGGATCAGACCCCAATCTTCCCACTCCAGGACTGCTTTCTTTTCTTTTCTTTCTTTTTTTTTTAAATGCTCAGCTACCTTCTTTATGCTAGCTCTTTGTGAATGAGCCTCTATTTTACAGGGAAGCTGATTTCTGTCTTAGTAAAATTAAGACACAGATAGGAAAGAGCACTGGGACTAGTAAAAGTAATCCCAAACATCATCCTCTTCTGTGCACTGATATCCCCCAAATTTGAAATTGAGACATTTTTTTTCTTCTCTCAAATAATTAATACCTACCAATTCTTTAGAATTTAGTCTCATAATATTGTTCCCCTCCACTTTTTGCCTCAGGCCCTTTGCCCGGTTCTCCTCTTCAAGGTCTGTTTCCTAAGGGATATCCGATAGCAAGAGGATTGATGAGAAGTCAAAAGGCCACGTCTGGGTCAATGAGCAGAGATCAGAAGTACCTATTTTCTATACAGGGATTTTAAACTCATTTATGTCCCCAGTCCAAGTGGGAAAACCTCATGTTTCTCCTTGACGCTCAGATGACACTTCACTTATTCAATCATATATGATATAACATTTATTTATTAAAGACTTAGTTTGTGCTAAGAACTGTTTTGATGCAGAACTTTTAAAAATGAACTCTTTATAGAGTTCATATTTAGTAACAAAAAAGAAATCAAAATGCAATCATGTTACAGTTATGGTAATGGAGGTTGACCACCTGTAGCACAGGTCTGCATCTGAGTCTATGTCAACGATCTCTACCACCGCTGTGATCGTGAGCATGGTCAGTGACATAAGAGAGCTAGTATCGGCCTAACAGGTGGCAAGCTCTTCAGCAAGAAGGCACATTTGAACTGGGCCTCGAGTTTTTCAGGTGGCTGACAGTCTAGTGTCTGACTTGCCTTTCTTGGTGGCAAATACCAAGCTGGGGGACAAGTGTTTTCTCTGGAGTCTTTGTTTATATGGTTAGTTAAGACCTGGCCTCCTGCTGTTGGAAACAATGGATGTGGAATGTGGATGCAATTGTCAAGATACTAGCAATGAATTTTCCACTCGTCAATGAAAGGGTTATAGGGTGAAATGCTAAACACCAATCATGTTGCAGTCCAGGACCCTTAATTTCAGTGGCATTGACTTAGGGAAGTTGCTCAAAAGCCTAGGCAGTCTTCCCCTTTCAGAACAATCAATCTTATTTGGTTGGTATTAAATGGAGGATCATCTTTTTCAGGTCAGGAAGCAATAATCAGGTAAGTGGTGTTATTATCATGTCATAGGGAACCATCTTCTGATTACTGAGTCAAGTGCATACATAAACCTGGTCTGTCCATTGTCATCAATACAGACTTTACTGTGTTCACACACCTGAGGAGCAGTGGTATTACCTGCTCACGATCTTTCATAACTCAGCAAGACTAACACCTGACATTTGGCCAGTGTTGGCACAGCATTGACATTATTCCAACTCTATTGGCACACCTATAGTATGGCGGTAGAGTGGCTTGACAACTGAGACCACTGGCAATACTTTTCTGTTCTTTTTTTTTTGGAAGAGACAGAGTGTGTCAGAGAGAGGGATAGACAGACAGGAAGGGAGAAAGATGAGAAACATCAATTCTTCATTGCGGTTCCTTAGTTGTTCATTGATTGAATTCTCATATGTGCCTTGACGGGGGGAGGGTTACAGCAGACTGAATAACCCCTTGCTCAAGCCAGCGAACTTGGGCTCAAGCTGGTGAGCCTTGCTCAAAACAGGTGAGCCCGTGCTCAAGCTGGCGACCTCTGGGTCTCAAACCTGGGTCCTCCACATCCCAGCCTGATGCTTTATCCACTGCACCACTGCCTGGTCAGGCTACTTTTCCGTTCTTATAACAGACTCTTGGCCTCGTTATTCTCACAGCTAGGTGTAAAAACTGATAACTTTCATTCACCCCAAAGATTTAAACTGACTACAACCTAGTTCCCATCAAAATCTTAGCTGTGAAAATGGTATTCCTAAAAGAAGTATAAAAGGCATATTCTCACTCTTGGATCTAACCCTCTAGGATCCACATACAAGATGTCTAAAATAGCATCATGATGGTGCTCATAGATGTCTTTGACAACTCAGCACCATTTTCCCCCTTCAAAGCTCTCCCCTGTAGTGAAAGGGTTGCAGTACCGGAAACTACCTTTTTCAGATCTCACTAGCAGAGGATGAGTATAGATTCCACTACAGCCCTAGTGTGCAGAGTTGGAAAGAAGAAAAAAAGCTGAAGCTATGTTACTGTCTTGCAGACAGTGACAGAGACGTGTGGGCTTGTAGATACACAAAATGCTATGGTGACTTCCAGGCACTTTGCTGTGAACCATTTACTTTGGTACCGGAGACACGGGTAGGAATTTCCAACAGTCCTTGCATCCCTGGCTCCCCTGAACGATAGAAGCACACACAGGAGTTAAAGCACGTGTCATGCCATTCCTTCTAGGGATGCTCTTTCCTCGGATGCCTGCATAATTCTCAGGTTCACTTCTTGAGGCTTTGCTCAAATGTCACTGATCAGTGAGGTCTGCTCTGACCACTCTCTATAAAGTGCACTCCCGACCCGTGTTGCTCTGTATCCACACACTCATCTTTATTCTTTTTCACAGTACTTGTTCAGTTGTTATTTTTTATTATGTGTTCATTTATCCGTTGCTCTTCAATCAGAAAGTCAACTCCAGGACAGCAGGGACTTTGTTTTGTCTGCTGCTGTATCCTTAGCACCTAGAATAGCACCTGCCACCATAAAGGTGCTCAATAAATATTTGTTGAATGAATAGATAAATGTTGACTACATGAATATATAAGAAAGTAAATGATAATGATGACATAATAATAATAATAATAATAGCTGCTTTAGCCTGCTTGGGCTTTTATAACAAAAGACCACACACTGGGTTGGTTTTAAACAACAGAAATGTATTGCTAACAGTTCTGGAGACTGAAAAGTCCAAGATGAAGGTGCCAGCATGGTCTCCTCCCTGTGAGAGCCTTCTTCCTGACTGCTCAGAGCCAGAGCCTTCCTGCTGTGTCCTCACAGGGCAGAAGGGGTCAGGGATCTCGCTGAAGCCTCTTTTATAAGGCACTTATCCCATTCATAAACGTTCTGCCCTCATGACTTAAGCATCTCCCAAAAGCCCTTCCTACCAATACCACACACAGGGCATTATATAAATTTGGGGGGGGATGGGACACAGGCATTTACATCATAGCATTTTCTTCTGAGCCCTCACAAGAATCGTCCTTAACAGGCCGTTCCTGCCCATGTGTAATAAAGTAGCTAACACTATCACTACGAGTAGTACTACTACTAATCGCTAACCTCTATGAGCAGTTTTCTATGCCAGCACTGTGCTAAGTATTAATATTTTTGTCTCATTAAATCCTCCCAACAACTCTCAGCATCTCATTCTTCTAAAGTAAGTGTTTGGTTCAGGGATAGAAGTGACAGCATCAAAGGGGAAGCCCAACGTAGTGGGTTGATGGCTAGAAAAGAGGCTTCTCTCTTCTGGACAAGAAGCACGAGACATGCAGTGTAAAATATGCAGCAGTCATTCTACTATCACCAGCAGAATCAGCTCTAGGATAAAGCCAATAGGTTGAAAGGAAAGGGGGGGGGGGAAGAACCTGGGTCTGTGGTGACATCACTGTGCTGCTGGACCAAACCTTACCTGAAGCTCATCCTATCACTTTCATTATATAAACCAGTACATTCCCTTGATTGCTTAACTCAGCGGAGGGTTTCTTTCTTTCTTTCTTTTTTATTCTTTGAAACTAAAAGCACTTTAAGTAACCCAGGTAGGTACTATTTAGTAGCTGTGTGGTCTTAAGGCAAATATGGAATCTCTCTCTTTACTTCTTTCCCTCATCTGCTGACTGGGAACAATACTAGAACTTTGTTCTGAATTTGTTGTGCAAATAAAGAGATAATGTAGATAAAATAACAAGTATACATAGAAATCTACATTCATGTATGTGCTAATACGTCTTGAAGAAGCTTACAGTAACAGGAAGAATGCAGACTGCAATTACTTCAGGTCAGATAGGAGTTCCTTGACCATATTTACTCCCATGACAACTTTTCGATGCCTCTGTGACCACACATATGTATGGCGATATTTTGTTTACACATCTCCTTCCTGAACAAAACTGTGAGCTTTTAGCATCTAGAAGGCAAGACAATGTCTTAATGTACTTTGCATCCACCCCAATGCCCAGCTTGGTGCCAGTCATTTAGATGGTGTTTAATGGAAGTTGGTTGAACTAAAGAACCATGTTATGAGAAAGGATTTTTTTTTTTTTTTTTTTTTGTATTTTTCTGAAGCTGGAAACGGGGAGAGACCGTCCGACAGACTCCCGCATGCGCCCGACCGGGATCCACCCGGCACGCCCACCAGGGGGCGACGCTCTGCCCACCAGGGGGCGATGCTCTGCCCCTCTGGGGCGTCGCTCTGCCGCGACCAGAGCCACTCTAGCGCCTGGGGCAGAGGCCAAGGAGCCATCCCCAGAGCCCGGGCCATCTTTGCTCCAATGGAGCCTTGGCTGCGGGAGGGGAAGAGAGAGACAGAGAGGAAGGAGGGGGGGGGGTGGAGAAGCAAATGGGCGCTTCTCCTATGTGCCCTGGCTGGGAATCGAACCTGGGTCCCCCGCACGCCAGGCCGACGCTCTACCGCTGAGCCAACCGGCCAGGGCCTGAGAAAGGATTTTAAAGGAGAAGAAAGCTAGAGAGGCAAGGATTAGAATAGGTACACCTGATGAGAACTGGGTTTCAGGAGTGGCCCGGAGGGGCGGGGACAGGAGCACAGGTGGAGGGAGTAGGCCTGGGTAGGGGGAAGGTTAAAAAATAAGTGGGATCCAATTTCTGCTCCCAAAAGACTGTCAGCACATTTCTTTTAGGGTTTTACACACACAGCCAGGCACTAAATATTTCCTGGTGATTATTTCCAAGACAAGGCCTGGGAAAGACATTTGTAACAGAAAGAAAAATCATAATGAATTTTCCTCCAAGAGGGCTGGGACCGGGATCTGTGTTTATGTTCTAGATTAAACTGAATATGAATTTTTAAGAGAGAATTATAATTTTTCACACAATATTAATCTTTACTACATAATGTGGAATGGAACAGCTCCAGTGGAGAAATGAGTTGCTAACAGTCTCCAGTTATATAAATGGTACTTACAGTGAGTATCTTGATATTATCTAATAGTATTTTTAGAAATATTTCATTCTTTCTTCATCCAAAGTTATGTTTAGGGTAACAAAGCATGTATTGTTACTTCCCTTTAAACATGGATTAGTCATAAACTAAGTCATTTGGAGTAGACCAATTCAACGATACTATTGTGTATGTGTTAAGAAGCAGCAATAATGTTCCAGGCACAGGGCTCGCTCTGGGGACACAGAGATAAATGAGTCATGAGCCCTATCCTCACAGAAATTACATATTTTATTACCCTAAACCCAACTAATTGGAACTTTTCCGCAGTCAAATTTAAGGGGAAAGAAAGCAACTAAGATGAGGTCATCTTGAGTATTGTGAATTTTTCACAACAGCGGGGCATCTCCTGAGGGGCAGTCACAGCGAGTCCAGTCTTCCACAGAGCAACTGACACTTCCCATTTCTGGAATGGACAGTGCTCCCTTACAATCCCCTTGGTTGTACTGGTGAGCACACGGCCCCTTCCCCTTGGAGATTTGAAAGGTCTGTGTAAACAAAAAACACAACAGAAACACCTGTGGACCTCTCCTGGGGGTCAGGCGTTCTGAAATGGACCAGGAGTTGATTCAGCACCCGTGTTTCTGTGCCTCGAAGGACCTGTTTGTAATTTGGGCCCTGTGCAGGAAGTGATCTGTGTTGCCAGGGAGAATGTATATGCTCTTTTCCAAGTTCTCCCACTGCTCTCTTACTCCTCTCTATCCCCTCAATTGCCAAGGCTCTTGCAGACAAGAAAACTCCCGTTGGAGAAACAAAATTGCAGTATGATGCCTGGCCAGCATTGGATGGAAGGAAATAAAACTTTCTAGGTGAACCAAGACCTAGCAATCAAAGATATACCTTAAGTACAAACTTTGAACAAATACATTAGCAAAGCCCAAGACTCAGGGGCAAGATCCCAAAAGAAGCAGACTTCACAGCACCAGGGCAACACATGTGACTGGAATGCAAGCCTCTTGGAGGAAGATAAAGACTGTCCCAGTTAAGGAGATGGTGATCACCAGTTTCCTTACAATTACAGAGTAAACCTTTTATTCAGTGTGGACTATGTGCCAGGGGTTATGTTTGTTAGTACTCTACTCGCTCCATTCAATCTTACTTGAACTGGCTCCGAGACAACCCTGTGAGAGTACTATTGTTATTACCTTAATTGTATCGATAAAGATAGCAAGACTCAGAGAAGTAACTCACCAAGATTTCATGGCCAGAACTCAAACACATGTCTAACTGATTTTGCTTATAACCACTATGCTCTACTACTTCCTCAGCAGGGAGAAAAAGGAAACTGATTGCAGAAGCCATTATGGATCTTTTATGATCTGTTGTGTGTATTTATAGTATCCTGTATGTAGTTGCAAGTCATACAATATGGTTTTTATTCCACAGAGTACATTCAGTCAACCACAAAAAAGCCCTTTGTCCTTTCATAAAATATAACTGCAAAACAATACCTGCAATGCTCCTGGAGATAGACAAACCTGAACATTTCAGCAAGTAACTGGAGACTGGAAAAATCGGGATATTGCTGATTTGCAGGAGAATCAACTAGAAATGCTAGAATGGAAAGATTCAATAAGGAAAATGAAGGACCCAATGTTTGATTTACCAGCAGTGAAAAGAATAAAAGAAAAAAGGGGAGAAAAATGTTTCAATATATAGGTTTAGTGTGTATATAATTGGAGTCCCAGAAGGAGAGAAGAGGAAGAAAAGGTAAAGGTTATTGATTATGTCACTGATGCCATGATGCATATTTATTCAAATTTTATCTTTTTTAAAATCAAGATGTGTCTTCCAATTGATGGTGTCTCATTTTTGCTGTAGCTGGCAGCAGTTATCAATTCTCATCACCTGTGCCTATGAATATTAAGTGAAAGCATCAAAACTTTCAGAACGGGGCTTGGGGTGGGGGGGATGGGTGGGTGGGCAGTGGCTTGGAGACCATCTCAGCGACAACAGTGGAGCATTCTTTTCACCAGCAAGGAGACAAATGGTTTTGAGGAGGAGGTGAAGGATTTCAACCAGGTACGTTTAACAGCATTTTTCCAAAGAGAAATCAGTAGTAGGCTCTTTCTACAGAATTTCAAAGCCGATTTGAGAGCTCACCACTAATGGCTTTTAGTTTCTATATGGAATCTTTGTGGAAATGCTGTACCATCAGTGACGGAACGTGATTCAGAAGACTTCCTCACAGAAAGTTTTAGGAATACTGTGTAGTTTATTTATTTATTTATTTAATATTTTCTTGTTGGGTATTGTGATGGTTATTTGTATGTGTCAACATAGCTGAACCACAATGCCCAGGTATTTGGTCAAACATTATCCTGGATGTTTCTGTGAGGGTATTTTTGGATAAGATTTGCATTTAAATGGGTGGGCTTGGAGTAAAATGGATTGCCTACTATTATGTGGGTGGGCTGCCTTGGGAGCTAAACAAGAAGGAATTCACCAGCAGGACTGCCTTTGGACTTGAACCTGAACTCTCCAGAGCCTCCAGGGTTGGAACTTACTAACGAAGTATTACATTAATGGAGTGAGCTATCTCTGGAGAGGGATGAATTTCCCACCCATTAAAAATGTCAGGAAGAGGCAGGAACACCAAAGAAGGGATCCCAGCCCTGCATGAAAGGATAGATGAGAAACTCCTAAAATTCCTTCTTACTCTAAGGTTCTAATATCAGTTTTCAACAATGAGTGTCAAAATCAAAAAGGCTTTAAATCGAAAACTTCTTTAAAACTGTTAAATCCCAAATTCAAATAATCACAGCACCCCAAGTTACTCAGGTCTGGTTGAGATTATACCGGGCAATTAGAGATAATAGTTTCATTCGATTCTTACTCAGAAAAACGAAACATTCCATTTCTATATAAAATGTGATTGTTTTTTTCTTTCCTCTGTAGGTCAGTAGACCTGGGAAAATGGAACTATAGTACAAAACCTAGACTGTTAAAATATTGAACGGATAAACTTGCACAGGATTTATGCGTTCTCTAATGTGTAGCACAAGTTTCAATTCAGCAAAAGACATGAATTCTTTACTTTTAGCTAAAAGTACTCTGCAAACAATTGCAATTATAATGCTAGGTGGTTATTTGATAATCTTGACATTATATAGGAGAGTCTATTTTATTAAGATGTGACTCTTAAAATTTTCAACAAAAGTTATTTTTTTAACAAAACTTTAATATTTTGGGCTCAAATGAGAGACTTAACCGAGAATGGCATAGCCACAAACCCCGCTGCCCACACAGACCCACGCCGCACACCTCTCAAGTTATATGGCTCACTCGCTACCTGAGAGATATGGAACACACGGCCCAAGCCACACTGGAGAAGTCAGAACGCATTTCAAAAGATCATTGTGAGAAATACATGACATTTTATATTGCTGGTTAAAAATATATTCATTGTGCCATTTGTACAACTTTGGAACCTCTAAATTAAGCAGTTTGCTTTCTCCTAGGAAATGCCAAACATGAACCATCACAGGCGCTCTCATTGTATTTCTTGAACACAGGAAAACACAGGACCAGGTACTGCGTTAGATGTTGGGGTACGGGGGTGAACATGACCTTGGATAGCATAGAATTTGTAGTCTTGTTGTTATGAATAGCATGTGACTAAAATGTAATGAAATATGAAATACTAATGTTTTTTGTGTGTGAGAGATAGAGAGATGGACAGATAGGCACAGAGAGGCAGGAAGGGAGATGAGAAGCATCAATTTTTCATTGCAGCACCTTAGTTGTTCATTGATTGTTTTCTCATATGTGCCTTGACTGGGGGGCTACAGCGGAGTGAATGACCTCTTGCTCAAGCCAGCGACCTTGGAGTCATGTCTATGATCCCAAGCTCAAGGCAGCAACCCTGTGCTCAAGCTGGTGAGCCCATGCTCAAGCCTGCGACCTCGGGGTTTCGAACCTGGGTCCTCTGCATCCAAGTCTGACTATCTACACACTGCGCCACCACCTGGTCAGGTCTAATTTATTCTTTTTAAGTGAAATAATATTTTTCCTTTTTCTCACACTGTTGGGAAAACAGCCGTGTTAGGCTTGCTCACTGGTTCACCAGCTGCAAGCACTTTGCTTGATTAGTGTGTGAGCACGTGGCAGAGCCTCTGTAAGGCTATGGGTGCTTACTCTCAGTGTGGAGTGAAGAGGGGGAATGGTGCAGTGCTTGCTTGCCACTGTGAGGGGCTGGTTTGCTGTTTGTTTGCTTGCTGCTGTGAGAAGAGGGTTTCCCCTGCCTGTTTGCTCATCTACCATCCGATGTTGTGAGGCTCTATTAAATGGGAATGGCCTTGCAATTTCTGGCCCCGCAGTTTCTCTGCCATCTGCCTGAATCCAATGTTGACCTGCCTGACCTCAGCCACCAGAATTACACACACTCTAAATAGAAACCACCCCCAAGAAATCCAAGCTATTAACAAATAAGCCAATGGGTTCTGCTCAACATTTATAGCTATACAAACCTATTAGACTATGGGCTCTGATTTTAGTTAAGTAAAATAAATATAAATGACAATTCTAAACCTTAAGTATATAAAGTTCTTTTATAATGTCAAATCTACAGTTTTGATGTGTGATTGCCTCATAAATATTTACAGTGGGTATTTTTGTATATACCTTTTTGCTTTCATCTAAGGTACAGGTAGTTTCATGTTTGCATCAACAATTTCTTTTCATTTATTTTGACATTTTAACCAGCTATGAATGCTTCTTAATGTACGCCTGCAGATAGGCTGACTGGCCCCATCATAAATAGATATGTTTGAATACAAAATGTCTATTAATGATACAACTGACTTTATCAATGTAAAAGTCTGAAGAATTGATTATTTAGGAAACTTCACCCTAGCATTTTTTTCTAATGACACTTCTAATTGAGAAATATTCTAAATCCATCTTACTTGCATTGCTGAGTCATGCTACACTGTGCAATATTAGATTTCATTTCTTCTGGCATATGATTATTGCAAAATCTTGAATGTTCAGATATGTATCAGATATACAGGGTTGGATAAGGTAAGTTTACAGTTGTGAGTACATGAAACAGACTCTATTCTTGTATTATTATTTATTAATTATTATCTTATTTTCCATATGAACAACTATGAACTCTTTTTTGCCTCTTCCTGTATGTATACTTCAGGGTGTCATGAAACTGTCCATAATTCAGGATTCATATCGCAAATGTGTTGATCCTATAGATAGCTTTCTTTTGTGATGGTCACTGAAAGGTAAACATTTATGACATTCACTGTACTGAACATGCTTTTCCTATTCAAATGTTAATAATTATTGGCATCCATTTGAAGAACTTGTTAAGCATCTAAAATTTTGTCCCAGCGAGCATTTGGAATATGCCTTGAAGCAATGTCTGTTTACAGACAAAGTCTGTAAGATATCCAAATACCACGGTGGTGTGTTTACAGTTTATAAAGGAATTAAATATCAAGTCCTTTTGGGTGTGTATTTCTAAATGAGCATTAGATGAATTGGGAAAAAAGTAAAAAGTTTTCATATCTGGTATAGGCCAAATGAATGATTGCATTCATCACCCCTTTGCAGCTCACTTTTGATTGAGAAGGGACTTTCTCTAATGGTCATTAAGGCCGTTGCTGGGAATTAGTTTACTTTTGTAAATGGATTTCACCTGGAAATGCCATTTCTATGCAATCAACTGCATCATCTTGGGCCTATGAGCAATGATGCTGAACTACTGACAGATGGAGAATTTTAAAATGAGTTCCAACTAATTCTGACAGCCATCACTTCCCACCACCCTTAGTTAAAAATTAACTTCCGATAGTGGGAAAGATGATGAAACCTACCCAATACCTACAAAAGATGTTTAATATCACGAATTGTTATCCATCGTTTCTTTTTTGGGAGGGAGAATGAGTCGATCTAGGGAGTTATACTGACTACTAAATAAAGCCAGAAGTTCATTATACTCTTCCTACAAAATTAAACTTTAGAGTCATGAGGAAGCATTCTCCCAGGAAAAATTGTTGTTACAGGAATCTTTAGTAATTGTGTTGGTTAAAAAGGAGCACTAATATTTACCTGCACAGAGTTTATTTAGTTCCATTAGTGCTGAAGGCTGGTCTTTTAAATCTTCCTATGAAACAGAGAACAGCACCAATACATTTCCAAGAGTCAAGATCATCAAAGTATTTAAAGTATTTAAGAGAGTATCTTTATCTGGCTGGGTGCCACAAAATGCTAATTAGGCTTTAAAACAAAATAGGTAGGCAAGAGGGATGCCATTCTTAGAATAAAGGCTTTGAAGGCAAGATTCTGTTCTTGAGATCCTCAGTAGTCAATTGCTTGAATGATTTATACTCTAGTGCCATGATGGCAAACAGCAGAGCAACCAAACGGCACCGCAATTGGCCCACCATGAAAGCTGGACTGCCCACTAGTGGACGGGGGTTGACCAGCACTGCAAAAGTGGGTGGTTTTTATAAAAAGGTTCACCATCACAGCTCTAGTGGAACAGTCCAGTCTCAGGGCGACTTAATCAAATCAACAGCCAAATAAACAACTTTGGCAGAAGCATTAGCTTGGAGTTAAACACTGATTTTTTGGGAAAAATCCACATGAAAGATGGCCAAGATACATGGGCTTGTTACTATAATTACTGATGGATGTTTTTTTTCCCACCATGCATATCTCTTTTTTATACCTTTTATCTCCTGGTTTTGCTGTTTGCCAAGCAGAGAAATGCAAGCTTTGTTGATTTTAAGTCTTTTTTTTTTTTTTTTTTTTTAAAGTATATTAGGGAAAGATGGAAGAATATTTATGAGGGGAAATTGGTGGAATATTGTAAGATAAATAGGTGAAGCACAGCCATATAAAAATTGTATATTTCAGTAATAAATATGTTAAAAAATATAAAATGTGGCAGCACTGATCATTATAATAAAGGTGAGTGTGTTTGAACTGAGGAGGGAAACTCTAAGACTGGTACTCAGAAGATGGAATCAAGTGGACTTAGATAATGTAGTTATGGGTCACCTGTACATGGGCATGGTTTTACTCAGAAACTCAGAGGACCGTGTTTGAAGTTTTGGTACATACTGTGGGGGAGGAGAACATTTCCACTTTCCTCTTGTTCTTCCGGCAGGTCGAATAACTTAAATGACATAAGACAGATTAACAGGAGAAAATAAGCAAATTGAATTGTGTATGGACATACAGGGGTTCCATAAGAATACGGGGCCCGAGGACAGATCAGGTAATTAATGCTTCTATGCCATCTTGAGCTAAGGAGAGGAGGGGATAGTGACT
The DNA here is from genome assembly GCF_036850995.1 of Saccopteryx leptura. NCBI lineage: Eukaryota > Metazoa > Chordata > Mammalia > Chiroptera > Emballonuridae > Saccopteryx > Saccopteryx leptura. The sequence goes on along the minus strand of NC_089503.1, from coordinate 33,510,274 downwards.
TGGGACTTCAAAGGGGAAGAAAGACATTCACAAGGGGATAGGAAAGCAAATGTTCGGGAAACATGTTTGCTGGACCATCTTTAACAATGAAACACAGAGAGGACTTTGATCAAAGGGACCTTGCTAAGTTCCTCCCTGTCTATCACACCTACTTCATATTTAGACTATGGTTATCTAGGAGGATAGCTACCTTCCTGGAGCAGGCCCTCTGTCTCAATTCTTCTTTTTTTTCTTTTTCTTCTTTCCTAAGTGAAAAGAGGGGAGATAGAGACACAGACTCCCGCAAGCTCCCCAACCAGGATTCAACTGGCAACCCCCCATCTGGGGCAGAAGCTCTGCTCATCTGGGGCCATGCTTGCAACTGAGCTATTTTTAGCTCCCAAGGCAGAGGCTCCATGAAGCCATCCTCAGTGCCCGGGTGATGTACTCAAGCCACATGGCTAAGGGAGAAAAGAGAGGAAAAGAGAAGAGTGAGGGGTGAGGGGTGGAGAAGCAAATGGTTACTTCTCCTCTGTGCCCTGGCCGGGAATCAAACCCGGGACTTCCACCGCTGGGCCAATACTCTACCACTGTGCCAACCGGCCAGGGCCAGATCTTAGAGTTCTTATCCAGCCAGCCCCATGAAGGAACATGGCTGGCCCAATGCTCTTTGAATGCACACGCAAGAATGGAAATGCTTAGAGGACAGTGGGACTCTTGGTGTGTGTCCTGACATTGGCTATTTACTGTATGAGAATAAACACTGAGAGAACATATAAGGCAAGCAAAGTTCCAAGAAAATGTAGCAAGAGAACAGGTTGTACCTGAACTATAGAAGTAACGTTCTACACTTTAACCCAACCCTGTAAGGCAATGCGGAAAAAAGGCTGTTGGGATTTTACTGTCCCAGATTAGAAAAATTCCTTCCTCTCCTACTCTTGGGGAAGGAAAAAGAGGTGGAGAAAGAAGCAGCTCTTTTCTTTAAGAGATGTTGACATTTCTATTGTGGGTAGATGAATAAGTTAACAATAGAGGAAATTTCTCTTCCTATACTCTTCAGATATTTTTTTGTTTGTATTATTCAAAACTCAGTTGCAAGTGACAGAAAATCAATTAAAAGTGGCTCAACACACACAACCCTGTACACGTATGTTTTATAGTGGTTTTATTCATAATGGCCAAAGCATGGAAACAACAAAATAACTTTCCAAAAAGTGAATGGTTAAAAAAAATTATGGTATATGCATATCATGAAATACTATTCAGCAATAAAAAGGAATAAACTATTGATACATGTATCAACTTGGATGAATCTCAAGGACATTGAGTGAAAAAAGCCAAGCTCAAAAGGTCATATAGTATATGCTTTCATTTATATATTTTCAAAATGATAAAATTATAAAGCTGGAGAACAGATTAGTGCAGTGGTCCTCAAACTTTTTGAAGTTGAGAGCATTTAAAATCCTACAAATAATTGTAGGTGCACTATATATAAATTTCTGAGAAATATGTTTTAATAATTAAGTCAAATATTAAAGAAAAAAATATAAAGTCCAAGTGTGCTTTTATGGTAATTAAATGAAATAAATATGACAAAATTAAATTTATTCTGACGTTAAAAAGCATTTTTATGTTACAGTTTTTGTTATGCTTTTTAAAATTCGTAAAAAAGGGGTTAAAAAATAAAAAAAAAAACCCGACAAAAATGATATCTTTTTATATATATAGATACATTCTCAGTAAGATTTAGTAAATTCGGCAGGTCCCGGCACAAATGTGTTGTTTTTTCATTTATACATATCTTAACTTTACACCAAAGGATAGAAGATACTTGCCTCCAGTCTTTCTGGGGAACATGGGAAGTAGTGTAAACAATCCAGCACCACAACTTAACAGCCTTTTGCAACCTAATCAGGCAAGTGAGGTGGGGGGTCGGGCAGACTGTCAGCTTATAGCCAATTCCCCTTACCTCTGTCCCCCAAATATCTAAACTCCAAAAACCCTGTTGGTTTTTTGGTCCCCAACAGGCACATATTTCTCTGGAATACCATAGGGCACACCTGGAAATCTTCTAGGGCATGCCAGTGTGCTCTGGCGCACACTTTGAGAGCCACTGGATTAGTGATAACCCAAAGTAAGGGACAGTGGATAGACTGGTGGGTTTTGCTATAAAGAAGTATTAGCACAAGGGAAGTCTTTGTGGTGGGAGAATAGATCTGCATCTCAGCTGCAATGGTGGTTAGATGAAAATTCCTGTTGTGAGATGAGAGAGAATATTTCACACTTACTGTACTCTACTAATTGCCAGTTTCCTGGTTTTGATATTGTACTATAGTTATGTAAAAACAATTGGGGGAAACTGGCTGATAGGTACACAAGAAATACTACACTCTCTGTAGTATTTTTTGCAACCTTGTTAGAATCTCTTATCTCAAAATAAAAAGTAAGAAAAAAAAAAGTGGCTCAAATGGAAAAGGAAATACCAGTTGAATTGGTCTATGAAACTGGGTATTCCAGGGCTTGACTCTGGCTAGTTTCAGGCAAATCTATGTGGAAGTCAAGCAATGCCATCAGCTGTCCGGATCGCCTCTGTTGACTTCATTCTGCAGTTTTCCCCATGAAGCTGAGGGAAGATGTCATCCATCTATGCTTACATGGTCCTAATTTGTAATGTAGGAAGGAGACAAATTCTCCTCCATTCTTAGGGAAGACTGAATTTTGGATCAGATGCCCTTTTGGAACTAATCATTGTTGCCAGGAAGATGGAATACACAGTGGTCATGATGGGCGGAGAGAGTATGTGTGTGTATGTAAACAAATAAAAGAGATAGCTCCATCAGGACCTCACTGAGGAAGAGTGGCTTCCCAGAGAAAAGGTGAGACGGTTTCATCAAACTCAGGTTAGGAGAGCCAGGCAAAACAACAAATGCCCTCTGTATTACTAAGCTGTCACCATGACAACTTTGTGAAGATAATCTTTCTTGCAAGACATTTAAATATTTATATAGCATAACAAGAACTAAGGCTACATGTCTAAATTTTATGTATCTTTGGAGGAAGAAATGTAAAGTCTGGAAAGACGGAAAACTATTTAATAATGAACTAAAGACCTACAAGACACACGGTCTCAAGATATATGGCAATGAATCTCAACATTGCAATGCAAGTTTAGTTGATAAAAATTAGAAATTGACTATGGTCTTTAAATCATATCAGAAATTAAAACTTTATAGATAAAATAGGTTAAATTGAAGTTCTAGAAAAAGTAGAGGCCCCCTAACATTGACTCCAAATATTTAAAGAGACAGTTATGTACTCACACCTAGAAGATTACCTGTTTATTGAGTTAACCCCCCACTGTGATTATCTATTAAGCTCCATGGAACTTAGGGACTTTTTTCTGAGTTGGGGGCCTTTAGGTAGTGTTCTGTGGCACAAGAAAGTACCTTTGAGTGTGGACTTCTCTTTGAACTGTGGGCAGAGCTAACTGGGAACTAATAAACTCATTCAGGAGACTGGAGATTGAATGGGGAAATGGAATGAAAAGGTAGACTTATCTGGAGAATGCAAAGGAAGCAGAGAGGAGAATATATAATAACAGCAGTCAGGTGGTGAACTTCCAGACTTTGTTTGGATACATTAGTACTTTTATTTGATCTGAAGAATTCAGGGGAGCAATGTACTTGGAATGAAGAACCATTTTCAAGTAGCATTTTTAACTGAGTCATAATTGGGGAGGGAGTTAAGAACCTACATGAATAATTGTTTTGGGAATAATAATTAAAAAAATACTATGATTCTGAAATAGCCACACGAAGGGAGAATGGTCAAGGAAAAGGACGTGAGCAGAGCCGGGTGGTATTAGGAAGGATTCCTAACATTTCATATTTGAAAAGTAGCTTGCCGAGGGCAAGAAACAGAGCTGACGTTGTATTTTTGCCCAAAGTCCTGGTCATAGAATTGTTTTCCTGTCATGTCACTAATCTTAATAATACCAAAGAGACATCTTCCACTTTCCATCTGTTTGAAAGTATGAGAATGAACTTTTAAAAAAATTATGACTTCTGGCTTTTTTTGTCTCATACAGTGTGCTTTAGTTACACACATACATGTGACAGAAATATCTCAGAACTAACCTTTCCTGACAGCTCTTAACTTGATGGACTAATCCCGATAGTGGCTGTTACATAGAACTTGCCATTTGCAAGCTTTGAGTGGTTTGCTAAATAATGTTCACTCTGAGAAGTGTGACAATTTGTCAACTACTGCCTTTTGGGGGAAGTTACAGGAAGATAAGAATTTAGCACTCTACACATATATTTTGAAAACAAATGTCCTATGCTGATTCCTGAGACACAAGATTATTATTTCTCTTAGTGTCTAAGTCATGTCTTCAGACTTTGAATTTGGAGTCTTAACCAGTGATTTATAATATATCTTGAATAATTGCCTATAACTTATGAGCCAGCTAGGAGTATGCAACAAGAAATGTGATGTTATGATTGTAAAAGACTCAAAGAAGTCTTTAAAAAAATCAATCCATAGGATTTATAAATATCTTAAGTGATACTAAAGACATTTTATTAATAATAAGACTTTACTAATAAGAATTTTTTTTACTAATAAGAATTTAAATTGCTTTTTGATATAAATATGAGCTAAATATAATTTACTTATCAGTATAAAATACATTGAATGAATTTTCTAACAAATATAATCAATTTGCTGAACTTCATTTACAATTAAATTACCAAAGCACAGGTGACCATGGGAGTGGAATGTTTTCTATAGTGGATGCTTAATGTATAGGTATCCATATGCAGAATATTAGTCCACTGCAGATGGAGGCAGTGTATTGTATAACAACAACTCTTGATATCAACCTTAGTTCAAAATCTCAACACTGCCACTGTCTAGTTATGAGATCTTTGACATATTATTTAATTTTTCCAAGAGCTTTCTTTGTTGGTTAGTGAAACAAATGATATATGTTGTCTATAAACAAACATCTGAAATACTTATGGCTAGGAGATTAGAATTCAAAGTTTTAAAAAGGCAATATAGTACGTGAACTGTTCTTATCTATCACCACCAGTAGTGTCTAAGACCATGACGGTGAACCTTTTTATAAAAACCGCCCACTTTTGCAGTGCTGGTCAACCTGGTCCCTCCCGCCCACTAGTGGGTATTCCAGCTTGCACAGTGGGCGGTAGTGGAGCAACCAAACGCAGTGATTTGCCCACCATGAAAGCTGGACCATGAAAGCTGGACCGCATACTAGTGGGCAGGAGGGGCCTGGTTGACCAGCACTGCAAAAGTGGGCGGTTTTTATAAAAAGGTTCACCATCACGGTCTAGGACAACACCTGATAATTAGACATAAACATCTATGTAGTAAAACGTTTAAATGTTGCTTTGATGAGGCAGTTCCTAGGCCACATAAAATGAAAAGTTCTTATAACCAAATATAGGGTGTCCTCAGGTTACAACACAGTTCCATTCCTATGACGATGACATAGCCCAAAGTTTGGTATAAGTTGAAACACACTCTTAACACAAACTAAACACTTGCGCTTTTAACAGGCCAAAATGGCGTAGGTAGGTGTAGGGGAGAGCCAACTCCCTCACTCATATGCGGCATTACTGCGTGTTCTTCCACCGTGCGCAACCATGCTAGTTCGCCCACGTGGTAAGTATGATGCTAACGGCGTAAGCTGAAATATGTCTTAATTTTTTAAAGTTTTTATGAGTGGGCATTGTAAACTCAAAATGTCGTATGTCAAGACTGTTGTAACCCAAAGACCCCCTCTCTTTGTTGCAGTCAGAAGACAAAAAGGCCAAAGAAGGCAGGTGAACAGATATACAATTAAGCTGCAGCTCCATGTACTTCCTAGAGCAGAAGGAATGATTAAAACATTCTCTCATTATCATCAAGGAAAGTGAATTATTCAGTTTCCAGTGCCATATATTTTGATCTGATTTGAAATACAAACCTACAAAATTCACATTTTATATAAAATAGTTCAAAGTGTATAAGGGGTAGTAAAGAGACACAAAAGCAAACTTTATAAAGTTTATGACTTTAATATACTAATTAGCATGCAACTATATTAGTATTTTATTCATGAAGACCATTTAAATAATATTCACAACAACTTTATGGGAACATATATGTACATTTGCACATCAAAGTATTTTTTGCAAAGAAAAGTCACATATATGATTAAAATAACGTTAAGACCAAATATATCCTGGGGCAGAATTTTATCACATTTGAATTCTTCTTATTTTAAAAAGAAAAACAAAACAGTAAGGCTATCTTAGCTCACTACTGGTTTCTAAAACATCCTAACTGACTTGTTGCAGAATAGTAAAACTGAGCTACCACCATGCTGACCGAGGGGTCTGAAAAGGTAGACAATACTTTAGGAACGTAAGACATAACTTTTTCTCTTAATTGTTTCTTTTGCTTAAAATACAAAAGAACAAAAGTGAAAGAATTTCATGTTCTTTTGCTGAAGCTATTTTGGTAAACTTGGTTTTAAGACAGTCTTATTTAAAAATTTTAAGTTTCTTCAAGGGCACCGGCAACAAAGCATTTTACGAACAGAGCTGTCCATTTACTTTCTCTTGATTTTTTAGTGACTTATCTTAGATTTCCTTTTGAAATACTTCTTCCAAACTTTCTGACCATGTTGTGCTTTACTTTATGGGTGTTTCTTTTATATTCTAGAGGAGAAATAAGAAAAGTCATAAATATGATAAAAACATCAGTCAAAAAGAATACTCACCATTCAACTTTTAGAAATCCATTTTTCCATACTGCAAACAGAACTTGTATTACACACGAGCGTGCCCACACGTGCACACACATGCATATTGATGAACTTTATGAATTAATGAAAGACTAGTTCTACAGGCTTTGTTCCTTTTCTTTTTTGCATTATAAATTTTTTCTCATACTTTGGATTATTTTCCTAGGGCTTTTTAACTCCTCTATTTTTCCAATTCAGAAGTATCATCAACACTTGTGCTTCTAAAAGTGCTGGTCCTGATCCCATAGCTCTTTCACCGTCACTTCTCAATGGGATCTACCTCTGCCCAGTCTTCTGGTCTTCAGTCTTCACAATGACTGTCTAATCCCTTACTCATTTTCTTGCTGACATTAAGGTTTAGTTTTAGGGGCACATACTCTCGACACTCTCTCATTTCTCCAACCGTAGATAGCAGTTACCTTCTTTTCCACTTCCACTCCTTCACTTTATTTGTACACGTTAGAGAACTCAGCTGAATACCGTGAAAGGAAGCCAGTCCCAGCTCTACTTTCCCAGTAATGCCTGATGGGTATTTGGGTTCCACTTGGATATCCTAATGTACCTAAACTAATCTCTTTCTAAGTGCTCCATTATTCCTTAATGAAACACTCTCTCAATCTTTTTGTTTGTTTGTTTATGACAGAGAGAGAGAGAGAGAGAGAGAGAGAGAGAGAGAGTCGGAGAGAGGGACAGATAGGGACTGAGAGACAGGAAGGAGAGAGATGAGAAGCATCAATTCTCCATTGCAGCACCTTAGTCGTTCATTGATTGCTTTCTCGTATGTGCCTTGACCGGGGGTTGGGAGGCTACAGCACAGTGAGTGAACCCTTGCTCAAGCCAGCAACCTTGGGCTCACCCCAGTGACCTTGGGCTTTAAGCCAGTGACCTTTGGGCTTGAGCCAGGGACCATAGGGTCATGTCTATGATCTCACGCTCAAGCCAGTGACCTGCACTCAAGCTGGATGAGCCCATGCTCAAGCCGGTGACCTCGGGGTTTTGTACCTGGGTCCTCCATGTCCCCCTCCGATGCTCCATCCACTGCGCCACTGCCTGGTCAGGCACAAAACATACTCTTTAACCTCGCTTTAGCTCCCCTTTCCTCTTTGGCAAGCACAGTAGTTTAGTATCACCTCCTATTTTCTCCACAGTATATATTTTTAATTAATCTCTTTTTATACATGAGATATTTGATGCATGTTATACTATTATTAGAAAATAAGCATATTAAAAAAACCAAATCTTTATGATTTAAGAATTAGCATAAACTTATTATTTTATTGCAGAATTATGACTTCTTGGAGAATGTTTTCAGGGCAGTATATATCTACACAGACTGCATATACACATTGTTAAGCATTAATAAATACGGCATGTTAAGCCAAATAATCATAGTAAATTCTACTTTTCAGGACTTTACTGAGCTTTTAATTTGCATAAAAGATATTTATTTCCATTGAACTTAAGGTAAAAAGCTGACACTGGCTACCATGAGAAGTAAGGATTTATCAAAACAGTTTGGCAAAGCTATGGAGAAATTTTGTATTACTGCAGTGAAAGAGCACTGATGGAAAAAAGTAACAATAGTTTTCACGTTTTCTTAGAAATACTCATTATCTTATGAAACCCCCTTAAATTCCAAGTGCCAGAATTCTCAGTTCCTTTAGAGAAGAAACCAGCCTGGGTCTTAATGAGTTTTGTGTTCATCAGAGCCCAGCACACAGTGAGTGAGTCACAGGAACTCCAGTGCCCGAGAAATGGCAGTCCGGCCAGAGGCCCAGACACCGGCGGCACTCACTACACAGCTCCAGTTCTACGGAAGACGTGGTTCTGGCCACATGGACTCAGGTCACCCCTAATATGTAAATGAGGATGTGGTTACCCCATTAGCATTTTTTTAACTTGCAAATGGTAGTTATCGATATAATAGACTATAACATGGTACAGACTGGAACCTGGTGATAAATGTATAGATGAGTCATACGTCAAATTATTAATAGACTAATGGAAACATTTCAAGTACATTTGGTTTATCTATAAAATATATTTAATCACTACCCTATTAAATAATACGCTTAGCTAATTATTTCAATTAGTTAAATTATTAACCAATTCTCCTGCCACGTGAAGCAATACAGATAATAAAAGGGTGCAGAATACCGCTCTGGAAGCTGTAGCTCTGAGTTCTGGCTCCCCCGTGAAGTTGCTGTGTGACTTTCGGTAAGTGCTTCCTATTTTGTGTCTTAAGTTTTCTTATTGGTAACATGGATAATCACACTTAGCATGTAATAAAGGTGAGGAGTAGGTAAAAGGAGAGTCTTATGAAAACACTATAGAAAATGTAAGGTAGTACACATGTGTTAGGTAATCACCCTACTAAATATAACAGTAAGAGCTCAGACATACCCACTGCTGGTCCGTTTTCTTCAAAGTGCTTATTGCTTGAACTATCTTGTCGAACACGTTTGGCAAATCCAGCATTTTCTTCAGCAGTTAATAAAGTCTTTGATGCAGGGCTTGAGAGGAAAATTTTTTATTTTAGTTAAGCATGTTTTTTTTTTTATCTTAAATAACAGTTTTATTGTTTTTTTTCAGGTATTATTTAATATTTTAAAACTCTTATAACCTAGTTTTGTGTACCTCTTTTATTGTTCTTATTTAAGAATTAAATACATGAAATAATAATAATAAAAAATAACAGTGCCTGGGGGCATACTGTCATTATAGATAGTATATTATCTCTCTCACTACTGTCACTTAAAAATACAAGTGCATGTTTATGTTTCTGCACATGCACGTGTGCATACTTTCCCATCCAAGTCACCCGCGTCTGACATATACCCATACACTTTCACACGTGCATATTCTCCATTCTTTCCGTTCTCCTGGGACCTCACTACAAACTGCAGAAGTTAACTTTCAGATCTTGTCGTAGAGGAAGAGAGATCCTGGGTCTGTTGTGATTCATCTAAGTAGCTAAGCATGTTTTATATCTCTAAGTTCTAATACATATTCTACATGCAATAAAGACCAAAGGAAAAGTAAAATATTAAGTTGTAAAATCCCACAGGAGTAATTGGAGGTACTACATATATTTTTGGCCCATAGGGAAATTTAGCTCTGTGTGATTTTAATACTGTTTATTCAAATCAGAGCTCTTGACTGAAGGTGTGTGTAGGGTGTAGGTGGAGGTAATGATTCTGTTAGAGAACATGTCCGGAGGCTGTGCTGCAATAGCAGCAAGTCCTGCTGCTCAAAGTGTAGTGACAAGGAGCACACTGCAGGGGAAAACTGAGCTCACATCACACATTTGCAGCAAGAACCCTAATCTGACAATATAAAAATAGTGAAATTGTTTGGAAACCTTGTTTTTAAATCAAAATACTGCAATAGACTAAGAGTCTAATTATTGCAATTATAAGAGTGACCTATTTTCATTTGTTTTATCTTCAGAAATTTCTATCAATCTCACATTGGTAATGGGTCAAACTTCTAATTTGATTTGAATTGACATATTTCAATACCTATTATGGCCTCATGTTACAGGACGAAAATAAGTAAGGCACAAACATCTCCCGTCCTGAAAACTTACACAGCGATATACGGTGGGGAGGAGGAAGAGCGAGACAAATACGTAAAATAAAACAAGGCAGACTGAAAAATAGTGCCACTGGTTGTCAAATTACAGGAGCTGTAGGTTCCTGAGTTTAGGAGAAAGAAAAACGAAATATTTTGGGGATGAGATGAGTTTGACCTGGGTGCGGAAAAAGAGCAATCCAAACATTTGAAGCCCTAAAGTAAATTCAGTTTTAACAAGGTAGGACTGGGGCTCCAGCATGGGATAAACGTCCTCGCTCCACACTGATTCAAATAAGAAAATGTTAGGGAATTTCTGCTAATAAAGATACATACCATTTTACACATTGATACTAATTTGATAGTTAGATTAACAATTGGAGGCTTCCTTTTTATGGCAACAACTTGCTCTTCTGGCAATCCTACCCATGGGCTAAACTGATGTGGGGGTATTGTTTATGGAATAGGGAGAAGATGGGCTAGTTGTATGCTCACTGGAAGAAGTCAAAATGGCAATTTCATATGACAGCAAAGAAAAAGAGGCATGGCATGAGCACACAGAATGCTGGGAAAAATAACTATTTACCTCATTTTTCTAAAGCCTGTAAAAGATATGGTTATAGTATTCCTAAGAGTGATTTTGCCTACTCTGTTCAAGAATGCAAATGCTATCGACTCAAAATGGTTACAAAGAGGTGTTAGAAAGTAAGCCAATTCAGCTGTAGAAATTCTGTTCTTAAATGGTGTTAAATAAACTGGTGTACTGTAATTCTGTAAAAGAATATTAAACACCCTTTTCTGATACTATGCATATCAGTTTTCTAAGGCAAAAATTCTTTTTTGGTAGTTTAGTGATTTTCTTTCTTTAAATATAAAGATCAGTGTCATTGGTTAATTTCGATGAATGATATTTTTCCTTAAAATTTATCTTAAAATTGTGTTTATTTTATGGTATGATCCTTCACTTTGGTTAGTTTTAGGGCCTTTGTTTTTACTCACAGATCTTTTGAGTCAATCTATTTAAAATAAACTCATATTTCTAGCAGTAAAACTAAAGCCTAATAAAATAAGTTGTATATTTATATATAAGTAAAATACATTAAAATATTTTTAGGACTTATATAAAATAGTCCACTGATGAAATATTTAACATTTATGTTATAAATTTCTTAGACCATAAAATTTTTAAAAAATCTAATATTGGTATGATTCCAAATTCAAATTATGTTAGTGACTATACTGAGAAGCTAAAGACTCTTCTAGTTGTGTGCTTAATATCTCTCCATAAATATTAATAAAAGTTAGAATTCAGTCTTTTGTTCCTTACATTGGAAAAATGCTATTTAAGAGACATAATGCATTTAATATTTTTTTCAGTTGAGATAATTTCTAGTTGAAATCATTAGGTTATCTTTCAAAATAAATAAAAAATGTATGGCAAGGTCTGAGACCATTTCTGGATACTAAGAAAGATTGTGAAACAAACAGAAAAAAAACCAATCAAATAAGTACAAAACAAACAAAACCCCAAACTTTAAAATAACTTATAAACATTTATATATGTATATATTATATTGGTATCATCTTTGTTAAGTTGTTTAATTTAGTTAAAACAGTCTGCTACAATGGTATTAAATAAATTGAAAATACAAATCCATTATTCTCAATTTAACTAGTACCTAAAAAAAATCCAGATTGGTAGGTTTTTTTGACTATCCAGTGTTTTTGGACTAGAATATATTTTTTTCAGAGCAAAATACTGATACAGAAGAAATATAATAACTATATATATGAAGCCTTCTCTTCTTCATTTTAAAAGCTGTATTTGGATTAGATTATAAACATACCTAAACACGTACATAAAATTGCTAAGTGGAAAATACCAGAGTTTATTACTTTCAAGCTCATTCATATTTAATTGGGGAAGAGGAAGATTAAAAAAAAGTAATTATGTACATTTGTAGCATTAATCTCTTTTAACCATAGTTAATGGCAGGATCTAATTATTGATACCAGAGGGAATGCAATAGAAAAATTAATAGGCAATGAGAAATCTTACTTTCTTTATATGTCCTTTAATATTTTTATAATATTAGTTGTTCATGTAGAAGCCTTTTAATTCACCTAAACCCACTCAAAATACACATTTACATACCTGGACATTTGATTGATAGTGACTATGTTACATTTAAAATTATTCTTAGCTACAAAATGTTGGGACAACTTAGTTAACACAACAGAGAATACTACCAGTTAAGAAATAAGAACAGCTATCAACATTAATTGAAAGAATAACACAATCAACACATGACGATTAGTGATGAGATGAATGACACAAAGGATGGTGACTGATTCCCATACATGAGCCAGACAAATTGCACAATTCAAATTTGTGCCATAGCAAAATACAAAATTGTAAATGTCATGGATAGTCAAAAACATTCAGAAAAAAACCAATCCATGAATTTTAATGTACATACTCCAAAGGTCTGCTGAACTTTGGTTGGAGGGGAAAGGACCAATCTGAAATGCATAAGATGATACTTTATGTGGCCCAAATAAACAGGTAAATTTGTTTACACTAGCCCAGATGAGAATAGGTCTATGGTGGAAAATGAGAAACTTACAAAAAGAATTATCTTAAGATCTTATACTCTTTTCCTCATAATGTCAAAAAAAAAAAAAAAAAAAAAAGGGAAAGCAAGTCAGATCCATTTCACAATAAAACCATTCACTGTATCTCGTCATTGCATTTAATGTTGCAGGATATAGAGAGTATATATAATGGATTTCATGTTGTATTACTCAGTCCATTTATGATTTTTCCCTTGTCTGTGATTTTTCGCTGTTTTACTGCTGTATACCTAGGCATATCTCTCTTTACACTCTGCTGCTTGTGGTTAGCAATGCTTCTTGAATCTGTGACTTAACTTTTCTCAGTTTTGGAAATTATTAGCCAATACCATCTCAAATACTTGTTTTACTCATTTCTTTCTGTGACTCTTAATATATACATGTGTCCCATATTTCTTTTTAATCGTGTCCCATATTTTTAAATGTGCTCCATATTTTTCTTTTAGTTTTCTCTATATTTTTATCTTTTTATCTTTTTGTAATGGGTTTAAATATTTTTTATATCAACCTATCTTTCAGTTCACTATACTCTCTTCTGCTGTGCCTAATCTGTTAAAATAATTTATTGAGTTCTTAATTTCAGTAAATTCTATTTCTTCAGTTCTGGAATATTCATTTGATTCATTTAAAAAAAATCTAGTTTTTGTGAAATTATCTATTTTGTTTAACTTTTTATTAACCACAGTTAAAATATTAAAGTTCCTATCTGATAATCACAATATCTGCATCAATTATGGATCACAGCCTAATTTGTTTTTTTTCTCCTGATCTTCAGTTATTTCATCCTGTCTCCTGGCATACTTTTTAATTTTTCCATAAGTATTAACACAGTGTATGAAAACCTGTAGAGGTTCTGGATGGTACATTCTTTCAGAGACGATTTAAATTTCTTCTGGCAAGCAGGCAGCATAGAGATAGATATCTTGATCCAAAAAGGGATTAATTTGCTTTAAGATCTGTTTCAGGCTTGAGAACTGCTCTATTTCCAGCATGCCCTACTGCTGGATCACAGCCCTTCAGGTCTCAAATGAAACCCTGGTGTTTAACAGGATGATCCCTGAACAGGAATTTCTGTGTCCCAGTCCCATGAGAATGCCCAGACTCTGCTTAACAAAAGCCTTTTAGCACTGCCTTCAGCTTGGCTTCTTGAACTCTTACTTCAGTTAAAAAATTGGTAAATAAATATCTAGGGGGCAAAAGCTATACAGAACAATTGTGTTTCCCTAGCTCAGTGAGACTGCTGATAAGCTCTAGGCTTCCATTTTATGCTTGGCCTCGCCACGAATTGGCAAATGCTAAAAGGAAAAAAGAGGTAGAGAAGGTTAGGCTCTCTAGAGCTTGTTTTCCTTTTCTCTGGGATCTCAGACCGTTGAATCCTGGCGGCCTAGTTGTGACTTCAAGCAGGTGTTAATTGTATTTTATCAACTTATAATTTTTCTTGATGGGTAGCTTGGTCTGATACAAGCTACAGTGTCACAGTCAGAAACAGAAGTCTCTTCCCTTATTACATTTTAGTTATATCTCAAAATCCACTAAAATAATATAATTTTAGGGCTGTGAAATTCAGGAATGTCTAAAAGGAAAAATACTAAATGAATAAAAATTGTCACCAAAAGAAAAGTTAAAATTAAATGGCATTTTTGAAGGCCAGATGACTTTTAAATTGATTTTTAATAATTTGAAATATAAAATACTTTATGCAAACATCAAGTGAAATACTTGGGCTTTACCGAGATCTCCCTTTGATAATATACAGTGGTACCTTGAGATATGAACAGACCAACATACAAATTTTTTAAGATACGCGCTGCAACTCAGTCCGTATTTTTGTTCGAGATCCGAGTGAAATTCCGAGATACGAGTTGTGATTCAGGAAGCTGCCGCTAGTTGGTGCGTTGGCGCACGGGTCCAGTATCGGCAGTTTGATATACCAGTTGACTGACTTTACGAGCTTGGTTACAGAACGAATTAAATTCGCATCTCAAGGTACCACTGTAAACCCAGTGTTGCTTTCAGAGCAATTTATTGTATGTATGCTAAAATATGAATTGACAGTTTAATTATAAGAAATAAAGAAGAACTTTAGGAAACAAAGTATAAAGTTTGTCTCATGAGAGTATAAAGACTGGACCAGTTATGTTTAATCGTACCTTGTTAACTTCCGTTTCCTTTTGGCAGCAGTTGTCATTGCCATGTAGGATGGTACCAAGCTTTGCACAGGCGGAGGATGCTTAGTTGACAACGAGGAAGGGGCAAGTCTGTATATTAAATGATAAAAAATAAAAAGCAACTTTGATTGTACTAGGAGAGGGGCCACACACTTCCATACCTGAAATACCATTTTATATTCATACAGAAAGAAAAACATGATTCTATAAAATGTCCCTTTCTTACACTGGGATTGTCTTGTCATTTTTCACCATAGATAGAGTTGCTATCAAGAGATTTCTGCATTCCCAACACCATAGAATAGTGAGGGTATCATACTTTCTGTATTTAGACTAGCTGTGACAATACACACAAAATGAGAAGGATATGTCGCTTGAATGACATGCAGTCAACCATACCTTAGATGCATGACTATTTCAGAATAAGATAAAGTTTACTAAATAATAATAGAAACTGAAATTTCCTTTATTGAAGATATTAGTGAATTAGTCAACATGTTCATCTTCCAATGATGGCTTTAGTATGAAAAACAAACTTAAGGCATCTAGCCTAATGAGGGTTAGTTAATCGACTTAAGAATTAAAGATTTTTAAAATTGGTCTATAAAATACACTTTCAATATAGCTAAAAAAGAAAAATAAAGGTAATAGATTAAAGGCTACTAAAAAAAAAAAAAGAATTGACAAGTACTAAGTACTCTTTTTCTGTACCTTTGTAAAATGTTACCGTTTGGTACTGATTGTTGCTCAGGTAATTTACTGTCCAGTCTCCTGGTGTCTTCACTTTTAACAAACGTGGAGTCCAAATCTTCCTGCTTATGCTCTTTTCTCCCGCTGACAGGGATATCCACTTCACATGACATTTTCAGAGAATTATCACTGTTTATATTTGAGCTGATGGCCTGAAAACTTGTAGTATCAGACGATGGTTTTAATAAGGTCACTGTAGGTAGATTTTGCACAGTTTTTCTACAGTCTTCGGGGGTATACACAATCGGCTGAAGTTCTTTGCTGAAAGAGTCATTGAGCTGCACCCTTTCAGCCAGTGCAGACTTTTGGGTATGTGCTGCTTTCATGGGAGAAGGCATTAGTTTTCTTCGAGTTCTTACTTGTGAAGGAAGGTTAAGCAGATTGGAATCACTTGAAGATGTGCCTGTTTGACAAAATTAAAAAGAAGCTCAATAATGTTGCCTAAATTGTTTATTTTAAATTAAATTTATCAGGGTAACATTGGTTAATAAGGTTATGTAGATTTCAAGTATACAATTCTATGAAACCTCATCTGCATATTGCACTGTGTAACAAAGTTTTCTAAAAACTCTAATCAGTTAAAAAATAACATCAATAATAAAGTACATTTTCTGTCAATGATAAAAATTAAACAAAGAAATAAGGAAAGGAAAAAAAGTCATTTATTACTAATAACTTCATAATGAGATTTTTATTACAGAAAACAATAAATGGCTAATATCAATATAAATTTTTAGATATAGCTATCTTATGATATTGAGTAGTCACAAAAATAATTGCCAAACAATTCCAATGAAATTCACAGGCAATTTTCAGGTTTCACATTTGATTTAGGTTTAAGATAACAAAAAAGTAGTCAACATTTATAGCCATAGAGATTTTTAACTTGTTTTACTGTAAAATATCAGTTTATTACTAGTTGTGTGAACGTCCATTCTAAGGTAATAAGAATTGCAATAACAAATGAAATCCAAGGTGAATGAAAGAATTGCATCTGTTACTATACCATATAATAGTAGTTAATTAAGCATGCTGGTGGACTGATTTGTTTACTGTATTGTACATAATTTCTAGGCTTGCAAAAATTAGAGTAATACCAAAGATAAATAAATGTAATTTGAAGAATTCAGAGTGCTCTTACTTGACCCTTATCTCTCTGTAAAAGCAAGTCTCCCAAATGTCAGGAAGTCACCAAGCTTAATAACTTTTCTTAGCTCTAATCCTACAACATCTGCAGCTTTTCCAAGTGATTTCCCCACTACTTGTCCAGCACGCTACCCTCTCCTTCCTCCATCCAGTAAGTGTATACATTTCCCCAGAGAGATGTAGCTGACCCTCTACTTTTCCTATACTACACTCTCTTATTTCACATTATCCTCTTGCCACTATTTTCCCAATCACCTGGGTCTCAAATAAGAAGAATATTTTTACCTTTTCCTTATATTTCCCAACCTCCACCAATCCCACCTTGCTAACACTTACACACTTAAAACATAATTCTGATCGTGTCATTCCTCTCAGAAACATAATATCGAGAGATTTTCAGTAGGAGAATTCTTGTTCATTGGCTTAAAATGAAGAGACACATTGTTTTATTTGAACTTAAGTGTGACTTCCCACCATACTAGACATGTTTTAATATTTAAGTACATATACACTTCTCAAACACTTTTGATGTACAAAGTAATTACTTGATTACATACATAACAGTAAACTTCATTGGCTCCAGTGTGCTTATCTTGTATTTCTCAGTTAACTATCATATATTTTCCTGCTCTACCTATTTCATTCTGGTGAACTTCATGGTGCCTGACAAGAAGTAACTTTGCTTGGAGTGTATTGTCTAGGGAAGAAACTGTGTATTTTTGCCCATATTTTCAAATCATGCAATAAAATGCCCAACTGATGTTATATTTGTTTTATTATACAACATTAACACTGAAAGCTGAATCAAATGTTATACATTTCAATAAAGCAATTCAAACTTTCAACCAAGTTAGAAAGTACACTTATAACAATCACCAACAGTATGTGCATTATTCTTATTAAGTTAGTTGACAACAGGCTCTGCTATGGCTGGGTTGACAATTACCCTCTAGGAAATACAATTTAAAAACAGGAAGAAAAATATGATCCCTGTTCTACTAAGAAATTTTACTTTTCTGAGAACTAGATAAATGAGATCCAGATCTTAAAATAATTTTCCACTCCCTTTAACATGACATTTGTCAAATTTTCCATTACCAGATATTTTTATACTAATGCTGCAGTATAAAGACAGTTACTTTTCTCCACTGTGCTGCTACCACCAATTTGGTGGCTATTAATAGCTGGAAGATTAACTTCTTTTCCCATGAGAGGCAGCAGGGGTATATAGAGGATAGAAAACTATATCGAGGATAAAGAAATGAATTGGGAGTCAGGAGACTTGGATTCTATTTCTGGCTTCACCAACAACTCACTGAGTGACCTTGGGCAACTCACTTCAATGGTGTGGGCATTAATACCCCCTCTAAAAAAAAGGAGATACTACCTTTTTATGTATAGGGAATTTTCTAGCACTAGTTAATATCTATAAAATACTTAGGGTTCAAAGAAAGACTCTAGAAATATAAATATGCTTCAACTTTTAGCATTACTAAGTATTTCACAGGGAAAGTTGTAATTGACTTTCTAGTATTCCATCAATACTCAAACTCAGTTAAAACTAAAAGAACATATTTGAAACAATGTCTCACTTTCAGTTTATCAGATAACCACTTTAACAGTGTTGATGATAAATTGTAACATAAAGAAATTGTGAAAGAAGGCATATGTGTTATTTAACGTTGAACAAAATGACACATGAGATTGCAAGGGATAAGGATTATCCCAAGTCACTATTTTTCTTTCACAAATCTAGAGAGAAATAATCTCTGGACAGGCACAGGGCAAATTTCCATAATGGTAGAGCATTTTTTCTCTACTGCTTGTAAAGAACATGAAAATGGGGGTCTTTGTGAGATACGGCAGAATTATCCATCTATTCTCCGGGATAACGTGAACATATATATACCCAACACTAGATTCTGACATGATCAGACTAAGTAACAACTGTCAGTGAGAGCAATAGTGATGTCACAGTGATATATCTTTAGCAGTAAATCTGCTTTCCTGGCAGGATATGCTAACTTGAAGTAGAAACATCACTGTGGAGCAGTTAATGTGGATTCACACACATACCAGCGTTTTACTGGGCCTGGAAGAAAAAAATGTTACAGACACACAGCATATACAGAATACAAATCCAGATGGCTCCTTCCTTTTTATCTTCTCATTTAATACAGATAAAATAACAAGAGAACAATATAGGTGGTCAATTCAAGACTACTTTAGGCTGACTAGTTGGTAAGAAAACTCAGGAGATAACCAGAGCAAAAACAAGATTTAAAGATGTAATAAAAAACTAAACAGTAAATCCACTGTGACTACAAAGGATGAATCTACTTATCAGTGAAAATGAAAAGAACACAATAAGCAACTGAAATTTCACCCTGAATATGACTTATAAAATATAAACATATAATAAATAATTATTCTCCTCTAGCTCGTTAGGTAATGGAGTACTTTAAATGGGTATGGCAAACTGGAGGGTCTTAGGTACCATATATTCTAGTGTATATTTTAATAGGCTATAAGAACCATTGAATACACTAGTTCTATGTCTATAAAAGAGACCTGCTGTACTTTTCCATTAGAGTATCTACAGTAACTTTCCAGAGGAGCAGGCTTGGGGCAGTTGTAGTTTCCCCTGATTCAGCCTGGGAAAATACTATCTAACAAGCTTCTGTAATTCTTGAGTCTACAGAGTGCAAATGCTAAAGAGAAAACCTGGAGGTTGATCATAATTCCTTTATAAAAACTAAAATGAGAAAATAAATCATGTAGTTAAGGACTTTCAGAACAAGGCAGTCCAACAGATGATAGTAGTCAATGAAATACATCAGCAATATGTGTGCTTCACAGGAGGGGACAGAAACTTCAAAATGAATTGTTATAACGTAGGCTCTTGTAAATCAGGATAGAAAAGACTGGCAGCTACTTGGAAGGATGGCAAGCTTTCTCTCCAGGGCCTCTCCATCTAAGGAACCGGCCCCTGCAATATATTTGAGTACAGGATGTAGTAGGTAGCAATGTATCTCATGGTCTGAAGAATTTTGTTATTTCTAGACAAACTCTAGGGCCTTTAGCTCTCCAACATATTGTAGGTCAACTGCATTTCTACTGTCCTGAAATGGTTATGACTCAAGGGTCATAAGTGAATATGACTTGTTGAAATTTATGTCTAAACCATAACAATAACCACAAGTGTTCAGACATTTATAAGAAGTCACTACTACTATTTACAACTCAGAATCATTGTTTATTTTATTTATAAAATCAAAAAAGGGTGTAGTGAGCTATGGTCCAGGAGAAACAGTCTAAGACCACTGCATCTGCATGAAAAAAAAATTCACTGTTTGTTCTTCCACTTAGTATGAGGCACCTGCCATGCTTCAGACCTTTCTAGGTACTGAGCAGATAGTGAAAATAAGACAGTTAAGAACTTTATCTTAATACAGTAAGATAATTATGACAAATGAGTTGCAAAGCTAATAAAACAGTGAAATGGAGCAGAGCAATGGGAGATAGAAGAAGCGTTAATTATGCTGGCCAGTAAAGGTGATTTTTAAGGATGTATTATGTGATCTAAGGCGTGAATAGCCATGAAGGAGGCAGCCCTGAAAAGATCTGGGGAAAGAAGCAGAGGAAATAACAAGTGAAATATAACTTTGTTGAGACGAAGGAACAGAGAGAAAGCTAGTGTGATTGAAGTGCAGTGAGTCAGAGGGAGAGAAGTGAGAAGAGGCCACGTTGTGTTAGGATTTATGGAGGAGATAAGGGTTTGGACGTATTCCAAGTGCAAGGGTTATCTGGAAGATTTTAAGCATGAATATGATGTGATCTGATGTATTGTTTTTAAAAAGATTGCTTTGCTTATTATTGTGTGGGGAACAGAATATGAATGGGGAGGAGAGAAAACAGCAGATATTGCTGTTATCTTTAACTATCTATATACTATCTCTATATCTCGTGTAAGAAATAGAGCTTGAAACAGAGCTCAAGTAGTGATAGAGAGATGTAGAAAAGGTGTTTTGATCAAATAATCAACTAGAAACTACATGAAGTAAATCCAGAACATACCCAATTTTATATATATATATATATATATATATATATATATATATATATATATATGTGTGTGTGTGTGTGATCAGCCACCTGAAAATCAGGAACAAAGATAAAAAGGACGTTCACACAAAGAAGTCCATATTAATTTTATACAACTTAATCAATAGAAACAGACCACTTTTCTTGAAGCCATGAACCTTTCCACGGGATAATTACAGAAAGTTACAAGGGTCCTAAAGGTCACTCCCTTAAATCTGGCATTCTCTTGTTATTGATGTGCCTTCCCTCACCTCCACCCAACAGGCTTGAGGATCTGTCCTCTATTGTGGAGGTCCGATCTAAGCAAATGCAGCTGTGCGGAATCTGCTTTCCTCCCTCTTGCGTGGATGCTCACGGACTTAAGGCAGCAGATTCCTTTTGGTGTTTGAGGATATAATTTCTTATGTAAAGATGATGGCTGTCACTATCATGCTGGGACACAGAAAAGGAAAGAAGAGTGGGCCTGAGTAGAATATGGTTTTAGAACAAGAATGGCAATGGACTTTGACTTCTAGGAAGCTGGGCAAAAGGCTACGTGAGGGGTAGAGTTAAGCTAACAGGATGATGTGGAAAGAGCAACTCCTTTAGGTTAGGCACTCAATACTCTCTGCAAAGTCATCCCTAGACATCCTTCAACAGCTGAAACCCTTTACCTCCCATTCTAGACATAGACATAATATACAAGAGCGGATTGCTCCACTCCCCAAACTTTGTTGTTTATTCCACTCAATTCCCTAAAAAGGAATCAACACATTTTAATACATAAAATGAAGCCTGAAAATGCAAAATGTGGTCCTGTAAAACCTGCTTTGCTCAAATAATATATAATATACATAGTATTAGAATCTTTTCTTTTTGATAGATGAGGAAGATAGGAAGGCACAGAATACTTGAAGAACTTCTCACTGGAAGAACTAGTACTTGGTTGGCTTCACCATATTTGTCTTGCTTTAGAAGGGACATGAAGGTAAATTACGAAAAAGACAATTTTAGCCAAGATGGTAACCTAAGCAGAGGCATCTAGTTCCTCTTCCAGATTCCCTTCAGAATGACCATACAGTGGATACAGAAGACGATGCCCTTGTGTTTGTAATAAGAGAAGCATATCATTTGCATACCAAACAAATTTATAAAGATATTGTATACCTAGAACTAGAATAAAGGGAGGCATGGAGAAAAACTTACAATATTCTTCTATTTTATCATTACATGCTAACTCCTGGGAGTTCAGTAAAAGATACCAGCAGAATGTCACTGAAGTCCCTTAGATTAGGAAAAGGGATGGGGGAGACTTATAAATACCTCACATAGTTGAAGGCACATGTTAATGAAATAAAAACTTTGGCACTCGATTTCCATTTTGAGTCATGAAGCTGGTCTCTCAAAAATGACAATTTAGTCAAAATGCATACACAATGCTAGAAGCTTATTAATAAACTCCTAGTTTAGGGAAGAAGGTAGGCAGCTGAGGTTATATGATCATATAACATAATTTTCAAAATGATTATGTGCTATAGTTCAGACCAGGACTTTAAAACCCTATAATAAGTTGTGTTTAATGAATTCAATCTTAGTCTTTGTAATACTTATCCACTAATAGTTTAGGAAACATCTTAAAATATTTATACGATGCTTTAAGGCATCTTATATACAACTGGAAATGTGCATTTCAGAATAAAGTGGTTAGTGTTCTATTCATCTGTTCCTGCATTATGGCTAGAAATTCCTGCTTCAAAAAGTTTTGTTTACTGTAAGTCCATAGAAAGACTTAAAAAGGAAGTCAGACAAAAACATTTTGTTGTGACTGCCAAGTTTTAGAAGCCTTTCAAAAGACTTTTAAGTATTAAAACCACTTTTAAAATGAACTCTAAATGCAAGCACTAAAGCCGTGGATTAGATGGAGGTAAAAATACAATTTTTATCAGTAATAGTCCAAATTCTAACACAATTTTACCTGGTTACAATGTACATACATTAATATTTGTGTAGTTTATGTGTATACAATAAAATGTGCTACATTAATAATATAAAACATTAATGTAAGCTTAAAATAAAAACAAAAACAGTAAAAGTCATATGTGGAATTAGAATTAATTTGGTCCACTAAATTAAGTTTGCTAAGTGATTAAAACAAATTATGACTAAATGTTTGATATTGGTTAAGTGATAAATGAAGTAAACAAAGTTTATGACATTTGCTATCTTTTCCCCCCAAATTTTTGGGATTTTAAAGGAATATGATCAACTAATGGCAATGTAGTAAAAACGCATCAATATTTTGATTTTGTTAAGAAATATAGGAGTCTCATGAAGAAGTATGTGAAGAGACATTAAAGAAATTGACTGCCTGTACCTCAACAGAAACATCTAAAACTTGGCTGTTCTGTTCTTTAAGCTGTTTAAGTCCACTTGTGAGCACAATCTAGTCTACTTGACTATTTCTATTCTTTCTTTTTTTTTAATTTATTTATTCATTTTAGAGAAGAGAGAGAGAGCGAGAGAGAGAGAGAGAGAGAAGGGGGAGGAGGAGCAGGAAGCATCAACTCCCATATGTGCCTTGACCAGGTAAGCCTAGGGATTTGAACCGGCAACCTCAGCGTTCCAGGTCGATGCTTTACCCACTGCGCCACCACAGGCCAGGCTATTTCTATTATTTAAATGTTTCATTTCTCTAATAAGTTTACTCCACAGATCTAGCTAGGGACACTAAAATTTTTCCAGTAGAGAAAACAAACATTTGTTTCATGTCTATTTCTGTAAAAGTAGTTTTAAGAAATGTCAGTATTTGGAGAAAAAGGAACCCTCATTCACTGCTGGTGGAAATGTAAACTGGTATAGCTTTACAAATGACAGTATGGTGGTTTCTCAAAAAATTAACAATAGAATGACCATATGATCCAGCAATCCCTTTACTGGGCATCTACCGCCCCAACTGGTAAACACTGGCATGCAAAGACACTCCTCCTCCATGTTCATTGCAGCATTATTCATAGTGGCCAAGACAAGGAAACAATCCAAGTGTTTCTCAATAGAGGACTGGATATAGAAGATGTGGTACATATATACAATGGAATACTACTCAGCCATAAGATATGATGCCATATTGTCATTCACGACAACATGAATGGATCTTGAGAACATTATACTGAGTAAAATGAGTAAATCAAAACAGTTAAGAACTATATGATTTCATACACAGGTAGGAAAAAAAATGAGATTCATGGACATAGACAAAAGTGAAGTAGTTACTAGGGGCAAGGGACAAATACATAATGACAGAAAATAATTTGACTTTGGGTAATGGGCACACAATGTAATCAACAGTTCAAATGCTATAGTGATGTTTACCTGAAACCTATGTACTCTTATTGATCAATGTTACCACATTTAATTTAATTTCTATTTTTATTTAAAAAGAAATGTCAGTATAGTATTATTTTTAAAAGATTTCAGAAAATAATGTTTACTTTTTATTATAAAAATTTTCCTTAAATAGGCTGGGATTAAATGTTACATAGATTAAAATGTTATATTACATATAATATATGCTATTTCTTATACAATCTTGCTAAAAGATAAGATATATATGGAACATTAGTAAATCAGGAAGAATAAATAAACCAATGGTGTAAATGAGCTAAATCTTTATCTCTGAGCATGAGAAGTTGATAACATCTAACCACAGATGAATCAAGAAAGAGCACTGTAAGAAATATTAGGTAAATATTACAAGGTTTTTATAAGTTATCCAGCATGTATTTTAATAAAAAATAGAAGAAAGAACCAAGTGGCTTTATGTCTATTTTCCTAAAAGTAGTTTCAAGAAACATTAATATACTTTTACTTTTAAATGATTCTTTCAATTATAAAAAAATGACCTTAAATCAAATTATTAATGACAAATCACATTCAAATAATTTTAAATCAAATGCCTGTTATAGAGGAAAGATAACTTAAAACTTACACATCAGTGTTTCCTAGTGGCAAAAAATGGAAGGCCCAAGTGATATAAACTCTTATGTACTTTAACTATGACATTCCTATGTTCTAGAAATCATGTAGTGTAGCAATCTATATATTTTACTGAATTTCCACTTTAAAATTAAGGTTCTAATTCCTGATTAATTACATACCACCAGGAAAGTCACAGAGCCAGAATTTAATACTAGATGATCTTAATGGTCATTTAAACTTCATTTTAAAATTTGTTGTTCACAGCAAGAAAGTGACATGCTCAAAGTCATAATATCAATCATATTTGTTGTTGGCAGAACTGAAGTCTCTAGTTAATTTACCGGGGGAAGTCATATAAAGAAGCCAAATAATACAAAGTAATAACATTTAATTACATTGAAGACTTAGAAATGTAAACTTTTCTTCACAGACCCAAAAAATATGAATCAAAGGTAATGTGTATTTCTCTAACCCAAAACTAATATACTATCTCTCCTGACTGTTACTGGAAAGAGAACATAAATGTGCATACTATATGATACCCTTATAATTTAAATTGGGTAACATAAAATTCACCACCACAACAGAAAAGAAAAAAAAATACACCATATATGGCAAAAAGTTAAGAACTCATCTATGTGTATGTATGTATGTCCATGTGTGTGGTTATAACTCTATCAATCTGAAAAGAACTCTAAAACAAAGGAAATGTACAGGTAATTAATTGAGAATGAACTACAACTGAACAAAAGCACATGAAAAAACGTTCACCACCATTACCCATTTATGGTGATAGACTGTACAGTTATAATAGTTCTGGACAATAGTTGGGCAATACATATTAAATGTTTTAAAAATGTACATACTCCTTGATCTAGCCATTCTACTTTCTAGGGGTTTAGCCTAAGGAAATAATTAGACAAGTTGTAAGATATACACACACAGAGATGTTTAGTGGAGTTTTGCTTATAAAAGTAATAAACTGAAAAAAACATAAATGTCCATTAGTAGGGGACTAGGTAAGTATAGTTATTAAAAATGACATAAATTTATATTTAATAGAAAAATCTGAGTATTACAAGGGGGTCAGTGAAAAAAAAGCTGGTTATCAACTGTATATGTGACATCTCAATTTTTGTTTAAAAAAACCAAACTACATATGCATGCTTAACCAAAAAAGTGTCCAATAAGCTATTAAAATAAAATATTAATAGAAATTAATGAAACACATTTTATTTCTTTTGGCATGACTTTTTTTTCAAATTACAATAAATGAAAATTTATTAAGGTAATTACAAAGTTAAAACATTAGTAAAAGGAGTAATAAAATAAATTACTGAAAAATGTTTTCAATTATCAATGAAGTTATAATTTGTTGGGGAGAGGGAAAGTATAATTGCAGCAACAGAATAAAATAGAATACAATAGAAATGGAAAAGGGTATGTGTGGGTAAAGGGGAGAAGACTCATTAAAGGAAAGGTTTGTAGACTAAACTGGATGGTCAATGAGGATAAAGATTTTTTTAACAGGCAAGTATGCGGGATGGAGCCAGAGAAAGCAGCACTCAAGATTGAGGGAAAAGACTGGAAACTACAGAGGCAAGATACAGAAAGCATGTTTAGGAGAAGCTGGGGACACCATGTGGAAGTGAGTCTGCATCTTGACAAAGAACTGGGAAAGCCTTTGAAGCCTCACTTAAGTAAAGAGGGAAGGGTAGATTTTAAAGGAGAGAGACAGAAATTGGAAATAGTGTAGACAGCACCATATTATCCATTTCTTACATCAAATTTTTCTCAGTATGTTTTAGAATAAGTAAAATTAAGGAACCACATTCTAGTCTGTCTCTGTTTAAAGTAAATCTTTAAATTACAAGTACTAACTGGCAATTTCATATGGTTTCTTAGGTAGGTTGGGTTCATATTTATTTTTTAGCTTTTTGAAATACTCCACAGATGGTTCCTTTAAATAAAGAGACTAGATAATTTATCACTAATGAGTTAAAAATCTCTCTTAAAAAAATGGGCAGGACTTCTGGGGTCATCTTTTGATGTTCCATATCATGTGTCCTCAATGATTTTACCTAGAGGAACTCATTTATCAAAAGCTTAAGACTACAAAACTTAAAAGATTTATAGAACTATATAGTTCTGTATGTTAGTGTAACAACCAGAATGCAATATTTAGCAAACATGAGTCATTGGCTGCAAAGCAGGACTCATGACAGGGAGACATTGACGAATGGGATAAGATCTAATTGAGGTACGGTACAAAATGATGGCAAGGATTTTTCTTTTGCTAGCACTCATGTTAATATGTGCACGAGAAGATATTTTGGGAAGCTATGCTAAATTAAAATTAGTTGGCAAAGTTCTAAAGTGAAATCAAATATTAATATATGCATTTCAATAAACACTTCTAGGCTACAAATGATTGATACAATTACTGTACTAATCATAAATCTGGATTCTTTTCAACAGCCCTGTGACTCATGGAATTCAGAGTTGCAGATGATAAAGGTGAATACATTTTAACTATTTAAAAGGTATGTAACCTTAAGTTCTACTGAATTAACCAAACTAATAAACATTTTATAATGTACTCAAAAGACTCTATTGTAGTAATAATGTCTATACAGATAATATCAGTAATTTACAAATATTACAAAGAATACATTTTCCCACGCATTAAGAAGTATTATAGTCCTTTAAATTAATCCAGCACTCTGAGTAATAAATAATTTCCTGATACCTGTCTCTGTGGGAAATAGCAAATACCATGTTTTCCTCTCAGTCTTATTTTTCTAGTATTCATGTTTATTTAAGTTTTTTTTTTTTTAAATTTTTGGTGACAGAGACAGAGAGATAAAGGGACAGATAAGGACAGAAAGACAGGAAGGGAGAGAGAAGAGAATCATCAATTCTTTGTTATGGCACCTTAGTTGTTCACTGATTGCTTTTTGATTGCTTTCTCATATGTGCCTTGACTGAGGGGCTACAGTAGACCAAGTGACCCCTTGCTCAAGCCAGCAACATTGGGTTCAAGCTGGTGAGCTGTGCTCAAACCTGATGAGCCCGCGCTCAAGCCAGTGACCTCGGGGTTTCGAACATGGGTCCTCTGTGTCCCAGTCTGACGCTCTATCCACTGTATCACTGCCTGCTCAGGCTCAAAGAACCTTTTAATTTACAGTAACATATGCAGTTACAGATGAATAATTGAACATAGTCTTGTGTGTAAAACTACGGTCCAAATGAAATGTACTTAGGGCCACAGCATGACTACTGTTGTTACTGGTAAGGATTTAATTATGTTGACAAATAGGAAAATATACGGAGGATTTATTTTGTCTAAATATTTTTGTTGCTTTATATTTATTATATAAGGAGTTAGAACAGAGGTTTCCTATTTTTTAAATAAAACTTCTTCCTGCTCAAGTAGTTTTTAGGGGAAACCTAAACTTACATTGGAACTCTATACTCAATCAGAACGACTGTACTATAGTTCTACTAGTATCTTTTCTTTTATTGTACTTTAACATAAAACCACTGACATGGGGTACAAAATTTAGGAAAAGGAAAGGTTAGAGACAGAAATATTACTAACTGTGAGTTTCCAGATGGATAATGAGGAAATCTTGACTTTTCATTTAATGTCAGAAATTTTATCAGTTCCATAAATAATTCTTGCCAGCACCCCCTCCTGTATGGCACCCAGCGAATGAGTGCACTTTCTGTTTTCTGGACCTAAAATAGGTACATGCTTTATTCCAAGTCAACAGACATATAGTTTTCAGGAAAAGATTTCAAGTCAAATATCAATCCCCAAATCAAGTACTGACATTGGTGAAGTATTAAAATTAATAAAATGGGAAAAGTTGGTTTCAACTTAAGATTTAATATGGTCTTATTTATATAAAAATAAAAATAGCCCACATAACAAAAATATAAAATATATCTAGCAATGTCTTTAATAACAAATATAAAAAATGTATGTGAAGAAAAATTAAAACTTTGCTGAGGCACATACAAGATATAAAGGCGCAGTGGACAGAGCGTCGGACTGGGACACAGAGGACCCAGGTGTGAAACCCCGAGGTCGCTGGCTTGAGCGTGGTTTCATCTGGCTTGAGGGCAGCCTCACCAGCTTGAGCATGGGGTGGCTGGTTTGAGCATGGGATCATAGACATCCCATGTTCGCTAGCTTGAGCCCAAAGGTTGCTGGTTTGAGCAAGGGGTCACTCTCTCTGCAGTAGCTGCGCCCTCCCCACTTCTCATCAAGGCACATATAAGAAAGCAATCAGTGAACAACTAAGGCACCACAATGAAACATTGATGCTTCTCATCTCTCTCCCTATCTGTCCGCTGTCTGTCCCTATTTCTCTATCTGTCCCTCTCTCTGTCACACACACACACACACACCCCAAAACAAAAATGAAGATATGAACATGGAGAGACAAACTCTTCTAGAAGGAGAAGATCTGATATGAAAAATGAAGAAAATTGATATATTAATTGATATATTTTAAAAAATATTTTATTTCCTTGGAATTGGAAAAATTGTAAGATTCATTTCTGGTCAGGAACATTTTAAAAACAAAGAATAACAGGGAGATTAGCACTGCTATATATAAAATATTATAAATTATTAGTTATTTAAATAACTACCAGCTCTAGGATAGATAAAAAAAAATAGGCTAGAAATCCAATAAACAGAATTCCATAGGACTACTTACTATTATGTAAAACAAAGGTGCCATAAGGATGGATTGTCACTGACCTGTGGTAGCGCAGTGGATAAAGCGTCAACCTGGAAACCCTGAGGTTGCTGGTTCAAAACCCTGGGCTTGCCTGGTCAAGGCACATATGGGAGTTGATGCTTTCTGCTCCTCCCCCTTCTCTCTCTCTCTCTCTCTCTCTCTTTCTCTCTCTCTTCCCTCTCTATAATGAATAAATAAAATCTTAAAAAAAAAAAAAAAGGATGGATTGTCAATGTATTATACAAGAATGCTAGGCTCTTTGGAAAAATATAAATTAGTTTCTTGCTTGTTATATTAAAATAAATTAGGAGAAAATATAAGTGAAAATTAAAAAAAATTATGAATGAAAAGGCCTTTCCAATAATTCCAAAGGCAAAGAAAGGAAAAATAAACGAAGCTATTTTATTTCATAAAAGTTTTAAAATAGACATCTCAAACAAAGTTAAGAGTAAATGATAAACTTGAAGAATACACTTACAACATACATCTTACAGGAAAGAGTTAATATTCCTGATGATCTAAACCAGTCCTATGGCTTTAAATACCATCTAAATGTTAACAACTCTCAAATTTATATTTGAATTTAGACTTCTCCCCCTGAACTCCAGATTCTTATATTCAACTGCTTACATGTCTCCACCTGGATGTATCACAAAATTAAAATGTCTCAAAGTGAACTCCTAATCTTCTACCTCTTCCACCCTATAAACTTGATCCACCAAAAGTCTTCACCATCTAAAATGACTTATTTCAATTGCTAAATTAAAATATCTTAGAGTCATCCTTGACCTTTCTTTCTCTCACATCCCAAATCCAATTTGTTGAGAAATTCTGTTGGCTCTACCTTTAAAATATATTAGAATCTGACCACTTCTCACCACTCCCACTGCTACCAACCTGGTCTGAGTCAACCTCATCCTTTACTTGGATGGCTGCAGTAGTCTTCAGTTTCAACTCCATACTGCAATCTATTCTCAATACAGTAGCCAGACGGATGTTTTTATATATTTTTATTTTTTATTATTATTATATTTCTTTTTTGAGAGAGAAAGAGAGACAGAAAGGAAGAGATGAAAAACATTAGTTCATAGTTTCAGCACCTTAGTTCTTTATTGATTGCTTTCTCATATGTGCCTTGGGGGGGGGGGGAGGGACTCCAGCCAAGCCAGTGACCCCTTGCTCAAGCCAGCAACCTTGGGCTTCAAGCCAGCGACCCATATTCAAACTGCTGAGCCCACACTCAAGCTGGCGACCTTGGGGCTTTGAACCTGGGTCCTCAGCATCCCAGGCCGATGCTCTATTCACTGTGCCACCACCTGGTCAGGCCAAATTTTTTAAAAACATGATTTCCTCAGTTCATGTCATAATCCTTGTAATGTTTAGAGTAAAAGCCCAAGTCCTTATAAATGATTTCTGATGCTCAAAGTGATCTTCCTTCCTTCCTTCTATCCCTCTGATCTCATCACCGTCTACTTTCCTTCTCTTCTCCTTTATACCAGTTATACGTGTATCTTTCCTGCCATTGCATGTAAACACCTGTGTTAGAGATTTTGCAATGCTTGTTCTTTCTATCTGAACATGACTCTTCTACCAGCTATCCACATGGCTAACTCTGTGAACTCCTTCAACTTGTATCAGTGAAGCGTTCCCTGACCATGTTATTTAAATGGGCAGCCTCTCCCCAATCTGTCTTAAACTCCTTCTATTTCTTTTCCATAGCATGTTCCACCTCCTAAGATTTTGTTTAATTTACTTATTGTATTTATTGTCTTTCTCCCTGCATTTGAATGTAAGCTCCATAAGGGTAAGTTTTGTACTTTGATCTATCCTTAGTATCAATAAGTGTTTGGTACACAGTAAAAGTTAAATATTGTTGAATGAGTGAACAAATATCCATATCTTAAGCTCTTATAAATAAAGAAAGTAGATACTTAAATAGATGAAAAAAATATTGAATTATATTAGTAAAGAAAGAAAAAGTGAAAAATAAGATTTGTGATTACTAAACTGGGAAAGAACTAATCAGTCATTAGCAAAGATATAAGAGGGACCACAGATTTAATAGATATATCAACCAAGATTAGAGCTTTGTGTGAATCCTGGTAAGAAATCGTTTTTAAGACAATGAGATAAATTTGAATACTGGTTAGATATTTGATGACATTAGGTGTGAAGAAGGTACTGACTTCTTTCAGAGACACTAAGATGTAAACAGAAAAAATAGTATGGTATCTGAGGTATTCTTCAAAATACTCCAGTGTTCCTGTAAATGGCGTGATGAAAGCCACGGTGGGGCTCATAGTATTTGTTGGACTTCTACATGTTTTTGAAAATGACTTTCTAAAAATTAAAAATAGAAAATATGTTAACACCAAAAGTTGGTGAGGCAAAAAAGCAAGCAAGCTGATTTTCCTATAATGCCAGTGGGAGCTGAAGTTGGTATAATCACATGGGGAGAGCAGTGTAAGCTGGCAATATACATTATAAACTTTCTTTAAAATGTGCATATTTTTTGAGCCAGAAATTCCACTTCTAGAAATTTACCATGGGAGCAATCAGACATGAGCACAATGATAAATATATACATTTCTTAATGCAATATTATTTATAATAATAGAAATTTATTAAGCAATCTAAATGTC
This sequence comes from Saccopteryx leptura, assembly GCF_036850995.1. NCBI lineage: Eukaryota > Metazoa > Chordata > Mammalia > Chiroptera > Emballonuridae > Saccopteryx > Saccopteryx leptura. The sequence continues at coordinate 33,477,756 of NC_089503.1, read as the reverse complement.
TAACAGTAGAGTACCAAGCAAATTAATTATGGTTAATCTCATGAGATGTTTAAAATACAGTGTGTGTGTTTTAAAAACAAAGGATTCAGCTGACCTAGTAAAGACTCTCTCTAAAAAACCATAAAGCACCAGGAAAAAAAACCAACATTCAAATCCCACAGCATTTAGAATATTTGAAATTTAACACCACCACCTGACATTACCTGTTTATAAGAGTACATCACAAAGTAGTCAATGATAAATGTGAAAGATGAAGACACAGCTGACTCATGTTTTGCTTTAAGTTAAATCACTTCAATTTTACTTGTGAAATTTGTTAAGACTGCCATTTTAAGTATAATTTTAGCAATATATACCATTTGGGTATGGCCTCATGTCTTCAAAAATGCAAATATAAATTTTACTATTTATATTTTTTAAGATGAAGTACTTCAATATTCTAAGACTATAAAAAACAAATGTAAGTGGCATTACTTTATACCCACTGTCTGTTATTCATCTTTGACTCTCTACTCATAACAGATACAACATAGACAATTCATGGAACCAGAAGGCATATTAATCAAACAGTTTATCTAGGAAATCATGTGAACAAAATATTAAAACAACAAATTGAGAAAAAAAAAATAAAACAAAACCTACCTTCAGATCCACTTTCAAAAAAATACATATTTATATAATGTAATATTTTAATTGCCTTTCCTTTTCAAAATACTGTAAAAAGGAATTAGGAGCCAAATCAATGTTTTACTGTTGACAACTACAGGCTATGCAATTACACTGTAAGTGAAATATGGATTTTTAAATAAGGAATAATGACTGTCATATAGCAGGTGGTCAGTCAGTACTTCTCAGTCTTGGTGTTAAACCGTATTTCCTCTCCAACATCTTGAATACATTATATGAAAAGAATCAAGGCTGAAAAGGTATGAAAGACTCTGAAAAAAAGATTTTAAGTTTTTCCCCCAAATTCTCAACTAGGTCAGTTCTAACATTTTATTTAAAAAAATTATATACACCCAACTTTTCTGTCATCTTAATGTAAATATGTAATACAAGGAACTTAATAATAGAGAACTAGGTAATTCCAGACCAACCTCTACTGAAGGCAACTAAAGTATCTGGAAAAAAATATATAAAAACATATGCTTAAAGGCACAGGAGAGCTAACAGAATTGTGAAGAATTATAGGCAGTATCAGGATGTAGTTGAGGCTATTGTCCCCTTGAGGTTGTTTGCTGATGCCGGAGGAGGGGGCAGAAATGCTTAGTAACATTGTTGAGAGCTTTGTAGATCTGGGGTGCTGAAACTGGAACCTAGGGCCCACAGAGAGGACTTGTTCATAAAACCTCCTTGCTTTAAGTTGGTGCCCTGAACAGCTAAACTCTAGGGAATCAATCATGGATAGGCAGGCCCTGGGAGAAGCAGCGGCTCGGTTTCAAATGATCTCATCTCTAAGACTGAACTGAAGTGATTTTGGATTGCTAATACCAAAGGAAGAGGCAAATGTAATCCTCCCTGAAGGGAGACATTATTATTAGAAGACTCAAAGTATTTATACAAACAATTCTGCAAATACATGTCTAATAAACAAAACTTAGCATGAAGTTAAGAAAATAAAATCATGTGAATGAAAGCCAGTAGAAAGAGATAACAGACCCAGAGGGTTCAGACTTCTGATTTCTTAGACAAAGAATTTAACTGAAATTAAAAACTTAGTGGTTTTAAAAATGATTTGACACAGTTGAAAAGTAAACTACAAAATATGGGAAAACAAATTTCCAGTGAGAGAAAAAACAATGGAAGACGGGAGAGAGTAAAAGGTATAGATAAGACAATGGGAAGTTACCATGAGATACAATCAGATTCCCAGAAGTAAAGGAGAGCGCAAAAGTGGCAGAAATAATATTTGAAGATATAATGGTTAAGAACTTTAGAAGACTAATGAAAGAGAACCCAGATACAAATTCAGAAAGTCCTATGAACCCAAGTAAAAGAAGTAGACATAAAATTATATTGGGCCAATATAGCAAAACTACTAAAACCCAAGACATACAGAAAATGTTTTAGTAAGCTAAAAGTCCTTGCATTCAAGGGAGCAACACGTAGAATGAAAGCAGACTTTGACAGCAACAAGAAAAGCCAGAAAGCAGTCATTTTTTAAGTGCCAGAAGAAAAGAACACTTAACTGGAATTCTATACCCAGCAAAATAGTCTTAAGAGAAAAGTAAAATGAATAATACATCTTTAGATGCATAAAAATTTTAAAAATTCATTATCAGTATAGCCACTGTAAATAAAATAGAAAAGGAATTGGATGAAGACACAGAGATGCTGAGAAAATACAGGAAAATACAGAACAAAAAAAGTAAATATGAACACTGATTATATAGACAATAAAAATAATCTTATGGGTTTAACATAGAAAGAAAAATAAAGTAATTTTAATGATGGTATATCTAAAGAAGGGTTAAAGGTGTTAAAGAATTTTAAGCTTCTAGCACTGCCTGAGAAGAGGGTTGAGGTAACGAGTTACTCTGATATACAGACTTTGATAAAGCAACGATACCTGTTACTCAAAGGGTAACTACTAAAAGAATATAAAGAGTGTAGAGCTTCCAAGTTCACAGAGGTGAAAATATGGGGCAGTAGATACTACTCCATCATTTCAACGGAAAGTTCAAAAGGAAAGGAATTTAGGAAGAGTAAGACAATTAGAAAGCAAAACGTAAGATGGTAAGTTTCAACCCAACGATAAATGAATTCATCAAGTACATTAACTAAAATATAAAGACAGATGAACAGAAAAAAGAAAAACTCTATGATTGTTGTGTTGTTTATAAGAGATGTTTGAAATAAATATACAGAAAAGCCTACTTTGAAAGAATTGGGAAAATGACAAACCATGAAAACACTAGGCAAAAGAAGTGGCACGGCTGTATTAATATTACACAAAGTAAACTTAAAAGTAAAAAAATTACTAAAGGGTATCTTATAAAAAAAGATATAAGAATTCTGAGATTTTCAATAAAAAAAAGCAAAACTGGACAGGACTAAACAGGGTAACTTGCGAAAAGCAGAACACCGTCTCCCCCGGAAGCTGCTCATGGCCCACCCCTCGACCCTGTGAATGTGGGATAATGCGTGGCAAAAGGGACTTGGCAGATGTAATCACTGTTACGGAATTCTATTTTTTAGTATAAAACAAATCCTTTAATTTTTTCAAGTGTTTTAAAAAACAATTTTATTAAGCCTTGATGATAAGCCTAAAATTTACCAGTTTATGTTTTTTAACTCGTAACTCAGGGATCCATGCTATACACAGTACTATTATAGGTGCAATAAAAGGGATTTTTAACCTAGAAACACAATTATTAACTGTGCCAAAATTTTAAAATAGAAGGATTACTCTAGATCAGCTATTTTCAACTGGTGTGCCCCAAGAATTTTTAAAACATGCAATACCTGACTATTTAATCAGGGGTACCGACCTCTTTTTCCTTAGACTGTCAAAAAAAAAAAAAAAAAAAAAAAAAAAAAAAAAAAAAATAACAATAACCAACACAACAATAGCCACCCAGTGTGAGTGACTCAAAATACACCTACTTTTTTTTTAGTAGATTGACAGAAAATAGATTTTTGGTGTGCTGCAGAATTTTAGTGATTAGTTTATGCATGCCATGAAATGAAAATCGCTGTTGTCGATTACCCAGTGGGCTCAATCTAATGAAATGACAACTTTTGCTAACTGTAGACAGGGGACATGAGGCAGAAGGGAAAGTCAGAGAGATTGATTTGACCTGCTTTTGTTGGCTAGGAGATGAAGTAATGAAGAAGGTCACACGCCAGGGAAAATCAGTGACCTCTAGAAACCAAGAATGACCCCTGACCAAGAGCCAACAAGAAAATGCATATTTCAGCCCTATAGCCATACAGAACTGAACTTTGCTAACTATCAGAATGAGCCTAGAAGCACATTCTTCCCCAGAACCTCCAAGTAAGAGACTCAGAGGGCTCACACCTGTTTTAGCCTTATGAGACTTGAAGCAGGTTACCAAGCAAACCTGCTGGACTTTGGGCCTATAGAACTCTGTGATAAGAAAGCTGCTATGTTGGCCCTGGCCAGTTGGTTCAGTGGTAGAGCGTCGGCCTGGCGTGCAGGAGTCCCGGGTTTGATTCCCAGCCAGGGCACACAGGAGAAGCGCCCATCTGCTTCTCCACCCCTCCCCCTCTCCTTCCTCTCTGTCTCTCTCTTCTCCTCCGGCAGCCAAGGCTCCATTGGAGCAAAGTTGGCCCGGGCGCAGAGGATGGCTCTGTGGCCTCTGCCTCAGGCGCTAGAATGGCTCTGATTGCGGCAGAGCGACGCCCCAGATGGGCAGAGCATCGCCCCCTCGTGAGCATGCCGGGTGGATCCCGGTCGGGCGCATGCAGGAGTCTGTCTGACTGCCTCCCCGTTTCCAACTTAAGAAAAATACAAAAAAAAAAAAAAAAGAAAGCTGCTGTATTAATTTGTTAGGGCAACAACAGAAAACTGATACAAAATAGAGAAATCCACAGTAATAGAGGGAATTTTAAATTAATTATAATCACCAGTTCTTAATATATGTTACATTTTAAAGGAGAAACAATCAAAAATGGGTGAAACAACTTAAAGGTTCCATTGCTACAGACAGTTTAGGACATCAGGCATATTTGCTCTCAGAACTGCAAAAGACAATGGCTAATTGAAATGATTCTGAAGATAATCTCCCCATTAATTCTCACAAAATAGCCAAACTTATTAAAAGATTAACTGTTCTGTAGATTGATATATAAAGAAAGCTGCCCCATTTTAGACATATTATTAACAATAAAATAAAAGTGTACTTACAACAAGGAGTAGTCTGAACTGGTGCAAGTTGTGGAAAAGTCATAAGGACAGATACCTCTGGTAGATCGTTCTGCTTGGTGTGTCCAGTAGTTTGGTCAGCCCAAACGACCACTTTTTTCCTCTCTACCAAATGTTCAATTTCTTTGAAGTCAGACTCAAAAGCAGCATTTGATATGCCAGCTTCTTTTAGTGCACAGTATTGTTTTCTTAGGGTTGGAAGTAAAGCATTCAACACTCTATACACAAAAGGTAACAAAAAAAGGAGAGATAAATACTAAATTATAAATATATTATTACAGTTCTATGTAACATCCTAAGTATTAGCAGGTCATTCAAATGATTCCCTGTTCATATGTTCCTTTTAGAATATTTCAATCAAGTACCGCAACATAGTCCTAATACATTATACAGCGTGGCAAGCATCTTGGGTGGGGATTACGAGCGTCAGCCCTGTGTCTCCGCTAGTCTTCACTTGCTTCTATATGATCTCAGATGAGGCACACCTGAGATTTCTCCGCTACTATGGGAGGATCCATTGGACAGCCACTACTTATAATATATTGTTTTGATAACTGAATAAGTTAAATACATATAAAAGCTTTTTGTAAAGCATAACTTGATATACAAACCAAAGATATTGTTATTGCTATTTAATACCATGAGATTAAAATGAAAAAATTAATACACTGTCAAATGATGAGACTAATTTTAGGTACATAGCATTTAAAAAACAACACCACCCCCCACCCCAATTTTCCTTTCAGTTAGCTCTTCATGAGCTAAAGCAATTGCTTTCAAAGCTATTCCAAGGAGTTACAGGGAGAAAAGCTATGGACAAGAATGGTGTGATTGGGGAAGCAATCGGACACTAGGTTCTCGGCTCTCATTCAAAATCTTCCCGATCACTGTCAGTCAGAGAGTACTGAAATTATTTTTTCATGTATTAGACTTCCATGTAGGTGTTCACTGAGGAAATGCCACAGCTAAATATTTATAAATTTATACACTCAATCAATGGTACCTAACTTTTAAATCAAGGAAGATGGCATCAAACAACATGAGTAATCTTAAAATGACTCAGTCCTCGTTCCAGTTGACTTACAACATCCAGGGGAATAGAACCATTTGAAGAATAAAAAGGTCAGTGGGAAAAGAATAGGCATTAATTTTAACACGGAAGGAAATAATTGCATTATTATTTAGAAGTCTTAAATATTTAGATAGCAGTATTAATAAGTAGTTTGTGATACTTTTCATTTTGGTGAGTACAAGTAGGAACCTATAGGAAAAAGTCATTAATTAGAAACTCAATAAAAACAATTATTTATTGAATATACCAATCAGTTGCTGTGCAGAGAAGAGTTGACTGCTATGTTTAGAAAGGCTTACTAGCAAGGCTGGCTGTTGGCTGGCATCTTGAACCTTAGATTTTAACAGGGTTCTCACCATTTTCGGAATTGGTGTTTCTCACTGTGCTTTTAACTGTTTGTACAAAGAATGTGGTTAATGCTGAATAATTGCTTTCCTTCTAGAAAGTCTGTTTTTGGCACATGCTAGGCAGAGGGTGCCTATATGAGCAGCTACCAACAAAAACCCAGTGCACTGTTTGTCTAATGAGATTCCAAAGTAGACAACATTTCACAGCGCTGTCACAACTTTTTGCTGGAGGACTTAAGCACATCCTGTGTGGGTCCCCTGGAAGGGGACACTTGACAGCTTATGTTTGGTTTTCTTTGGACGTTGTCCCATTCTCCTTTTCCTTTTGTTGATTCTGTTCTGCATGCGTTTGCTTTAATAAATCAGAACTATGAGTATAGCTGCAGGATGGGTCCTGTGAGTCATCCTAGTAAATCATCAAGTCTAGTGGTCATGGGGAGCCACAACATATGCTATATTTGTATGCATGTATAAATGTATTTATGCATTCATTCATTATTTTTTGATTTGATATGTATTTTATGAAATGATCCTTATAATAAGTATAGCTCACATCCATCACAAGTAGTTACAGAAATTTTTTCCTTTGGGATAAAAACTTTAAAAATCTTTTTATAACTTTCAAATATGCAACACAGTAATATTAACTGAAGTCATCACACTGTATATTACACACCCCCATGCTGTAACTTATTTATTTTACAACAGGAAGTTTGTATCTCTTGATTCTCTTCCCTTACTTTGCTCATGCATCACTCTCAGCTTCTGGTAACCAGCAATCTGTACTCTTTTATCAATGAGGATATCTTTTTTAAAAGATTCCACATATAAGTGAGATCATATGGTATTTGCCTTTTCCTGTTTGACTTATTACACTTAGCATAATGCTCTCAAGGTCCATGCATATTTTTTCGCAAATGACAAGATTTCATTTCTTTTTTGTAGCTGAATAATATAGCATATTCCTTATATCCTTTTTCTTTATCAATTCATCCACTGATACGTAGGTTGTTTCCACAGCCCAGCTATTGAAAATAGTGCTGCAATAAACACGGGGATGTGCAGGTATCTTTTCACATTAGTATTTTCATTTTCTTCAGATACACATCTAGAAGTGGATTTGCTGTATTATATGTTAGTTTTATTTTTAATTTGTTGAGGAACCTCCATACTAGTTTCAATAGTGGTTGTACCGATTTACATTCCCATCCACAGTGAACAGGGATCCCTTGTCTCCATAACCTTGCCAACACTTCTTTCTTAACTTTTTGATACTAGCCATTTTAACATTGTGACGTGGTATCTCATTGTGATTTTTATTTGCATTTCTCTAATGATTACTGATGTTGGTCACCTGTATGCCTTCCTTTGGAAAAATGTCTATATAGAACAGTGGTAGTCAACCTGGTCCCTACAGCCCAATAGTGGGCATTCCAGCTTTCATGGTGGGCGGTAGCAGAGCAACCAAAGTATAAATAAAAAGATAGATTTAACTATAGTAAGTTGTTTTATAAAGATTTATTCTGCCAAACTTAGCAAAAGTCCAACATAAAGTCCTTGGTAAGTCATTATTATTATATGCTTTAACTTGCTGTAACTCTGCTTTATAAATTTTATAAAGTTACTTCGCTACTTTATAAATCACCATTACTGTGGAACTGGTGGGCGGTTAGAAAATTTTACTACTAACAGAGATACAAAAGTGGGCAGTAGGTATAAAAAGCTTGACTACCCCTGATATAGAGCAGCAGCTCCTTTTTTAATCAGATTGTTTTGCTATTTTCTTTCAGTTCTTTATATATTTTAAATATGATTTGCAAATATTTCTTCCAGTCAGCAGGTTGGCTTTTCATTTTGTTGATGGCTTGCTTTAGCTATGTGAAAGCTTTTTAGTTTGTTGTAGTTCCACTTATTTACTTTGCTGTCAACTAAAAAATCATCACCAAGTTCAATGTCAAGGAACTTACTACCTATGTATTCTTCTAGGATTTTATTGTTTCAGGTTTTATGTTAAAGTCTTTAATCCATTTTGAGTTGAGTTTTGTGTGTGGTATAAGATAGTGTCCAGTTTCATTCTTTTTCTTTTTTTTATTCAGTGAGAGGAAGGGAGGCAGAGACAAACTCCTGCATGTATCCCAACTGGGATCTACCTGGAAACACCACTAGGGGGCAATGCTCTGCCCACCTGAGGCACTGCTCTGTTGGTCAACAACCAAGCTCTTCTTAGTGCCTGAGGCAGAGGTCATGCAGCTATCCTCAGGGACCAGGGCCAACTCGCTTGGATTGAGCCATCAATGTAGGAGGAGAAGAGATAGAGACAGAGACAGATAAATAGAGAATAGAGAGGGCCAGGGGTGGAGAAGCAGATAGGTGCTTCTCCTGTGTGCCCTGACTGGGAATAGAACCCAGGACATCCACACACTGGGTCGATGCTCTACCACTGAGTTAACTGGCCAGGGCCTAGTTTCATTCTTTTGCAAGTGGCTGTCCTCCACTTTTCCCAATGCCATTTCCTGAAGACTGTCCTTTCCCCATTGTATATTCTTGGCTCTTTTGTTGTAAATTAATTGGCAATATATGCCTGGGTTAATTGTTTTTTGACTTCTGTAAAAAATGACATTGAATTTTTTTAAAATTTAATTTATTGATTTTTACAAAGAGAGGAGGTGGGGGAGGAGAAAAAGGTATTAACTCATACTTGCTTAACTTTAGTTGTTCATTCCTTACTTGTTGCTTGTCATATGTGCCTTGACCAGGTAAGCCGAGGGTTTTGAACTGGCCACCACAGCGTTCCAGGTCGACACTCTATCCACTGTGCCACCACAGCACATGCAACATAGAAAGTTTGATTGAAATTGACTAATCTGTAGATTGCTTTGGGTAGTATGGGTATTTTATCAATATTAATTCTTTTTCAGTTTATGAGCACAGAATATTTTTTTATTTATTTGTGTCTTCAATTTCTTTCATTAATGTCCTACAGATTCAGTGTACAGGTCTTTCACTTGCTTCATTAAATTTGTTCCTAGGTATTCTATTATTTTTAATGCAGTTGTAAATAAAATTGTCTAACACTGTTTTTCTGATAGTTCATTGTATTATATATACAAATAATCTCCATACGTTTATTTTGTATCCTGCAACTTTCCTGAGTTCATTTATTTGGTTTAACAGTTTTTTGGTAGTCATTAGTATTTTCCACATATAGTACCATTTCATTTGCATATAATGACAGTCTGACTTCTTCCTTTCCAATTTGAATGCCTTTTCCCTTTCTTGCCAAATTGCTCTGGGCAGGACTTCCATTATGTTGAATAAAAGTGGCGATAGTCGGCATTCTTGACTTGTTCTTGATCTCAGAGGAAAAGTTTTCAGCTTTTCACCATTAGGATTGATACTACTGGTGGGCCTTTCATATATGGCCTGTATTATGTTGAGGCATGTTCCATGCTGTTGAAAGGTTTTATCATAAATGAATGTTGAATTCTGTCAAATGTTTTTCTACATTTATTGAGATGGTTATTTTACTGTTATTCATTATTTTGTTAATGTGATATGTCATACTGAATGATTTAGAATGTTAAACCATCCTTGGATTCCTGGGTTAAATCCCAGTTGATGGTGTATGATCTTTTTAATATATTGTTGAATTCGACTTGCTAATATTTTGTTGAGAATTTTTACATCTATGTTCATCAGGGATGTCAGTCTGCAGTGTTCTTTTCTTGTGTTGTTGGCTGGTTTTGATATAAGAGTAATGCTGGCTTCATACAACAGACTCTCCCATTTTTCTTAGAAGAGTTTGAGAAGAATTACTCCTCTTCTTTGAATGTTTGGTAGAATTCACCAGTAAAGCATCTGGTCCTGGATTTTTGTCTGTAGGGAGGTTTTAATTAGTGATTCCAAACCCTTACTAGTAGTAATCAATACGCTCAGACTGTCCTTTTTTAATGACCCATTCTTGGTATATTTCTAGAAATTTCTTCAAGGCTGTGCAATTTGTTGGTGTATAAAATTGTGTGGAGTGGTCTCTTATGATACTTTTCATTTCTTTTGTGAGTGGTAATGTCTCCTCTTTCATTTCTAATTTTATTCAATTAAGCCCTCTCTCTTTTTGTTCTTGGTAAGTCTAGCTAAAGGTCTGTCCACTTTATCTTTTTAAAGTACCAACTCTTAGTTTCATTGACCCTTTCTATTATTTTATTAGTCTATTTCCTTTATTTCTGCTCTGTTATTACCTTGTACTAACATTGGGTTTTGTGTGTTCTTTTTGTAGTTTCTTGAGATGCAAAGTAAGGTTGTTTAAGATTTTTCTTCTTTCTTGAGGTTGACATTTATTGCTATGAAATTCCAACTTAGAACTGTTAATGCTGTGTCATAAATTTTGGTATGTTGTATTTCTTTTTTCATTTATCTCAAGCCACTGTTTATTTCACTTTTGATTTCTTACTGGACTCATTGATCATTCAGTAGCATGTTGTGCAATCTCCACATATTGTAATTTTTCATTTCTGTCTTATAATTTAGTTATAGTTTCACATCACTCTGGTCAGAAAGAAATTTGATCTGATTTCAATTTTCTTAAATTTATTAAGACTTGTTTTGTGGGATAACATATGATCTATCCCAGGGAATTTATCCATTTTCACTTGAGATAACTGTATCTTTTTTTTTTTTTTTTTAGATGAAACGTTCTATATATATATCTATTAAGTCCATGACCTAATGTGTCAATTAAGGCTGATGTTTCCTTATTGACTGTCTGTCTGGATAACCTACCCACTGATGTAAGTGGTATGTTAAAGTGCCCTGTCTATTTTTTCCTTTATGTATGCTTATCTTTGCTTTATATATTTAGGTGCTGTTATGTTGGGTACATAAATATTTACATATGTTATACCCTCTTGCTGAACTAACCCCTTTATTATGTAATGACATTCTCTGTCTCTTAATACAATCTTTATTTTAAAGCCTACTTAAAGACTTCTTTAGCTTTTGCTTGTCAGGAAAATTCTTTATCTTTCCTTTAATTCGTAATAACTTCACTGGGTAAAATGTTCTTGGTTGAAAAAATTTTTTTCTTATAGCACTTCAATTACATATTAAATCAGCTTTTTGCCTCCACTCTACAATATCCTGCTAAGATACTCAACACCTCCATTCTTTTTATGTCATTTAATCCTTTCAAATTATAAGTGTTATAACCTATTTTAATATTATATATAAGAAAAATAAAGTTTATTGGGGTTCAATAATTTATGCAAGGTTATTTTGGTAATACACATAAGAATTCAAGATTAATGTCAAAACTCACTCTTTCTTACTATGAGGTACTGCTTCTGTTTGTAATGTGTTAGTTCATCAAATTCCTAAATAAGTAAAGAGAATTTTTTGGTCTATTTTGAGGCAGAAATTTATCTTAAATGTATTCATCTCTCTGTATTATATAGCGAGTACAGTATGGTTAAAATAAATTATTGTTTCTTTTATAATTTTAGCTCTTGCAGGTGGTTTAAATGCTAGTTAATAAATATTCAATGTCTGCTTATGGTATGGATATAGATTGTACGTGGAGATTAGGATGAGTTTGTATTCACAAAAAAATATCTCCACAAAGCTTTTCCTTTTCTTATTTTTAAAAATAACTTCCTTATTATAATTTCCCTTATAGCAAAAGTATAGACAATTAGTTACCAGTTATTTGAGAGTACTACTAGAACTCCAGTAGAATTTTTGACTAATAGAAAGCCCTAACAAAAATAAATTTCTCATTTTTCCAGAGCATGAAACTGACATTTAAGAGGTAAGCAACATATGCAAAGTAACAAAAATAAACACTGTTACACTTTTTAAATATTATGTTACTACAGACTAAAATGATGTTACTACTGATCTAGTAGAGAGAACATAAGTTACTGAACCATCACATAAAAATTGGACACCAGATATAAAATATATACATTTTTAGTAACTTCATTTGAACAATAGCAAAATATCATTCTAGACCTAAGAATGCTTAAACACCACCTATTTAAATATTCACTTGGTATTAATAGTGAGTGCTTCTAAGAGGAGAAATGGGTAGCTCGAAGACAGTTAGAAAGATTCCTTTTCACAACATAGGTATCTTTGGAATTTTGCAGTAAATGGCATCTGTTGCATAAAATAATTAATTTGAAAAAATGTTTTCAAAACTATAAAGCACTATAAAAAATTATATAGCTAGAGTAGAAAAACCAGCTCTTTTAGACTTTCTCAATTCTTTCTAACTCTGTATGTTCTGTTGCTCACAGGCACTTAAATATGATACCATGTAAATACTCAGTTTTCTGGCTTGGAAAAGTGAACTTCTATGCTTCAGGTTCCTAAGCTACAGTGTTAAAATTTGTAGAATAGGTAAGTACATGTACTACTTACGCCTCAGTTTGCCTATGTTGCTGTTCTTGAAGAGAAGCTAGGTCCAGCATATGTGTAATTTGGGCTTTCAAATCTTTGTTCTGGAGGTGCAAATGGTGAAAGTGAAGATCTGTATCGAGTTCCTGGGGGAAACAATGAATTATACATCAGATTCCTTTAAGAATGTAAAAATAAAATCAATTTTAATAAAACTTATTTTATATTGATGTCAATAGATTTAATTTTTTGCCTATGTAATGATATGCTTAGAAAGAGTTTGAAAAATAAGTGTTCTGGTACAGGTGTCTGTAACTTACAAGTAAGATAAGTTTTAAGGTTCCTCAGAAACAGAAGGTCAGGAACTCAAAAAAATTTTTTATGGTGACAGTTTCTTGGTCTATCTAACTTGTTCATAATACTGTGAAAACACCATGAAATAACCATATTTTGCTTAAATGTTACTTCTTTATAGAGGCTTTCCTTGAGCACTACATTTAAAGACAGATACTGTCCATCCCCAATAGTCTCTGTCATAGCATTGATCAGTAATTGTTTATATCGTGTCTCCTGGTGCTAGACTGCAAGGTTTACACTAGAACAGGGGCTGTGTCAGACTAGCTCAGTATTACTGCCTTACTTTACAGAGTCTGGAGTTTCAGGTAATAACAATTTCTTGCTTTAACTAAATCTTGGCATCAGCCTCCTACAGCAAGAGTGTGAAGAGGTTTTTTTGTAGGCTCCTATTTTCCTAAGACTCATTCATGTGTGGGTAGGCCCAAGTGCTATCTATCCTACCACCTAGAATTACTTATCTTTCCACAAAATAACTAAACTTTGAGTATATAAAATGTCAGCTAAGTGGTTACATTGATATACTGGTAATAATCCAATAGCATTCTCAAAATCTTTAATTGGGAAAGTTTTAGTGTATACAGTATAATGAAAGGAAGTGAGGGGCGGACACAACAAAACCGTAAAGCAAGAGAGCTGTGCCTGAGAACACCTTCCTGGGGACAATTCCCATAATCCACTTCAGCTTTTCAATATTCCTCATAACCTGCAGTTGACCATCAATTCTCTAAAAGCTTAAAGTTGTTTTTTCTTTCCTTTTTTTATAAATACTTCCTATGCCAGTGGTAGACACTATGATAGGAAAACAATTTCATTCTGTGTCCTATATATATTAAAGTGGGGGCTTATTTATACAACTCATATTTCAAGAAATACTGCAAGTATTTTAGAGAAAACACTCTTTAGGAATCAGTATGATATGGTTAGAATACTGGCCTGTCAGGTGATTTTAGAGATGGTCTCAGCCATAACACAAAAGCAACCGCCCAAAACAGGTCTTTATGGAGATTAATTTATTTGACTAAAATTAAGAGCTTGACTATAGGATCTCTTTAGTGTTTTAGAGTTAGAAAATTCAATGATCCTTATAGTGTAAATATATTTGCCAAATACTCCATCTTTTCTTTTTAATAACAAAAATCCCTTCTTTATATGCCTCCTCTGTCAATCTTATTCCTTTATTGTTTTGAATCACTCTTCTTTAAAAAAGGCAAATCTTAATTGTATAATTATATTAGTCAATTATGGGCCTTGGCTAGCTTGTCACCTTTGAAAAACCAAGTTTACAATTTGAGGCCTTTCTTGTCTCGATATGCCAATGATTAAAAGAGCAGAGCCAATTCTGAGAACTACAAGTAGGTTAGTAATGTCTGAAGTGAAAAATATAATGAGAGGTGATACATGAAACTTGAGAGGTATTCAGGTGTCATGCTAAGCCTGGGAAATCATAATAGAGAGGTTATATTAGGGAGAAAGAACTGAACAGTGATACGATCAGAGTTACATTTTAGAAAGCTCATTTTAGTTGCAGCAGAGGGAATGAATTGCAGTGTAATATGAACGAAGGCAGAAAGACCAAATGTAGCAGTTCACTAATGGAAGCGGAAGTCTGATTTAGGGTAGTGGAGTGGGAGACAGAGAGAAGTGCATAGATGTGAGAGGTTAAGAGGTAGGATAATGCGGGAGGGTGCAGCAAAAAGGCACCAATTCGAAAGTCACAGTATTTGAGTATGCGTCCAGAGTTGTATGACTGTGGATAAGTCCTTTTACAAAGTTGTATCTCAGCTTTCTTATGTAGGATATAACACCTTGTAAATAGATAATTATTTTAGCTATAAAAACAGCCACAGAAAAATGAACTGTGAGTGGAATTAGGCTGACAAGAATGGAAACAATTTAACTTTTTTCAAATTATAACCATGCATTAAAATACAGGACCTAAACATCAATTCTAGATTCATATTTAGGTGTGGAGAAGTTCTGCTTAAGAGAATTATAGAAGACATATTGCTAGATTTGACTATATTTAAAAATTAAATTTATTGAAAACAACCCGAGCAACATTAACTTTCTAAATCCTACTAAGTAGACCAAAAGGAAAAAACAAAATAGGAATAATAATGCTGAAAAAGAATAACATACTATTTTTTTAAATGGGAGATTATGATAAACATGGGAAAGCAAAGGCAAACTAGTTAATTTCTATAATTTTTTTTCATCTTTAATATTAAACAAGTTCTTAAGTACTTCTCTAGTTGAAGCTGGTTCATAAACCAGAATAATTATACAAACATTAAATTATAATATGAATATAAATAAATTAAGGCTATTGTGAAAATACTCTAGTAATAACATTTAAAAACTATATATATTATTTTTAAGTGGATGTACGAATGCCACTTGAACTGTACACCTAAAAATAGTAAAAGTGGTAAATTTTGTTTTATTTACCACATGCAAAATGTTTAGACCTTTCATGAGAAAGTTTTTGCTCACTAGAAGAGCTAAATATTCTATCAGAACATCATGACCATAAGTAATAGTAATATAGAAAACTAAAGAATCTAATAATTATTTAAAAATAATGTCAAAAATTTAACACTTTAACATTTAAAATCTTAGTAACTTTATGTCATTTAGACCAGTGGTCCCCAACCTTTTTTGGGCCATGGACCGGTTTAATGTCAGAAAATATTTTCACTGACCGGCCTTTAGGGTGGGATGGATAAATGTATCACGTGACTGAGACAAGCGTCAAGAGTGAGTCTTAGACGAATGTAACAGAGAGAATCTGGTCATTTTTAAAAAATAAAACATCATTCAGACTTTAATATAAATAAAACGAAAATAATGTAAGTTATTTATTCTTTTTCTGCAGACCGGTACCAAATGGCCCACGGACCGGTACCGGTCCGCGGCCTGGGGGGTTGGGATCACTGATTTAGACAACGCTTGTGTTGAGAATATGACTACTTTAGACATACATGGTCTCTAACAAATAAGTGAAACAAACCAAAAGCTACTATAAACATTCAGTGTCTATTAACTTTTCAAGAGAATTGGCTCTTGTACATTGAATGAGAAACACTCATTTGGCCAGAGAATCAGCCGTTTTCTCTGAACACTTTCTATCTAGAACATGGCTTGGGTGCTCTGATGGAGACTGCTGCATTCTGTGATGAGCCTTTCCAGTTTTAGATGCCTCACACCTGGCATGGAATTTCAAAAGTTACATTTTCTAACCTAGATATTCCCTATTATAGCTTATTGATTAACTATTGTCTTTTTTTTTTGGCTTATTCCTTTTAAGTCATATAAATATGTCCATTGTACCTCCTTAAAATGAGTAGAGCATTAAAAAATGTGTTTATGTTTGTCTAAACTAGATATTCTTAATGTTGTAGCAAAGGAAAGATGTCTTTAAAAAAAGGCAAAATTACATGAATGTGACCTTCCCAAACTCCCACCCAAGAGAAGATCTATATTGCTCTGATAAGATTCTTAAAGGTATCCACAACGCAAAAAGTCAGAATTACTGTTTCGAAGGAAAAATGGGAAGTGGATTTTATAACAGCCCACTCTGCTGCGCTTCTTTAGTACACCTTCATTAGCTATTGATGTCTATTAGTGTTACTTAGGGTATGATTGAACTGTTATTTATCAACCGTCTATTATGTGTTGAGTGGTACTAGGCCTTTGCACACAGTATTTAATTTAATTTCACATCTTAAATATATTTTAAAGATGAGAAACTAAAACAACTTGCCTCAAATCATACAATTAGTGTTAGAGTTAGTATTCAACATAACTATCAAGTAACAGAATTACTAAACACTCCAACTCCAAAATGTATCCTCTTTCCAATATTTACATGCTCTCTGTAGGGAATATTCTAAAGTGCTTTATCAATTAAGTTATATTATAAAATATCATTAAAGTACATGCTGGACTACATTTAATTCCTAATCTACTGAACTGACAGGTATGCTTTCAGCAAAATATTTTGAAGACTTCTAGAATTACTGAGGTATAGATTACATTGTTGGCTGGCTCTCAGTGAATCTCCACACGATGAAACTATTCATTCTCTGTTTCTGTTGGTCTTTGGCCTTACTCTTAAGAAACAGGGTGTCTGCTGCTTGCTGCTCGTGGTTACCTACTCTTGCTAGTCTCCTCTGTTTCCAGTGTGAGCTTTAAAACACACACACACAAACACACACAAATGGCCATTTACAGTGATTTCTATGCAATCAGATAATCCATTTTCCTGGTCATGCTTCACTGGCTAATATCTTTGAATTATAATAAAAAATATTGACACCTTTGAATATTAATGATCACTAGCTGCATCCATTTGTTACTAAATATTTTAAACTTTATTTCACTGTTTCAGTGTAGTGCTTTTCTAGAAATTTGAAGATTCTAGGAATGGATACCAATTAGCTGACAGAGAATTTCAGAAAAGCAACATCAAAGTAAAGTTGCTCCTCCTTGACAAAAAGAGTGCAAAGAAGTTCTTTTAAAATATTAAGTATTTAGTCAAAATTAGTTATTTTGTAGCAGCTGTCTGCTAGTTGCTTATTCAATATTTATTTACCTCTTCTTTTTTATTAAGAGAATTCTAATTTTGCTCTGGGTGATAAATGTGTCCCATAAAAACAGTCACTGCTCCAAACACCTTTGTAGCCAGTGATAGCTGTGTGGCAATTCTAGCTATTAAGATAGGTCTGTTAGGAATTTTTAAAAAAGATTTTTTTTTTCTCCTTCATGCATTCTTTCTTTCCTCTTCTTTTAACCTAAGTCTGAACTTGAGACTGAAGATAGAAAAGTGATATTGCAACTATGACATGACAAGTATAATGATGACACTGATGACATTTTGGAAGTAATGTAGTAGAAATGACCTGCATATTCCCAAAACTTACTATTGTTAAGGGAGCAAAATATAACCTTAACTTTAAGATTCTAAAATAAGATTTCTGTAACCTTGTGACTGAACACAATTTTTTCCTGATTTAGCCATTAATAATCATTACCCATCACTACTTTTTATAAATACAATCTTTTGCCACTTTAGGTAGAATATCTTGTTTAGTACATTCATACATGCAAATAGCTTTCAAACCAGCTTTCTTTAGCCATGAGACCAGTAACAGTGGCTACATCTAAATTCTTTTTGCACAAAATATCAAGTATTAAAACAAACTAAAATTACCTAAATGATTATTCCTCAAGTATAGTTTGAAATATAATTAGCTGAACTCAAGAGCCACCTCCTAAAAGAATGCAATCGCTTTAGAATAACAGCACTTAAAAGTAACTTCACTCTTCTGAAAGTAGAGAAAAGGCAAACCTAGTAGATAATTAGCGAGGTAGGTATATATTCAATAAAATTAGTCAATTAAATCTCAGCGATGGAGCAATAGTTGTCCTATAAAAGATACTCACTGAAGAACGACACTGAGTTCAAAGAGCACAGTTCTAATAAATCTGAACATGCAGGCACCTTGTTTTTCTGTATGCGCTATTCCAGATACAGTACTTTCATCAACACTGAGGCAACCTGCTCCGCCAGCAAGAAGACTATGATTCAATGAAGGTTCAGATGCTGTTTAGCACTTTTAAGCAATAAATTACTAAATTAAGGTATATTATACTTAATATAATGCTATTGCACATAACAGACTACAATAGAGTATAAACGTAATTTTTATATGTACTGGGAAAAATTCATTTGACTTGCTTTATTGCGATATTCACTTTACTGGGGTGACTGGAAATGAACCCAAAGTATCTCCAAGGTATGCCTGGATAAAGCTGTCTGTACCTTTGGAATATGACCATTTTGATTCAAGAATCTCATCTCGGTTTCAGTTTTATGGAGCCAAATAGTATTCTCATGAAATTGCTTCAATTCTTCCTCTCTTTTCTTCTGGAGGTAGCAGCGACGAGTTTTCAACATTGCAAGTCTATGATCTCGTTTGCAAGTGGCCTGAAAGAACAATGCATTTAAGTCAACCTAATTTTCAAGATAACTGATACATGTGGTATTAGTAAAGTAGTACATTTTCTCACAAGGTGCTAATGTAGTCTATTAATTACATGTTGAGAGTTTATGGCTTTAAGAAACACAATGGCCAAAGTGAAGATGAAAACTTTTGTTTATGTGTGTGTGCTAAAATCCATTCCTTCAAATGTTTCATTTGAAAAGTCCATCCATGATCTGATAAGTTCCATGATTTCTTTATTAAAAGTTAAAATCGACACATGCCCTATTCTTGTCTTCATTCCTATTTGAAAGAGGTGAAGAAATAGTGGTCCACTGCTCTGGTTTTGCCTGTAAGGCCTTTAGCTTGGCTGATGAAAATGATAGAAAATAGAACTTATATCGGAGTGGTCAAAAATATCAGATCTTACCTGATGCATAATGGATATCTGGAATATTTCTGGTGTTTAACCTAGACCTGAAACGAGATCAAAACTAGCTTTCTGGGCTCTTACTCTATGGGTCTTGCATATCATAGGCACTGTGGGCTAGAGCAGCTTAACCTTCTGGGTTATATGCAGAAAAGACACTGAACTCTGTAATCATCACATGATAGCCAGACCCAAGATAATCAATCTCCAATGAATTAAAACATATTCTGCCGCTGATTTTTTTTTATATTTTTAATTTATTTTTTTTTTACTTTTATTAATTTTTAGAGAGGAGAGAGGAGAGAGGAGAGAGAGAGAGAGAGAGAGAGAGAGAGAGAGAAAGGGGGAGGGAGGAGCAGGAAGCATCAACTCTCATATGTGCCTTGACCAGGCAAGCCCAGGGTTTTGAAATGGCAACCTCAGCATTCCAGGTCGACGCTTTATCCACTGCGCCACCACAGGTCAGGCTTCTGCCGCTGATTTTGAAAGTAGGAAATTACATGAATAATAAGAATAATAAAAAATAGCAGGAACTACATTCGAACTTGATAAAAGATCTTACTCTCTTTAGGAGCTAAGTTCTTTTCCTTACTATTTTTTTTATAAAAGATGTATTGACATTTTTGGGAAAAGCGAATAATTAAAGAGATTTGCAAAAATGTGAAGGAACATCATTCTTCTCAATCTATTTGTTTTAGAAAACATAATCAGTTATTTTTCATTAAAGTGTTATTTATGTTATGCAATGGGTTACTCAATTATTTTAAATTAACACAAATTTATTTAAAAAAATAACTTATTTAAAAAGAATTCATTCAGTCATTGTGAGAGGGGCAGAAACACTGAGTTACTTCTGTAGTGCCCTGACCAGGAAAGCCCCCAGGCAACGTTCCCACGCCGTGGAGGACACTTCAACCAGTGCAGCTATCCAGCCAGGGCTTAACTTTTATTGACTTTTAGAGAGACATAGAGAAGGGAGAAAGAAGGGATGGAGAAGGGAAGCATTCATTTCCTGTTTTACTCAGTTGTGCATTCTTTGGTTGCTTCTCATGTGTGCCTGATTGGGGATCGAACCAGCAATTTTGTCGTTTCAGGATGACAATCTTAATCGACTGAGCTAACTGAGTCGGACCAATGCATAATTATTTTTAAAATAATGTCTTTTTGTAAATCTGTTTTAATTTCTAATATAGTAATATTGGTAGATGGAATCCACATAAACTAAAGCTCTTTGAGGTCCCAAATCATTTCTTTAAAGCAGAAAGGAATCCTGAAAGCTAAAAAGTTTGTAGCCACTGCTATAGCTTGTGCCTTCTTGACTTTCTTCTAATTAACAGGTTTGAAAGTGTAGGCAAATCAATTTCAGTGGGTATCAGTCACTTCATCTGAAAAATGAACTTTACCGGCCAGCCTGAAGAAAGGCAGTTAAATCAACTTGTCTTTATTTTGTTTCAACAATTATAAATGTTGTAGGTACTCTTTCTTAGAAATCAGGGCAAGAAATGATCGGTGGGTCTGATGGCAGTCAATATTTAATACCAAAAAACCCCTTAAAAATTATATTTTTGAGTATTTACTTGTATTTTTCATCAAATGTATCCTCTATAGTAGTTCTCTTTCAGGACATTTTCCATCAGAGTATTCCTACTGAACTACTGTTCTAAAGTAAAGAACAAGTGTTTGGAAATAAATTCTAAAATATGCATGTTAAACCCAGACATTAAAGTGAAATATTTCCCATTAAGGTTTCAAAGAGCTTTACATATTTTATTAACAAAATTCCCAGAATTCCACAAAAGGTCTTGAACATGAGCATATTATTCTAAAATTTGGGTGTTACTACTGCTTTGCACGAAAGTACCACAAACATGGTAAATACATTATTGCACTAAAAATAATATGCAGATTATCTTAACATGGCCATAAAATTAGCCAGGAGCTTCACTTGAGTATTAATCTCAGAGTCCATATTCCAGAACCACTTCCAGTTGCATTAATGCTATGAGATTCTTTTAGCACTTCTGATAATAAATCTCTTTTTGGAGAAGGTCCAAGAGCGATATAAAATTCCTTACTTTAGCAAGCAGTTTAATAAGAGTCAACTTTGACACTTGTTGTATAAAAGTAAACAAGAAACAAACAAAACACACACACACATACACAAACAAACACAGCCTCTAGATATTGCCCTATGTTTTTTAATAGTTTAACTACAACCAATAACCTTAAGAGATTTTATCTTCATTGTTTACCTAGAATCATAAAAATACCTATAAGAATTGGAACATATGGCTTGAAATGACCAAACCTAAGAAATCATAAAAAACAAGTGGGTTGAAAAAAGGCTACTAAGCAGAAGAATAAAATGAAAACAGTAAAAAATTAAAGAAATGAGCCAAACCCATTCTACCACTGTGTCTTAATCTTTCTAAGCACTCACATTCAATATTCAGTGGGGTTAGTAAAACAGTAAAATAACATTATTTAAATTAGTTTGGGATTAGACCTAATTTCTTCAGTGTACTAAATAATACTCAAATGTTTAAAATACCGCAGTCTGATTCTAAGCTCCAATAATGCACTACTCCTTTGCTGCAAAGGTTGTCTTTTTTTTTTGTTTCTGACAGAGATAGAGTCAGAGAGAGGGACAGATAGGGCCAGACAGACAGGAAGGGAGAGAGATGAGAAGCATCAGTTCTTCGTTGCAGCTCCTTAGTTATTCAGTGATTGCTTTCTCAGATGTGCCTTGACTAGGGATGGAGGGCGCTACAGCAGAGCGAGTGTCTCCCTTGCTCAAGTCAGCGACGTTGGGCTTCAAGCCAGCGACCTTTGGGCTCAAGCCAGCAACCATGGGGTCATGTATATGATCCCATGCTCAAGCCAGTGACCCTGTGCTCAAGCTGGTAAGCCTGTTATCAAGCTGCATGAGCCTGGCTCAAACCAGCAACCTTGGGGTTTCGAATCTGGGTCCTCTGCTCTATGCACTGTGCCACCGCCTAGTCAGGCTGCAAAGACTGGGTTTTGACTACAAAAATAAATTACAGAATTCCTGCCAAGTAATGTTCCCACAATCTGACCCACTGACTAGCCTATCTTTCTGCTTGTCAATAATTCCCAAAATTACAAATATGTTTCATATCATGTGTCATCCCCAATCCATTCATAGTGGTTAGCTCTAGCAACTTCAGATATAAAGAAAAAGAATATGGCAATCAGTCAAAGGGATCGGGAATTGACAGGAAGTTTTGATAAGTTAAATTCTTCTATACACACAATCCCACAAAAACACTGTCCTCTGGTCAAATTGATATCCTCTCCAGAATATACTATTTCCTTTGTTTATTTCCTCATTGATATTCTCACGCAAGGCCCGTATCTCATTTCTCCACCAGCAAGCCTTTCCTAACCACCTTAATTGGAAGCCACTGTTTTCTCCTTTGAATAGCTATAGCATTTATAGTACTTATAGCAGAGCAGAATGATTAAGAGTGCAGACTCTAAAAAAGAAAAAAAGAGTGCAGACTCTGAGGCCACACAGCCAAGGTTTCATACTGTTTCAGTCACATTAATTAGGTATATAACCTAGACAACTCACTTGAATTCTCAGTTCCTCTGCTGCTCACTAATGGTGATATATGGGCTCTACCTCACAGACTCGTGAAACATCCTGAGTGAATCATCCCACGCAAAGGACTTGAAAGTGTCTGGTAAATAGTAGACAATAATACTAGCTGTTTTTTATTTTTGCAGTTCTACTACTTAAATGACAATCATTTAGTGCCTTATTTTTATATTATTTTATTGCTTCAACTAGCTTATAAATAATTTAAGAATATACAATGTTTCATACTTTTCTTTACCTATATTGTGTCGGCTATAAGGCTTTTCAATAAACAAGTGTTTAATAAAACCTGTTGTTAGGTTAAGTTATTAAGTCACTATCAGCTTCCCATGATTGAATTTTCCTTTTTTGCCCCCAAGAAATAAATCAGATAATTACACCTTCAGATAAATGACATTTATTTTATGGATACTGAAACAAAATTGAAAAAATTATAATCCCTGCTAAAAGTTAATCTACGAATGCAAATAATTGAGATAAAATATATAATTCTTAGATAATTATGCAATATAGCACTATTTCAGAATTCCATTTAGCGAACATCTGACAGTGGTTCACAACAACAAACTGATATATTAACTATATCATTTATTCTGTTATTTGGAAGTCATTGAGGTTATCAAAAACACTGGTACGTATTTTGCAGTTCAAGAAAGTTAAAGTACACATACAGTGACAAATCTCAAAGATGTAAGTTCAGTTTTTTTCTGCCATTAAATGATGTGAGCACATTTTAAATGCAACTTGAATACAGAATTAGAAATAAATTTTCTGTATTCAATACATTATTATAAAATATAGAAAATAGGCACCATGCTGAATATTTTCTCTTGCACATACTTGTCTTGCATAAGTGAAACTTTCTACCCTGGTCTGGCAACCTCCATTCCTTAATAAGGTCTTTTTTCTATGGCATTAGATAAGTAATAATTAATGTTTACTCAGTAAATAAACTAATTTTGGTAATATAGTTTAACAGCTGATAAACTGGCATCACTGATACACTGATAAATACTTCATGATTAATTTCTTGGTATATCATCTTTCCTATTTCATAGGCTGAGAAAAAACTAAAAGGCTACTTATTTTAAGGCACTATTTAAAATTTGACAGCTATCAGACATTAAAAAATGTAAAAAGTTTTATATATAATTATTACTTCTGAGAAAATAGAAAAGGAAGAAAACACATTTGGGGTGGCATTGAGGACTTGGAAGTTATAAGTGAAAGCTTTTATATCTGAATGTACCTCATGCATTACCTGTGTAATTAAATTACATATATAAATACAAAAATTAACCTTTATCATCAATGAACACCAAAACTAAGGCAAATAATAATCTAGTATTTTCAAGTTTATTTTTTTGATTTTCATGATGGCTTTGCATATGTCCCGGTATACAATTTTATTTTTATCATGCTTAAAACTCTTGCTTCTTGAATTTACATCTTATTATTCCCAGAGAATTCTGAGCTTTAAATTTTTCATATTATAGTTTGCCCTTTTGTACTAATATATCTGTCAGATTATCTATTAGAGAAATGCATGAATTTTCAGTCTATCTTTCATGTAACATCTTGTTCACATTTGCTATCTTTTTATCCTGTGATTTCCTCAGATGTCCCATTTCCTTAATTCTGTCTTCAGCTATATCTACCATGCAAAAAGCACAAGGATAAGAGCACAGGCTCTGTGCTCTCTGAACTCAGCTTTCTTGAGTTCAAATCGTAGTTCTGGCACCTATGAGCTCTGTGACTTCGGGCAAAATAAATTCCATGCGCCTTTTCTCCTTACCATAATTATGAGGATAAAAATATTAAATAATACATAGAATTTTTTTAAAATTAAATGAGTTAATATATGTACAATGCTTAAAACATTGCCTAGTACTGAAACTATAAAGAACATTTTAAAATTTCATTTGTTCTCAGAAATGGTTGTTATTTTCTATCTTTGATTCATTTATCTTTAATTCCTTTTGATGGCATCACTCGTTTTCATAGTTTTTATCAGACTGCTCTATTACCTCATGTTTTGGCTATTCCGCCATATTTGCTAAGTCTGATTTACTTATGAAGAACTCTTCTACTATGTGTTTGGAATTTTGGGCAGTAAGTTCTCACCGGTGGTTTGAGGGTTTGTTTCAGTAGGCTTATTTTGCACTGGTTCTGCCCAGTTCCCCATAGATCATCACTGGTCTGATACCATTTTCTATGTTAATTTCTCTCCTTAGAAATTTGCTTAACAAAACACATGGATTGTAAAAATTCAAATCTCAAATCCTGTGAAAAGTAAATCTATAATGAAAGTCTTCCAATGAGCCTTTTTTTGTACCCAGGATTGGTTCCCTGTCTTCATGTGCTAGTTGGTATCATGTTTTCTCCTGGCGTACTCCCAGTTTGAAGGGTATAGGCCTCTGAGGTTCCTGGCTTTATGTGCAACTGTCATGTGTAACCCCATGTTCTCCCTTGGGTCCGTTATGCAAGTAGTGGTGTACAGTAAAGCCAGGGTAGTAAAAGTGGTTTGAGAGCGTGGAGAAGGAGGGCAGTGTATTACTTGCATTAAATAGTAAAACTGACTACAAGTTGGTCTGCATGTTTTAGTACCATGCTGTGGAAATTCTAACAATGTCAGTGATAAAATATTCTTCCTTGGGGAAAAAAAAATCTGCTATTGTTCTAAGTTGTAAGCCATTGTCTGCATCTGATGTAGACTGCTCCCACGGCCCCACCTTCGGTCCTCAACTCTACTTGAGTTTGTTAACTTCATGCATGTTCAGCCTTTCACCAATCCTCACAGACACAAGTAGCCACTGATTTTGTTTCTTACACACTGAACTATGCCTTTAAAACAATGTTTGCTACATATCTTCCAGAACAGTGGCAGTCAACCTGGTCCCTACCGCCCACTAGTGGGCATTCCAGCTTTCATGGTGGGCAGTAGCGGAGCAACCAATGTATAAATAAAAAGATAGATTTAACTATGGTAAGTTGTTTCAGATTTATTCTGCCAAACTTAGCGAAAATCTGACATAAAGTACTTGGTAAGTAATTATTATTATATGCTTTAACTTGCTGTAACTCTGCTTTATAAATTTTATAAAGTAAATTTACTTCCCTACTTTATAAATCACCATTACTGTGGAACCGGTGGGCGTTAGAAAATTTTACTACTAACAGAGATACAAAAGTGGGCGGTAGGTATAAAAAGGTTGACTAACCCTGCTCCAGAACATCCAGGTGGTTACAGAGAATGGGTGATAAAGTAACACTGCCTATCAAATTTTTAGAACTGGAAGTTCCCATGTTTTTACATTCTTTAAAATTTAAAAGTTGTTAGATACCTTTACTACTTTGTCTTCAGAACACATCATTTCTATTTGTTTATGGCACTGTTGTTGATAGAATGACTTAAGTTCATTTTCTTTAAGCAACATTTCCAACTTCAGATATTCTTGCCTAATTTCTTCTCGATTCTGGAACAAGCAGTTGAGAATTTCTTGAAATCTACAAAAAATAAAACACATTTAAGAATGCCACTAATTTTGTGATAGACGATAAGTTTACTTAATGAAACGAATGAACAAAAGATATCCCACTCATAGTGAGAATGATTAAAGGCAAACAGGTTAAAGCGATGGTTTCCTATTAAATTACAAAAATGGTGGAAAAGGGTTATTAACTATTTTTACTACATTAGTCCTCTCTCCTTCAAGAAAGACCATGTTATTGAAGATATAAGTATAAGGTCTCTGTTATTAGTTACATACTGTATTTTGCTTAGCAAAGCTAAAATATTAATTTTAGGAAATGGATGATAATCTGGTGCCTCCATTGCCCCCTAGGGAAAGAGAGATATCCAGTTTTTCGCTTTAGAATTTGTTAGAGTAAAAACACACCATGAGGTTAGGTACACCTACAGCGTGGCTATGAGTCAGTGACACTGGCCATGACCCAAAACATCCAAATTTACAATGTGGTAAACCTAGAAAAGCCACTATAGTGTGTTTCCTCCAAAGGGCAATATAGATTTAGAGATTTAAAGTTGGGGGGTTTGACAACTATCTCCTCCAAAAGCATAAAGACCTCAAGCTGAAAAACTCTGAAAGCCCTAAGATGACCCTGAAATCCTGCATCCTCTGGGTCAACAGAACATTTGTCACATCAATATTGTAATTTTCTAAAAAAAATATTTACATTTTAAGTCATAGATCAGTTCTAAGCTATAGCAACAGTATAGTTGCATATAAAAAAAACTTCTCAAAGAAAAATTAACCGTGAAGCCTTTAAAATAAAACTGTAACAAAGTATATGCACTTGAAATCAAATATACTATGGCCAAATTTTAGATATATTTGTAAGGATCTGTGGTAAAAACGCTGCCAATTTACGTCAGTAGTCCTTAATGAAACTCTATTGGGAATGAATATAAACCACAGCACATTGACTTTGCTGCAGTTTTGTCAAACTGATAAATATTTCATAGGAAGTATGTACAGACATCGCAATTTCATTGTATTATATTACAACAACGCTAATGCCAGTAAATGAATTGATAAGTTATCTTTAGGTTAAAGCCAAAGATAATTTCTTAGTTTTCTTTAACATTTTACAAAAGGACATAGTTAAATGTTTGTTAATTTTGTAATTTTGTGGGGGCAGGCTTATTTCAATCAGTGGTGTTTAGTGATTAGGATGAAAGGAAGGAAATTGGTACCAAAGGTTGTTAGAGAGCTCCCTAAAAAAGAAAAGCTATCATTTACAAACAGCGTTTTAAGGAATTGACAACCATTTTCTAGTCATTTAAACCATTCAAGTAACTAGAGACCAATTGTTAATAATTTTAGATGACACATGCTGAATATTAAATTCTATACAATTTTCTTGGTATAGTCACAAGTTTTCTAATTACTCTGCATAAAGAACAATCATATTTCCTTTTTGAATACTATCTTTACAAATAGCTTTGATAGATATAAAAAACTATATTTTTCCCTTTTTATGTATTTAAAATTCATAAATATGTAAATTTTAAAAGATATTTTGCAAATTCATGACATTAAAAATGTTCTTTGTAACAGTATGATTGATAAAGTTATTTCATGTAATTCTTTTAGAACATAGTTACTTTTGAAGGAAAATTACAAAGGCTATGGGGTATACTATTCTATCATTATCTTCTTCTTCTTCTTTTTTTTTTTCCTGAAGCTGGAAACGGGGAGAGACAGTCAGATAGACTCCCGCATGCGCTGGACCGGGATCCACCCAGCACGCCCACCAGGGGCAATGCTCTTCCCACCAGGGGGCGATGCTCTGCCCCTCTGGGGCGTCGCTCTGCCAAGACCAGAACCACTCTAGCGCCTGGGGCAGAGGCCAAGGAGCCATCCCCAGCGCCCGGGCCATCTTTGCTCCAATGGAGCCTTGGCTGCAGGAGGGGAAGAGAGAGACAGAGAGGAAGGAGGGGGGGGGGTGGAGAAGCAAATGGGCGCTTCTCCTATGTGCCCTGGCCGGGAATCGAACCCGGGTCCCCCGCACGCCAGGCCGATGCTCTACCGCTGAGCCAACTGGCCAGGGACTTCATTATCTTCTTTATAAATACAAGTAAATTATTCACATGTTGCATTCTTTAAAACTCAAAGTTTTTATTGTTGATTAAGTTAGGTTGAAATGTGAACAGTACCCAAACAAATGCTTATTTCATAGCTCAGGCCATCTCCCTCCTGAATCATTTTAAAGAAGAAAAGGTTCAACAGTGGGAGCAATCAGCTCTAGAAGTCCACTAATTTGTGAGGTGTGAGTTGGTAACCAGATTTGGTTCATCAGTACTGAGCCAGTTCCATGCAAGTGGTGACTCCAAGTCCTCCAAGCAGTTGATGACTTCTTTAATTTCCATGAAATTTGCACCAACAAAGAGATAACTGGATGCGTGAGGACCAACTCCACATTTGATTAACAAATAAAATAACTGAACTACTAATATGTGTATGTTAATTAAAAGCTTCCTCTGATAAGACTAAATCAGTAATAAAGAATCACTTTTACTTAAGTTATTTTTTTAAGATAAATTGGTGGGATATAAGAAAAAGCATCATAAGACTAATAAAATAATTTTATTTTGACAATAGGTTATTGAAATTAACAAAACATAATTTAAACACTTTGGAAAATCTCCAGTATAAACAGAGCTCTTATACTGTAACAACATAGGCTAACTTTATGCTAGATGAAAAACTGATTCACTGTCATTGATAGAAACAACTGTTTAATTCTTTTAATATTTGTGAAATAGCATATTATGGGAGCAAATGGATTAAGATTTAAAAGAGATGATTTTTAATAGTTCTTACTCTTATCTGACAATGAGAAAAAACAATATCCCACTTCACATTTCAAAGGATTGTTGTAATGATCAGATAAAATTAACATGGCCTTAACATTAACCAAAAACTATAAAATTATCTACAAAAAATTATTATTATTAGAAGTTATCTTAACACCTGGGGTAAACTAAGGCAGAATTTTTTTCCCCTAAATCAAGTATATTTCATATAAATTCTACATACAAATCCAAGTTCAAAAAGGTGTCACACTTGAAACTAAGTTGAGGTCACTGTTGATTAGTCTTTCTTATGTACACCAACACAACCTTTATGAATCTAGAGTCCCAAAACAGAGTTAATAACCAATGGATTAAGTTGTGCTTAGTTTTCTAGTCTAACGTGTTATCATTATGTTTTCTGTTATATGTTTTCATAACGTGTTTTCTGTTATGAAAACTGGCTCTAGGAAATGTCAACTAAGTTTAATTTTACTGAACTTTAATCAAAGTTGAACAGATCTCTACTGCAGGGCCTCTCAGAGCCTTTACTATGCTGATATATTTTGGAAATCCTTTAGATTCCTTTAGGAGTAATTTCCAAACTTGTTTGATTCAGGAATTCCTTACTGTCTTCTTAGTACTACTCAAGAATCATAGCCTTAGAAACATCTAGAAAATTTGGAAAATTGTCTTAATTGTTTAGAGGAAAAGTACTTTTGAGTATTACATCCTTAACAGCTCTCTTTTCTTCTAAATTTTACCTATGAAGGAGCTTCTTGTGAACCTATCAAAATTCTGTATCTATTTACATCATTGAGAGATGTTCTTTCAAATAATTAGCCATTTAAACTCATTAAGTGGATTATTATGAGTTATATATAGCCAAGAAAAGATAGATAAAATTTACATGAACTGTACAAATAATGATAAAGCCAGAAGCAATCACCTGAATGTGTCCCCTAAAATTCATGCTGAAAATGAACACTCCAGGTGATTAGGAGGTGGGAACTTTGGGAGGTGATTAGGTCACAAGGACAAAGAGCTAAGGATGGGATTAGTGCCATAATAAAAGAGGCTCCACAGAGGTCTTCCTCTCCTTTGGCCAAGTGAGGATTCAAGAAGTCTACAATCTGAAAGGTCAGCACCCAACCCATGCTAGCACCCCGACAGTGGACTTCTTAGTCTTCAAGACACACACACACACACACACACACACACACACACACACACACATATGTTTTGTTATAAGCCACCCAGTTTGTGGTATTTTGTAACAGCAGCTCAAATAGATTAACATACCTGAGAAGAAAAATAAACCACTAAAAATTATTCTCATAGTCACATAATGGGCTTTATCTTTTCCATATCATACCTAACTCCTGGTTCTCCTCGCCATCTGTATATTCACAACTAAAATTAATTGATCTACAAAGTATATAATATAAAAACCAATCAGTGACCCCCTGAATTCAGTTGAGAATATATATAGACATACTTATATAACAAATAAAATATTCGACAGAATTTCAAAACCATAAAAATCTTAAAATGAGATCTTAATGTCAATTTTACCTTTCAATTTCTTTTTTCTGAGGGCTTGCAATCACTAACTTTGCTGTGCTATTTTCATCAATAAGGCCCTTCTGTTCTTCATAGGCTTTTAGTTTTTCTTTTAGCATTAAAATCTAGTAGAGAGAAACATTAGTTAAAATACAAAACAAATTATTTGTCTCTAATATAGATGACCACAGAAACACTTTAGTTGTGAAAAATAACTGAATGAGTCAGATTTAAATCGTAATAAAAATATATGTCAAATTTTTAGACAATTACAATCATAGAATCTCATAAATGAAGAACTGAGTGATACTAGCATAGTAATGTAAAGAGTAGACATACCTCTTTCTTCTGCTCATTACAGATCTTTACATACTGAGTTATGTGATTGTCAACGTGAAGAACATTGCTCTTCAACTGTTAAAGAGAGAAATTATGATTGCATGTAGAGAGAAAGTGATCATAATCATATGAGCAAAATGGCATTACATCCTCATTCATTTCCATGAATTCAGAATTAGTGGCATGTATAATCATGATCAATTATGTTCATGTTTAAAATCTATGACAAGAGAACATACTGAGGGCAATAATGTAAATGAAATGATAAAGAGATTACCTTACTATCTGAGAAAACATATTTTGAAGAACTTGCAAAGTATTCATTCTCAATATAATAAAAATTGCCTATTTTCTTTTTCCTGGCTTCTGAGAAATTCTCAGATAATTTTAAGATCCATCCATTTCTAAATTCAACCAGTGTTTAATGAGTTATTACATTTTATCCTGTACAAAACAGTATGGGCCACTTGGCAGCTATGGATTAGTGGAGAAAACATTAAACACAGAAGTCCAAACACTTGATTTCTAGGCCCTGCTCACCTCTCACTTAAATGAATCCCAGTACATGGGATTCCTTAACTGTAAAGTAGAGCTAAAAATGTCTTTCACAATAGGTTAATGTAAGGATTACATGAAAAATGTGTAAAAAAACCCTTTCAATACCCATATTCTACAACCTTTAACAACTAATTGTTACATTGTATACACAGTTCAAGTACATTTTCTAAGAAAGACAATAACACGCTCATGTTCATTCAATTAGAAGAGCAGAGGGTAAGCGGGCAGAGAAGCCAGCACACCAGCTGAACTCTAGGTCTCTTCAAACCGAGATCCTGTGATTTTAAACATACATTATGTCTAACTTATATATATTTTTAATTATCCAAATTATTTTCAAAAATACTGACCTAACTGAACATTATATTGTTGGAGCTAGAGATGGATTACATCAATAACATAAATGATTTTAAAAGGCTATTTATTTCATAAACTGAGGCAGATATTATATCTATTTTACAGCAAAAGTAACTGAGGCTTAGATAAACTAGCTAATATGTCCAAGGTTGTCAGGTAGAAAGTGTTGGCGCTAGGCAAAAGCAGACTGCCATCCTTGGCTGCCACAAGTTCACAATCACTCCAGGGTGCCATCAAAATATCATGTGCCACAATGTGAAAAAGGTTGGCAGGAAAGGCACTAAAGGGGCTTACGCTCCCAAAAGACTAAATAAGGGTATATATTATACGTATAATCAAGATGCTCAATGGTTTAGCTATCTAACGTTTAATTAATCTTAACTGTAAAGATATTTCTAACACTGTTTCCTAAACCATTAGTAGAAATACAACTCTAAATTAATATTTTGTTACAATTATAAAAATAAACATGCATTAACCTGGTTAGAGCACCATCCCAATATGGCAAAGATGTGGGTCTGATCCCAGGTCTGGGCAAATACAAGTGTCAACCAATGAATGCACAAAGACGTAGAACAACAAATTGATGTTTCTCTCTCTCAAAATCAATAATAATAATACTAACCTAATACCCTTACAACAAAGGCAGAGTGAACACACTTACAGAAGATTTAATGTCCTTTGCACGGTTAGCATACTTAAGGGTGTTATATGTGTCATCGTAGCTCATAGAGGAAGGACTAATAGCAGCTATCATTATAGTCTGACAGTTGCCTCCAAGAGAATCCTTTAACAAGCGAGTGAGCTTACTATTTCTGTAAGGAATATGCTGATTCTTTCTCTGAAAGAACAAAAAAAGAATTCTTATGTCATTTTCCACATTTAAATGCAAACCTGCTACCACTTTACTTTAAAAATTTAAACACTGCCCAACTTTGCCCAGACATATGGCATAAATGAGGATCTAAATGATTATAGTGAATCTTATGGGACTATTCAATGACTATATAAAATAAATATCCTATTAAAGATCAAATCTCTATCTGAATGAATATGAACTTTAGAGACTAAAATGTCAATATTGGTTCATTAGTTGTAAATGTACCATATTAACGTGAGATATCAACGGGAAACTGAGTATGGGGCACAAAATCTGTAGTATCTTAGCAACTTTTCTGTAACTAAAAGTACTAAAAAAAATGTCTACTTAAAAAATCTTCACTTTTAAACAAGAAATTAAAACACAAAAGTAATATATGCCCTAAACAAATATATTAGAGAAATAATAAGAACTCCCATGGCATAGAGCTGCTTCTTTCTAATCATTTAACATTGATACAAAATAAATTAGGATTACAATTTTACAGATTCTTCTTTGAAAAGCATAACACAGTTCTAAGAGAACTTAATTTTTCTAGGTATTCTTTTACTGAAAAGATACAGTTCTGACTTTAAAGTAACTAATTTTCCAAGATGTAAAACTTCTGTGTGAAAACAGAGCATTATAAAGTTAAGCTAAAAGCAACCTTATGTTATCCAGGTAAATCTTCCATATTACAGAAGAGGAAAATTGAGCTAAAAGTGAAATGACTTGCCTAGGTCACATGGCTGGTTACTCAGAGTTAGAAATAGGCCCTAAGTCTCCCAATTCCTACTAGTAATGTGCTGTCCATCACAGAAGTCTTTTCCAAACTGTGGAATGTGCACCACTAATACGTGGAATGACTTTACACATACAAGACATGCAATAAACACTGACTCATAAATGACTTGATAGGAGTCAATTATTAAAAATTAAGTAAGTATATAAAAAATACAATAGATAGTTTAAGGTTAGAAAAAGTCTCTATACCATGTTGTTTTCTTACATGTTTGAACTAAGAATATAAAAGTCATCTGGCTTTCATAATCTTCATGCGATATTGTAACTTGTCTATTTTCAAAAGGGTCCTCAAATCATTTAAAAATATTCCATAGTAAATTAAAATGCAACATTTTAAAGAGTTTACAGTAATTTTCCTAAAGCATTGGAGCCTGTTTTGAACTTAGAATAATCATATATTAACTTTAAAATAGTTTTTTGTTTTTTTTTTACAAATCAAGAAATCATCAAATATGTTGTTTTTAGTAAGCATGTCTGGTATATAGTGGATGTAAAATACTTTAAATGTCCCAAAGGCATCTAGTAAACATTATTCTCTTAGGTAATTTAATTATATTTTATATCTTAAGTCCCTCTTCCTCGCTAAAAAAAAACACCACTCTTTAATATTTAACAGAATTTTACAGTATATAAAATACTAACCAGAGAGATTTAGTTTTTCTAAAAAGTGTTTTTGTGTCTTGGTGCCAGTTCAATTATGCTTGTTGTGTATAATGCTAACTTTAAATGCTAACTTTAAAAATCAAATTAAAAATAAGAAATAAAAAAGTACAATCAAATATTAACTATCAATCTGATATTCAATACTTTTCATTAAACAAATTCTGGTTATAAAATGAGAAATTAAAAAAAGATGGAAGCATAGCTTTATTTGGCGTACTAGGCTCTCTGAGATCTTTGCTCTGTATTGAGCAAAATTATTGATATGTTCTTAAAATTTCATTAATATTAGACCTTTAAACAAAATTAGTATATTAAATAGTACCTTTCTGGGAATTATACATACTTCAATATTTCAAAATATTTAAACAAATAAACATATAGTTCTTACCTTTGTATCTGCTAAAGCATTGATAACATTCCCAAGGGCTAGAAGTGATCGATTAATATTAGTGCCTTCTATAAACCGGGTCCCTTTAGCATTGGTAGCACTGGCCCTCTCAGATCCTGCCAGGTCAATGAGCGACATCTTGGCAATTCGGACATTTTGATTGATACTTGCTGTTTTGTCTTGTTGTCGCAAATAAATCTTTTTGAAATTGCAGAATGGAGAACAGGAGAAGATGTTACAAAATTAAAAGAAAAAAAATATTTTATTTTTAAAAGAGCATAAAATCAAACTTATCTTCCTTTTTAAAACAATCCAAACAAGGTATTATCTGACTTGGCTGATAATTACCAAAGTTGAGAAAACTTGTAAAATAAAATGTGCACCAGATGGCAAATAACTCATGGCCTGACAAAAGGTCAAAACAACTATCATTTGTATCCTCATAACCCTTGAATCAGAACAAGGGATTACCAGAGATGATGGTGGGGCAAGGTCCTTCTAGAAATAATGTTCCTCAGAAAACACTAAAGGCAGGGGTCAGAATGCTTTGCATATCTGCAGGGACTGTTCGCAAAGGAAAACTGAATTCGAATGTTGACCCATATTGAAGAGTAAACTTACTCCAGTTCCCCATATTGTTGTAATTTTAATTAAAAAAGGAAACATAAATGATAGCAAAATA
Source organism: Saccopteryx leptura (assembly GCF_036850995.1). Taxonomy (NCBI): domain Eukaryota; kingdom Metazoa; phylum Chordata; class Mammalia; order Chiroptera; family Emballonuridae; genus Saccopteryx; species Saccopteryx leptura. Next base: position 33,442,134 of record NC_089503.1, on the reverse strand, counting down.
AAGAATACTCATCATTGTTCAATGGTCCATTAGAGCAAAGCATAACTTATTCAATTATTTAAAGGTACTTTTTGTCCTTTTAATGAAATAAATTTGGTGGCAAATGTAAAAGAGGAGGGAAAGGTTAGCTATTACTCCTTTATAAAACCTTTCTGCTAAATTTTCTTACAAAGCAGGGTCTAAGACATTCTGGAAAACTCGGTGTCACAGACATTTCTCTCAAGACTACCAATAAATGAAGAGTCAGTGGTAAGAATAGAAAAGATTAATAAAATTTTGTGGGCTGTAGACTTTCTGAATGACTTGATTGCCTCAGATATGACTTCTTTCAACTGTAACAATTTCTATAAAATGAGTTCTATATAGCATAGTCCAGAATAAAGCTATATAATCATTTTGTTTTAACAGGGCTAGAAACTTTAAGAAATAATATCTAACCTATGCTTTAGTTCTTTCTAGAATTATATCCCTGAAAAGCACTGTATCACTGAATGGCTGTTCCTTAAGGGATGCAACTACTTTGCATGGTCATTGTGATGAAATCTTTTAAATAGTGAATCGGTAACTCTCCAATTCATTAGTTCTGTAAATCTAGATCTATAAATAAGGTGACCAACTTTTTTTACAATAAAAAGACAAAAATAAATGGAAGAAAACAATATCGTAAATAAAAGAAACATTTATTCATTGCAACAATACACTATGATAAATGCATAATAAAAACATTTGTAATATTTTATATTGTAATTGTGCTTACATGCCTATTAATTTTTAATAATAATTGTAAGAAAAAGTACTCATTTAGATACAAATACATCATATGCAATGGATCGACTCTGCATTAATCAAACATGGACAGTTACAGATTAGTCTTCCAATATCAAAAAGGAGGACATGTAGGAGGACACTTTTCAAGGGAGGACGGAACTTACAAAAGAAGTACTGTCCTCACTAAAGGAGGACGATTGGTCATCATACTATAAAGAGAAAGTTTGCTCTGAATATAAGAATATGTTTTAGAAATGTTAAATATTTTCACCAACTTAAAGAAAAAAATAAACAAGCCTGACCATGCGGTGGCACAGTGGATAGAGTACTGGACTGGGGATGTGGAGGACCCAGGTTAGAAACTCCCAGGTCGTCAGTTTGAATGCGGGTTTATCTGGTTTGAGCAAGGGATCACTTACTCTGCTGTAGCCCCTCCCATCAACGCACATATGAGAAAGCAATCAATGAACAACTAATGTCCCCAAAAAAGAATTGGTGCTTCTCATCTCTCCCTTCCTGTCTATCAGTCCCTATCTGTCCCTCTCTCTGTCTCTTTCTGTCTCTGTCACAAAAAATAGAAAAAAATACACAAAAAATAAATCTCTAACACTTCCATTCCACTTTTTTTATCCCACATCTTTACACAATAAAAATACACATTTCTGATTTACATCACCTCAATTCTAAATACACTCGACAGAATCTTCCCCAAACTGCAAAGTAAAAAAGAACTGACAAGTAGAAAAGTTCAGAGATGAGAGATGAAGACATTTTTTTTTAAGTGTGATAATTACCATGAATTTGGCTTCATTTATTTCCAATTTAACTTTATGAGTGGTAGTGTAGTGGCCGTTACCTGGAAAACAGCATGAGAACGAGAAGACGTAGCATTCACTTCCGTAGGATGTTGTGTCCTGTTTCTGTTCCCATTATCCAGTAACTGTAAAATTTCCTCTGAGGATTTGGGCTACAAAAGTTTAAAAATATATATATACATAAATTAGACATCTGTCCTTAACATTTTAAATAAACTTTCAACAAGCAAGAAGACTTTTAAAGATAAAACTGAAGGTAAAAAAATACTTTCTATAATTTAAATCCCATTAAATATTGACTATATATTATTTGCTTAGTACTGTAGTGTTACATGAGAAATAAAAGATATAATCTTGTCCTCTGAGGAGATAAAATATAAATGTATTAAGCAGAATAATAAATGATATTAAATGTTAAAGTGCATTTTAAAAGAAAAGCTCATTTAATTATTTCAAAGATGAGATTAAAGATATACTGATTATTTATCTTTGCACTTCATTATTTCTTTCTTTTATTTTTAAGAGTTGAGATTTTATTTATTCATTTGAGAGAGAGAGAGAGAAAGAAAGAGAGAAGGGGAGAGGAGCAGGAAGCATCAAATCCCGTATGTCCCTTGACCAGGCAAGCACAGGGTTTCGAAACAGCGATCTCAGCATTTCAGGTCAACACTTTACCCACTGTGCCACCATTGGTCAGGAGCATTATTTTTCTTCTTTCTCAAGCATAATGGAAAATAAGTAAATGGCTAAACCACACTTGCTATTTGAACATACCTGATGTAAAGTCAAGCCTTGAACAACCACCCCTCTTTGGGCATCTTCCCGGACAGCAAGTGGCTTTGGATTTCCTAAGAGGTCACGAATCTGTTCATTATATACCTTAAAATAATAATAAAAAAAACTGCTTTAGCATTGATGTTAAAACAATAGTGATAATATCACTTACAGCCATACATTGCAGATTTAGGTTTATACTAGTATTTTATCTTAAAGACTAGTATTTTATCTTAAAGAACAGCAGCTCATTTAGTTCATCTCATCCATTCTATCTCATGCTGACATTAATTTTCTACCCTCTGAGAAAACAGAAGAGTTTAATTACCGAGGACTGAAATCGAAACGTAAAGGTGAGTCATTATACCGTTACCCCATAATTCCTAACAAGGATTTTGGTGAAACAGAAATAAGATAGCTGGAATTGCCTTTTCCTATTTCCTGGAAATACACAGGGCACACAGTCTTGGGAAATTCTAGTGGCTCTGAAATGTAAGTTATATGGAGGTAGTATGGTTCTCACTGGAAAAGATATTTATTTCATGATGCCCAAGTAATCCAAACTTTAAATTTTACAGGTCAAAAGTTAAAGGAAACCCACACTCAAGGATGAATGATATTTATACCAGTTACCCTTTAATTACTTAATTTTAACATGTAATTCTTAATGATAAATTCCATAATGGGACCACCATCCCACCATTTGAATTAGGCCCTACGAAGGTCAGTGATTTATCCACGGTCACAAGGAGAGTAGCAGAGCAGGTACTGGAGCCCAAATACCCTTGCTCTATTGCATGGGGACTGAACACACAAAATAATGTATACAAATAGTATTATTGACCTAATTTTATGATTTACTAAGGTACTGAGTTTTCTACTTGCTAACTAAATGACAACTATAACTGGTATTTCCATGTTATAATAAATAGCACTAGTAAATTTTTTTACAATGATAACCATTATTAAATATAATAAACTCTTAAAAGTAGTAAAATATTGAGAGATTTTTTTTTTGGTTCTTATTTTTCTGAAGCAGCAGTCACTTTTCTAATGTGTCCCCTTACCCACTTAAATCATACAAAAAATACAAACAGAACAATTACTCTCAAGCCAGTCTATGCATTTGAATCACCTGGGAGCTTTTAAAAAACACAGATGCCTCAGCCACAGTCCAGACCTATTAAATTAAAATGTACAAGGGGTGAGCCCAGGCATGTCTATTTTTAAAAAGCCCCACTGCCAATTCTGGTACACAGCCTGAGTGGAAAACCATTAGATTAGAGAATATCTTACCAATAATAAAATGAAAGTAGATTAAAAGAAAGGAAAAACAATTTTTCCAGTTATGAGGGGATCTAAGGAAGAAATAATGAATACTGCTATGCTCTTTCCTAATTATGTTCAGGTCAATTCTTTTCAATACTTAACTATACAAAATGAGTTTTACTTCTCTGTTATCTTCAAGTTCTATAGACTGACAAGAAAATTTTTAGCAACATATATAATCTTAATGAATGTTGAAATGTGAAGGAACTCTCTCAGTAGGAACCTAACTATAAGATATCAATAAAAGAACTGTGATTAGTAGAATTTTCTCTGACACCACAAATGAATAGGCAGTAAAAAGCAGGGATTTATATTTCTGCACTGGTTTTTGAAACACTATCTGAATGGAAAGTGAGAATGCCTGCCATTAAGTTATGATTTGTTGAACATCGGCTATTGTTAAGAGGGTAAGAGGCCTCCCAGAATGATGGGGTATGTCAAAAGGACCCAAAGAGACAGCATGAAAGCCTTGACTGGCTACATCTGGCACAATTTGAGCATACAAATAAATAATTACAGAAACGAAATATAATCTATTGAAAAATGTTAAGAACCTATGAGTCAACACTGATAAAGAGAATCTTTGTTACAGTGGACAGCCAATAAATGAATGTTGAAGAAATGATGAAATTTGAAATCATGTACCATCACGACAATTGATTGAAGCAATACTAATAGATGAAAGTTTGAGTAAGAGGATACTTATATTTTCTCCCTACAATGTACTTAATAAATATAACAGGTAAAGTAGTCTCTTGACAGGGAAGAAACTTTGCGGCCACCAGTATAATGAATTTGATCAAAGTTAACATAGCCAGTAATGGGACTAACTAACCATATAAACCTCTTGATATGATGTCACAAGAACACAAAGTCACTTCTGTGGTATTTCTGCCAGTGAATAACCCAAATCTAATTGTAACAAACCCAAACTAAGGGTTTATGACAGCAACATAAAATATAAAAAAGAAATCCAGACTACGGAGCTAGGACAACTGAATGCAACTAAGGATCTGAGATTTTCTTTTCCAATAAAAGGCATTATTAGAATCACTTGCAAACTCCCTTTAAGGCCTACCAATTAGATAACAGTGAATCATTGTTAATTACCTGATTTTGATAGTCATTTAGTGGTTACTTAAGGAAATTTCCAGTATCTAGAAGTCTGTACCTTATGTAGTTAAAAAAAAAAAGAAAAAGAAAAAAAGAAAAAGAAACACATATACTTACACAGAGAGAAAGCAAAGAAAGTAGAATGTTAACTTAAAGGGAACTGGGGTGAGGGTATTTGGAAGCTCTTTGTACTTGCTACCTTTCTGTAAGCCAGACATTATCCAAAATAAAGAACAGGAAAAAATAAGATACATCCTAGGTACTTAAGACTAAAAATTTTAAAGTTATATATTAATGAGAAAATTCCTGTATGATAGAATACTTTGAATGAAAATGGAACTTCTTAAAGAAAGATTTCTCAGTACTACTGATTAATCTAAAGAATGATATTGCCAACTTACCTCCAGATAAGAAACCGCAGTAGTACATACTTTCTCTTCTTTAATCTCATCCATGGATTTGTAAAGGTCTATCAAAGTTAGATACATCACTCCAGGTTCAGTGGCTGATCCTAGCATTGTGTGAGTCTTCCCAGCTCCAGTGGCACCATATGCAAGTACTGAGTATTTATGAAAAGGGATCAAAGCTCTTCATTAGGACATAGACCATTACTACATCCACTGTCTACCGGATCGTTCCATCTGGCTATGCTGAACAGTAACTTTAAACTCAACAGATCCAAAATTAATTTATAGCCTTATCCTTAAAACCTGGCAATGTTAGCACAAATCTACTCCTAATTCTGTATTCTCTCTTTTGATTAATAGTACCATCATCCACCCATCTGCACCTCCCCCCACCTGCTAATTCGGCAACCTTACAAATTTTAAGTGATCAATTATCAGTGTCACTGTTAGACTCAATCTTCTTTAATCCATCATGTAGAATTCGTAGTTATTTTTATAAAAAATAAAATCTGAATATGTTAACCTTTCTAATACTTCCAGTCCTACATGAGAAAGTTCAAATTCCTCGCCTTGGAATATTATTAGGCATTCTAAGAGAGGGTGCCTGGTTACATTTTTTGCTCCATAAGATGCACTTTTTTCCCCCCAAAAGTGGAGGGGAAAATGCCCATGCATCTTATGGAGTGAATGTTCATTTTTTTTAGTTGCTGCGGGTTCCCAGACAACTAGAAGAGTATTTGAACATAAAAGTCTGTTCTTGCCTGACCAGGTGGTGGCGCAGTGGATAGAGCATCAGACTGGGATGCATAGGACCCAGGTTTGAGACCCCGAGGTTGCCAGCTTGAGTGTGGGCTCATCTGGTTTGAGCAAAGCTCACCAGCTAGGACCCAAGGTCACTGGCTTGAGCAAGGGGTTATTCGGTCTGTTGAAGGCCCACGGTCAAGGAACATATGAGAAAGCAATCAATGAACAACTAAGGTGTCACAACAAAAAACTGATGATTGATGCTTCTCATCTCTCTCCATTCCTGTCTGTCTGTCCCTATCTATCCCTCTCTCCTACTCTATGTCTCTGTAAAAAAAAAAAAAAAGTCTGTTCTCATTTGTTAATTACAGTGCTAATGATTGTTAATACTGCTGTTGAGTTTACATTGTTGAAATATTATTGTGGTATATTTTATTAAATATTTTAACAAACATTTGGTTCAGAATATTTTTTTTTTCTTATTTTCCTCCTTAAAATCCTAGGTGCATCTTATTGGTCAGGTGCGTCTTACGGAGTGAAAAATACGGTATCTCTAGCCTGTTTCTTCCTTGCTGCTGTTCCCTTTCTATTCCACTGCCTTTGTCTTGGAAAGTTGCTCTAGTTAATTCAACTGGGAAACTTCCATCTGTTCTAAATATTCAGCACAAATATCAGTTTTCTGTGTCTCCCTTGACAGTAGAAATAAATGTCTACTCCCTCATTTGAGCCTCCGGGTAGGCCACACAACCTCCTATTCTAGCACAATCACACTGTATTTCCAACTGTGACCTCTACCCAGACAGGGATCACATATTCTTTGCACCCAGCAAACCACCGGGTGCAAAACAGGTACTCAGTATACGTTTGTTGAGTGAAATAAGTTCTAGATACAAACTATTTATAAAATTCCTTTTCAAATTTTACACAAATTACTATTTTAACAATCCTATCTAGTACCAAATAAAGGTGATTTTTTTAAATCAAATGCAAAAAAAAAAAAAGTCCACATACGGTAAATACCCATCACAATACGCAGTTAATGTAGTAATTCCTCATATTATTATTTATGAGAATATTTGTATAAGCTAAATCTCTCGGTTAAGCTAAATGTTAACAAACTTTATACTCTTCAGTAGAATGAATTAAACTGATGTATGTCGCATTTTGTTCTATTTTATGTAAGCCCATAGTATATCAAGAAGTCTTAAGACAGCTGGATAAGAATATAAATATAAAGTAAAGTCGAAGAAGAAACCAAAGATTCAGTAGTAGTTTGGTAGTTTTTCATTTAGTGTCAAGTTTTTTTTAAAAATCCCTAAAGACAATACCAAGCTTCATGAATGAGGAAAAGAATATATGCTAAAAATTAGAATCACAGCACTTATAATCAATAAACCACATTCCATTCTTGTTTGACCAAGAGGGTAAGTCTTCTGTAAGAAAACTGAGTAAACCTGACCAGTGGTGGCAGAGTGGACACAGATTCAAGTTGGGACACTGAGGACCCAGGTCCAAAACCCCAAGGTTGCCAGCTTGAGCACAGGCTCATAAGCTTGAGCATGGGGTCACTGGCTTGAAGGTGGGATGACAGACATGATCCCAAGGTCGCTGGCTTGAGCCCAAGGTTTCTGGCTTGAGCAAGAGGTCATTGGCTCGGTTTAAGCCCCAAGTTGAGGCATGTACAAGAAACAATCAATGAACAACTAACGTGCCACAACTATGAGTTGATGCTTCACATCTCTCTCCTTGCCTGTCTCTCTAAAAAAAAACAACAACAAAATAATCCCAAATGAGTCAGTGAAAGACAGTAAAACGTTTTATTTTTGGTGTGTCTTAAAGAAAATGTCAGATTGTGGCAATATCAAAATGTAAGCTATTAATAATGGGGTTAAGTGCCTTAAGCTTGAAATACCAGTCTTTTGCATATATCTCTTTCTAGGAGATCAACATGACCATTTGAAAGACAAATCATTATAGTTCTATCAAGAGTACTAGACATGTCTTTTGGGCTGAAGATGACCCAATCAACATGGGCTTTTAACATTTTTATTTTAAGATATTGTAAATAAAATGGTGCTATAAAGAAAATGCCAAGTGTTCAGAAATGTCTGACTATTCCACAGGGATAGATAGCTGATTGGGCAAATAGTAGAACTACTTATAAATACAAACTGAAAAATCTGGTATCAATTTCAATAAGCATTTGCTTTACAACAAGATATTGAAACAATGATTGTCTATAAGGACTGTAGCAAGACCGTGAAAGAGAAAGTTTCAAAAATGATATGTTATACATGATGACTAAATTTCAAATAAAGTTCGTATTTACAGTGAAAACCTTCTGAACTTAAGAACTTTTAGCAAACATATACCTTAAAATTGATTATATTTACAAGAAAGGGCCAAGTAAATGTCTCTAAACTAAAATCAGAGGGGAAAATTAAACCCCAACTGAAATAATTACCTGTGCAATTATATCCATTCAAAAAACTCCGAAGAATTGGCTTAGTAGTGTGTTCAAACACTTCCAGCTGAGTTGAAGTTTCATCAAAAACAGCATCAAATACAAATTTAAGATCCTTATTTGGTCTTTTTGTATTATCTCGATTTGCAGTTTTCTTTCCATGGAAAAAGCTGATTTCTTGCTGTTTGGGATCAAAAACTAGAATATGCTTATCTACAACATGGGCCACTTTATGAAATCCAACTGCCTTCTCCTTTGCATTTTCAGGACGCACACGAACAACTACTTTCATGTGGTGACACAAGTCTTCCTCTACGACGGACATTGCTGATTATCTTGATTCTTTTGTTTTCTATGAATGCATAAATACTTCTCTAAAATGAAGAAGAAAAATAAAGTATTAATATTACTTCTACCTGTATGAAAAAAGACTAGCATGTAGTAGTCATTCAAAAAAGGTGTTAGTTCTGTTCTACTCATATGGTAAATGTTACTGGAAATACATAAACAGTTGACCTTTGAACAACAAGGGATTGTACAGTATGGCCCACTTATATATGTTTTTAAAAATAAATACTGTAAATTCATATTCTCTTTCCTTTTGATTTTCTTAACATTTTGTCTTTATCTTACTTTATTATAAGAATATAGTATATGATTCATACAAAATATGAGTTATTTGACTGTTTATATTATTGGTAAGAGTTCTATCAACAGTAGGCTAATAACGAAGTTTTGGGAGAGTCAAAAGTTATATGTGAAATAAGTCAGACAGAAAAAGTTAAGAACCATATGATTTCACTGATATATGAGATATAAAACCTTCCAATGGTTCTTCATCTTATACAGAGTATAAGTTGAAGTTATTTAATGGTCTACACTTTTTACTTCATGTTTTATTGCTCTCTCCTTTGCTCATTCCATTTAAGCTAACACTCTCATTAAAATTACATACCCAAGACCACACCTAAGGAACACAGAGGCCACACCCATTGGACTCCAGTAGCTAAAACCTTCTTATACAGACAAAATGGGAAGGTAGAGAAATGCAACACAAATGAATCAAGAGAAATCCCCAGAAAAGGACCTGAATGAGTCAGATATAACCAAATTACCAGATGCAGAGTTTAAAATAATGATTATAAGGATGATCAAAGATCTTAGAACAACAATAGATGGTCATTACAAACACCTAAATAAAGACATAGTATGTAAAAAAGGACATTGAAATAATAAAAAAGAACTAGTCAGAAATGACAAATACGATATCAGAAATGAAGACCACAATGGAAGGAATTAAAAGCAGGATGGACGAAGCCCAGGATCGAATCAATGAGTTAGAAGACAAGATAAATGAAGGCATGGAAGGAAGGCAGAAAAAAAAAAAAGGACTGAAAAAGTCTGAGGAAACTCTAAGAGAGCTCTGTGACAACATAAAGAGAAATAATATCTGCATCATAGGGGTTCCTGAAGAAGAAGACAAAGAACAAGTGACAGTAACTTTGTTCAATCATATCATAGCTGAAAACTTCCCTAAATTATTGCAGGAATAAGTCTCACAAGTTCAAAAAGCACAGAGAACTACATTAAAGAGAAACCCCAAAAAAATCTACACCAAGACACATCATAATTAAAATACCAAAGCTAAGTGATAAAGAGAAAATATTAAAAGCTGCTAGAGAAAAAAAGGTTACTACCTACAAAGGAGCCCCCATAAGGATAACATCCTACTTCTCAACAGAAACACTTGAGGCCAGAAGGGAATGGCAAGAAATATTCAAAGTAATGCAGAACAAGAACCTACAACCAGGACTACTTTATCCACCCAGGCTATCGTTTAAAATTGAAGGAGAAATACAAAACTTCCCAGACAAAAAAAAAACATCAAGGAATTCACTACAACCAAACCAGTGCTGCAAGAAATGTTAAGGGGCCTGTTGTAAACAGATCAAAGAAGAAAAAGAATGTAGCAAAAGAGGAATACAGTTTTAAAGAATAAAATGGCAATAAACAACTACATATCAGTAATAACCTTAAATGTAAATGGATTAAATGATCTGATCAAAAGACATAGGGTAGCTGTGTAGATAAGAAAACAGGACTCATACACATGAGGCCTACAAGACACACCTTAAAACAAAAGATGCACATAGACTAAAGGTAAAAGGATCAAAAAAAATATTTCATGCAAATGGAAATGAAAAAAAAAAGCTGAGGTAGCAATACTTATATCAGACAAAATGGATTTTTAAACCAAGACTATTGTAAAAGATAAAGAAGGTCACTACATAATGATAAAGGGAGCAATCCAACAGAAAGATATAACCATTATATATATCACGTACCTAATATAGGAGCACCTAAATGTATAAAGCAGACTTTGATGGATATAAAGGCTGAGATCGACAGCAATACTATAATAGTAGGGGATTTCAATACCCCAGTAACATCACTAGATAGATCCTCAAGAAAGAAAATTAACAAAGAAACATCTGACTTAAAGGACACAATAGATCAACTCAATTTAATAGATATATTCAGAACCTTTCACCCTAAAGCAGCAGAATATACATTCTTTTCAAGTGCTCATGGTACATTCTCTAGGATAGAATACATACTAGGGCACAAAAGCGGTCTCAACAAATTTAAGAAGATTGAAAGCATATCAAGCACTTTCTCTGATCACAATGGCATGAAACTAGAAATCAACCACAACAGAAAACTGAAAAATACTCAAACACTTGGAAACTAAATAGCATGTTATTAAATAACAAATGGATTAACAATGAGATCACAGAAGAAATAAAAGAAATCCTAGAAATGAATGATAATGAACATACAATAACTCAAAATTTAAGGGAAACACAAAAGCAGTCCTTAGAGGGAAGTTCATAGCATTACAGGCATACCTTAAGGAACTAAACAACTAGACCCTGCATGCAAAAGAACTAGAAAAAGAACAGCAAGTAAAGCCCAGAGGTAGTAGAAGGAAGGAAATAATAAAGATCAGAGCGGAAATAAATGACAAAGAGGCTAAAGAAGCAATACACAAGATCTGTGAAACCAGGAGCAAGTTCTTTGGTGGAGAAATAACAACTGACACAACAGAAATACAAAATATTGTAAAAAAAAAATACTATGAAGAACTGTATGCCAAAAAATTAAACAACCTAGGTGAAATGGACAAATTCCTTGAAACATATAATCTTCCAACAATTAATCTGGAAGAATCAGAAAACCTAAACAGACCTATTACAACAAACAAGATCGAAACAGTTATCAAAAAACTCCCAGCAGAGAAAAGTCCTGGGCCTGCTGGCTCACAAGCGAATTCTACCAAATATTCATTTTTTTTTTTTTTTTTCATTTTTCTGAAGCTGGAAACAGGGAGAGACAGTCAGACTCCCGCATGTGCCCGCGGCCAGGGCCTACCAAATATTCAAAGAAGAACTAACTCCTATCCTTCTCAAGCTATTCAAAAAAATTCAAGAGGAAGGAAGATTTCCAAGCTCCTTTTATGAGGCGAGCATAATTCTGACTCCAAAACGAGGCAAAGACAACACAAAGAAAGAAAATTATAGGCCAATATCCCTGATGAATTTAGATGCTAAAATCCTCAACAAAATATTAGCAAACCGGATCCAGTAATATATGAAAAAAATCATACATCACGATCAAGTGATATTTCTTCTGGGGAGAAAACGCTGGTACAATATTTGCAAATCAATCAATGTGTTTCATCACATAAATAAAAGGAAGGAGAAAAACCACATGATAATTTCAATAGATGCAGAAAAAACATTTTATAAAATCCAGCACCCATTTATGATCAAAACTCTCAGTAAAGTGGGAATACAGGGAACATATCTCAACATGATAAAGGCCATCTATGACAAACCCACAGCCAACATCATACTCAATGGGCAAAAATGAAAAGCAATACCCTTAAGATCAGGAACAAGGCAGGGGTGCCCCTTTCACCACTCTTAGTCAACATAGTTCTGGAAGTCCTAGCCACAGTAATCAGACAAGAAGTATAAAAGGAATCCAAATTTGAAAAGAAGTAGTCAAACTATCATTATTTGCAGATAATGATACTGTATATAGAAAACCCTAAAGTCTCAGTCAAAAAACTACTAGACCTGATAAATGAATTCAGCAAGGTGGCAGGATATAAAATTAATAGTCAGAAATCAGAGGCATTTTTATACACCAACAATGAACTGTCAGAAAGAGAAATTAAGGAAACAATCCCCTTTACTATTATTGCAAACAAAAAAATAAAGTACCTAGGAGTAAATTTAACCAAGGAGATTAAAGACTTGTCTTCGGAAAAGTATAAAACATTGATAAAAGAAAACAAGGAAGATAAAAACAAGTGGAAGCATATACCATGCTCATGGTTAGGAAGAATAAACATCATTAAAATGTCTATATTACCCAAAGCAATTTATAAATTCAATGCAATACCGATTAAAATACCAATGACATACTTCAAAGATATAGAACACATATTCCAAAAATTTATATGGAACCAAAAAAGAACACGAATAGCCTCAGCAATCTTGAAAAGGAAGAATCAAGTGGGAGGTATCATACTTCCTGATATCAAGTTATACTACAAGGCCATTGTACTCAATTCAGCTTGGTACTGGCATAAGAACAGGCATATAGATCAATGGAACAGATCAGAGAACCCAGAAATAAACCCACAGCTTTATGGACAACCGATATTTGACAAAGGAGGTAAGAGCAATACAATGGAGTAAAGACAGCTTCTTTCACAAATGGTGTTGGGAAAATTGGACATCTACATAGAAAAAAATGAAACCAGACCACCAACTTACACCATGCACAAAAATAAACTCAAAATGGATAAAAGACTTAAATGTAAGCTGTGAAACCATAAGCATCTTAGAAGAAAACATAGGAAGTAAGTTCTCCAACATCTCTGCAATAACATATTTGCAGACTTACCTCCACGGGCACGTGAAATAAAAGACAGGATAAAGAAATGGAACTATATGAAACTAAAAAGCTTTTGCACAGCTAAAGACAGTAAGAATAGAATAAAAAGACAAACTACACAATGGAAGAACATATTCGACAATACGTCTGATAAGGGGTTAATAACCAAAATTTATAAAGAACTTGTAAAACTCAACACCAGGAAGACAAACAATCCAATCAAAAAATGGGCAAAAGAAATGAATAGACACATCTCCAAAGAGGACATACAGATGGCCAATAGGCATATGAAAAAATGCTCAACATCACTAATCATTAGAGAAATACAAATTAAAACCACAATGAGATATCACCTCACATCAGTCAGAATGGTGCTCACCAACAAAACAACACAGAATAAGTGCTGGCGAGGATGTGGAGAAAAGGGAACCCTCCTGCACTGCTGGTGGGAATGCAGACTGGTGCAGCCACTGTGGAAAACAGTATGGAGATTCCTCAAAAAATTAGAAATCAAACTGCCTTTTGACCTAGCTATCCCACTGTTAGGAATATACCCTAAGAACAGCATAGCACTGTTCCAAAAGGAGAAATGCACCCCCATGTTTATGGCAGCATTGTTCACAATAGCGAAGATCTGGTAACAGCCCAAGTGTCCGTCAGTGGACTAGTGGATTAAATAGCTTTGGTACATATACTATGGAATACTATGGGGCCATAAGAAATGATGACATCGGATCATTTACAACAACATGGATGGACCTTGATAACATTATACTGAGTGAAATAAATAAATTAAAAAAAAACTACGAATTATATAATTCCATACATAGGTGGGACATAAAAATGAGACTCAGAGACATGGACAAGAGCGTGGTGGTTACAAGGGGGACAGGAGAGGGGGAAGGCAAGGGGTACAAAGAAAACTGGATAGAAGGTGGCGGAAAACAATTTGACTTTGGGTGATGGGTATGCAACATAATCAAATGTCAAAATAACCTGGAGATGTTTTCTCTGAACATATGTACCCTGATTTATCAATGTCACCTCATTAAAATTAATAATAAAAAATGAATAAAATTTAAAAGATCATATTGATTTATATTAAAAATAATTGTGTGCCCAATTCCTAATCACCCTTATACTGCTCTATTTTTTCCAAAGTATATACAATCTCCAAATAGAATATATACAAATATATATTTTAATTTACGCATTTGTTACTTTCTCTTTCAGTTAAACCAGTTCTTAATGGCATGTACTTTTTTAAAAATCTGTTTTGCATATTGTGTTCCAAGAGCATAAGACAGTGCCTGTCATATGACACTATGTCATATGACATAGACATTTCATATTTGATGAATAAATTAGTGAATCCTTTTGTTTTTCATAATCTTAATTTTAAGATTTTGGATTATTTTTTGATTGTGGAGGCTCCCACATTATTGATCTTTGTTAGTTTATTTTTATTCTTCTTATTATGAGGCAGTCATATAATCAGAGCACACTTTTTCAACTTGCTATCACTGATGTACCTTAAACTTGCATCATTATAGAGCAGCAACCAGGATCTATATTCAGAGACTAAGCTCTCTGAATAAACCATGGGTATATACCATCTTCATAACCTTATACCTGGCTAGCTAATTAATGTACCCTTAGCATTATTTTTAACCCAATTAGTCTGAGATACAGGTAGAGATGAGCCTGGTTGTATCAATTTCTACCATTCAAAAACTTGCAGCCAAGATCATTTTACTAAAAATAGTTCGTAAGCTGAGGCTCTCCCTCATTACCTTGATACAATTCAGAGAAATCCTTTCCTGTTCATTCCTATGACCCAAACTAAAATAGTGCTGGAGCCTTCAGAAAAAATCAAAGCTAGGATTTTTGGGTAGCCTACCTGTGATTGTATATGGTTTAGCTGAAGTATTTAAGTTAAAGGCCAGAGTCTGACTAATATTTCAGGTAAAGAGATTAATAAGGGCTTTGTACATGTGTGGCATTTAATTTTTTGCACTGTGACATGATCCAATCACTCTTACTGCTGTGCATACTATAGGGGATAGACACCAGTTAGGTCACTGAAGTAATACAGACAAGAGATGATGTCAACTCAGAACAGTGTGATGGTCAGATTCTAGATGTAGTCTAAAGGTCAAGACAAGAGAATTTCCTGATAGACCAATGTGGGGTATGAGAGAAAGATAGGATTCAAGAATAACTCCAGATTTTCTGGAATAAATGTTGGAAAAATTGAATAGCCATTAACTGAGATGATAATAACAGAGGGTAGAGCAGGTCTTTTGGGGGAAAGATCAGGGGTTCAGTTCTGGATGTCTTAAATATGAAAATTTTAATAGGCATCCAGGTGGAAGTGATGAGGCAGTTAGAATCCAAGCTAAGGAAGACAGGGCTATCCTTAGAGTCTTAATGCAATTTGAAGCTTTTAGAAGTTTTTAAAACTTCATATAGCATTAAGATTTGGAGGATGCCTTTAAATCAAGAAGGGAATGATCTATTGTGTTAAATATTGCTAATATGCTCAATACTTAAGAAGTAATGATGGGATTTAGCAAAACAGAGGCCAAGGAGAAGAGCAATGTTGGGGGAATGGTGGGACAAAAGTCTGAATGGGAGAAGATTCGGAATGAATAAAGAAACTACTCCTGCAAAAGTGAGCAAAGAAATGGTGTGGATGGAGGGGGAAGATGGGTTAAAAAAAGAAAAAAATTTTTTAAATGGGAAAAAAATAACAGCAATGATAAAGCTAAAATATGTCATAAAACCATATACTTTTGGAAAGAATTCAAATAAGACCAAAAGCAATCTAAAAGCAGAAGACAGTGGACACAGCACTCCCTTTTTAGGACTCTGTCCTTCCCCAAAAATAGAATGCTGAAGAGGAAAGATGATCATTTGGATTCTAACAGTCAGGTCCCAAGTGAATTACTACTCTGCTCTTTCTTCATCCTTGAGCGTCTGTCTAGCTAAGTCCCACAAAGCATCTATAGCTCACTTCTATGACCTTTGTCTACTTACTTTACCTCACTGAGTCTCAGGTTTCTCTTTTGTATAAAAGAGGTAATACTTCATAGTACTGATGTAAAGGCTAAAGAATATAACAGGTATTAAGGAATTCAATAAATGTCAATTCTCTTCACTATCTGGCACCACTCATGCCTCTTGTTCCCAAAGATACTGACCTATCTTTTTAGTGCGTCTTTTTAGTGTTTAGGCTTATGACTATCACTTTGGGTAGGACAATTCTTCCTTGTTGGAACTGTCCCATGTACTATAGGATATTTAGCATTTCTGACCCCTGTCTATTAAAGGTTTGTAGAATCCCACATTTCTTGTGATACCAAAAACTAATCTCCATTCACATTTCTAAAAGTATTCAACAATGCTTTGACTTTAACTGATATACTTTTTAAAATGGCAGAAATAGAAAAAAATATATACAAATGAAACTGTTAATTAAACAATTATAAAACATTAGGTGATTATTTAAAAATAGACCTCAGAACTACAAGGTTGTAAAGTATATCTTGTTAATGAATTAACTAATCAAGACAATAAGTCAATTATTAGATGTTGGAGCCATTCAACCTAGGTTAAAATCCCAGCTCTACTACTTACTGGCATTAACAGTGGACAAGTTATTTAAACTCCTTATGGCTCAGTTTCCTCATCTGTACAGTGGGTCTAATAATAATACCTACTTCATAGAGTTGTGAGGATTAAGCACTTAGAGCAATGCCTGACACAGAGTATGCACTACAAATATTTGCTATGAACATTAGTATTATAATGTTATAGAGTGCAGTGAGGGAAACAGATATTAACAAAATAGTGACCCAAAAATGTAAAAGTCTGACTGTGACTAGTGTTATAAGGTAAAGGTGAACAGTGCTATGTAAGATTATAACAGAGGTGGGGGTTATGTATATATTTGGAGAGCTGCATAGAGAAAGTGATGGATTGAGAGCTGAAGGATGGATAATTACAACCAGGTAAAAAAAATACAGCTTCGGCCCTGGCCGGTTGGCTTAGTGGTAGAGCGTCGGCCTGGCATGCAGGAGTCCCGGGTTCGATTCCCGGCCAGGGCACACAGGAGAAGCGCCCATCTGCTTCTCCATCCCTCCCCTTCTCCTTCCTCTCTGTCTCTCTCTTCCCCTCCCGCAGCCCAGGCTCCATTGGAGCAAAGTTGGCCCGGGTGCTGAGGATGGCTCCATGGCCTCTGCCTCAGGCGCTAGAATGGCTCTGGTCACAACAGAGCAACATCCCAGATGGGCAGAGCATCGCCCCCTGATGGGCATGCCGGTGGATCCCGGTCGGGCTCATGTGGGAGTCTGTCTGACTGCCTCCCCGTTTCCAACTTCAGAAAAATACAAAAAAAAAAAAAAAAATACAGCTTCATAGGTTGTTATTTCTCATCATTTTCTTATACCCTTTCCTAATCATATACAATGATTATAAAATTTTAGAGTTAGGAAAAGACCTTAGGTATCACACAGTCCAACCTTATCATTTTATAGATTGTCAACAAAAATCTCCTTCATTAGCTCCGTTATTCTTTTTCATAGTTAGTCTCTCCGGACTAAACAAATACCCTTCTTCTTCTTCTTTTTTTTTTTTTTTTGTATTTTTCTGAAGTTGGAAATGGGGAGGCAGTCAGACAGACTCCCGACCGGTATCCACCCGGCATGCCCACCAGGGGGCAATGCTCTGCCCATCTGGGGCGTTGCTCTGTTGCAACCCGAGCCATTCTAGCGCCTGAGGCAGAGGCCATAGAGCCATCCCCAGCGCCTGGGCCAACTTTTGCTCCAATGGAGCCTTGCTGAGGGAGGGGAAGAGACAGAGAGGAAGGAGAGGAGGAGGGGTGGAGAAGCAGATGGGCGCTTCTCCTGTGTGCCCTGGCCGGGAACTGAACCCGGGACTCCCGCACGCCAGGTCAATGCTCTACCACTGAGCCAACCGGCCAGGGCTTCTTTCTTCTTTACTTAATGATTTAGTCCCAGCAATAAAATCCTACTAGCTTGCTCTTTTGATTCCATTCAATAACTATCACTTAGCAGTAGATATGACAAATGCATGTAGTGAACCTGGTACAGAGTAAGTTTTCAAATATTTGATTAATGAATAAATAATTAAATTATAAAAGTAGGCACAGCATCTAAGAAAGCAATAATTTACAGTAAAGTTCAGTGATTGGCAATAACAGGCAATTACAATGAGGACCCTGAGGCATCAAAAAAAAAATGCCCAATTTCTTTTTATACACAATTAGGAAAATGAGATGTTTCATGCTAATCATCGAGGGTGCTTAATTTATCCTTTAACAAGGATAACATCCAATTTTCTGGGAATTTCACTTACGTTGAACTCATTGTTCTATTATGTTTAACATAGAGGTGTTAAAACCTAATTCTCTTTGATAATTGCAAGATAATATAAATTGAGTTGAAACAGGCAAATCCTTAACTTTATCTATATACTGTTTACTCTAAATAAAACATAAGCCAATTAAGTTAAAGATTCACCCCAAACTATACAATAAATTTTATTTAATACAAATAAATACAAGTATAATAAATTTTATTTAATTCATTGACTGTATGTACTGATTTCTTTTTTTTTTAATTATTTATTTACAGAGACAGAGATAGAGTCAGAGACAGGGTCAGATAGGGACAGACAGACAGGAAGGGAGAGAGATGAGAAGCATTAATTTATCGTTGTGGCACTTCAGTTGTTCATTGATTGCTTTCTTATACGTAACTTGATCGTAGGTTTACAGCAGACTGAGTGACCCCTTGCTCAAGCCAGCGACCTTGGGTCCAAGTTGGTGAGCTTTGCTCAAACAGGATGAACCCGCATTCAAGCTGGCGACCTTGGGGTCTCGAACCGGGGTCCTCCGCATCCCAGGCCAATGCTCTATCCACTGTGCCACTGCCTGGTCAGGCCTGATCTCTTCTTCAAAAGCAATTAGATTATGTTATGCATCTTATATCATTCCCCCTCCTCTAAACTCTTCAATGACTTCCCAACATAAGAATAAAATGTAAACTCTTCAGCATGTCCTGTAGGTTCTACTTCTGGCCCACCTACTTCTCCGACCTTTTCTTCAAACGTTATCCTACCCCTTGATTCTGATCAGTCACACTGTCCTTCTTAGTGTTCCTAAAAAAATGTCAGTCTTGTTCTGGCCTTACTGCCTTTACACTTTCTATTCTCTTTGCCTGAAAGGCTCTACCTTTAGACATTTGCAAAATCTTAATATATCAGTATGTATATCATTCAGATCTCTCTTTAAATGTCACTTTACAGAAACTTTCCCTAAAGATCTCACTCAAAATAGTATCATTCTGCCTTTGATTCTCCAATCCCTTACTTGCTTTAATTTTCTTCTAAGCATGTAGACTAACTAAAAGATACATGTATTAGTTGGTTATATATAATATTTATTGTCTCCCCTCTATAATGTCAGCACTGTGAAAACATGGTCTTCATCTGTACCCAGAACGTATTATTATAGGGCTTGTCAAACATTTAGGATTCATTATCCACTTGTTGACTAAATTAATAAATAAATTAATGCAGATTATCAAGGTATACATGCAAAAACACAAGTACAGAATAGCAGACATATTTGTCTATGCATCGGCTCTCTTAAGGAGAGAACATAACT
This sequence comes from Saccopteryx leptura, assembly GCF_036850995.1. Taxonomy (NCBI): domain Eukaryota; kingdom Metazoa; phylum Chordata; class Mammalia; order Chiroptera; family Emballonuridae; genus Saccopteryx; species Saccopteryx leptura. Next base: position 33,422,061 of record NC_089503.1, on the reverse strand, counting down.
GATAATGATGCCAGTTGCCTTAGGGTGCCCTAGGTCAGTGGTCCTCAACCTTTTTTGGGCCATGGACTGGTTTAATGTCAGAAAATATTTTCACGGACCGGCCTTTAGGGTGGGACGGATAAATGTATCACGTGACCAAGACAAGCATCAAGAGTGAGTCTTAGATGGATGTAACAGAGGAAATCTGGTCATTTTTTAAAAAATAAAACATCGTTCAGACTTAAATATAAATAAAACGGAAATAATGTAAGTTATTTATTCTTTCTCTGAGGACCGATACCAAATGGCCCACGGACTGGTACCGGTCTGCAACCTGGGGGTTGGGGACCACTGCCCTAGGTGACAGGCAGGTTTACTTTTACTTTCTACTTTATATTCTTTTATATGGCTTGAATTTTAAACAAGTCTAGGCATTTTTTTCAATAACAAAACAAGAAACGATTAAATTTACTTTAAACACAATTAACATTTAATAACACTAAGTTCTATTTATGGAATACTTCCTATTGAGTTTTTATTCTACAAACATGTCACTTTACATACTTCTTATTTAATCCCCACAACAATCCTATAATATAGGAATATTATTATCATTCCTAGTTTATAGAGACAGAAACTAGTACAGAAAGATTAACTGGCTAAACTCACACTATTAAAAACACAAGACATAAGATTTGAACTCAGACTAAGCAAATCTAAAACTCAAGTGTTTAACTGCCATCCTTCTGATATAAATACACAATCCTCAGAAATTTTCTTATAAAATTAAAAATATTTATTTGCCTACTGGTTTTTTGTTTTTGTTTTTTGTATTTTTCTGAAGTGAAAAGCAGGGAGGCAGAGAGAGAGACTCCCACATGTGCCCGACAAAGATCCACCAGGCATGACCACAGAAGGTGATACTTGGCCTCTCGGGGGCCTTGCTCTGTTGCAATTGGAGCCATTCTAGCACTTGAGGTGGAGGCCATGGAGCCATCCTCAGTGCCTGGATCAAGTTTGTTCCAATGGAGCCTTGGCTGCAGGAGGAGAAGAGAGAGATAAAGAGAAAGGAGAGGAGGAAAAGCAGATGGACGCTTCTCCAAGCTGGGCTGATGCTCTACCACTGAGCCAACCGGCCAGGACCTTTGCCTACTTTTGATAGAAACCTGAAGGCCTAGTACAGGAGCTCTTGATCAAATATTCAAATAAAACAAAGTTTATGATTTCTCAGTACCTGTTGGATATCAACAGTTTCTATTCTCAGCAAATATTGAGACCTCTTAAATTACGTCTATTCAGTGATAATCAGTAATAATAAACAACAATTATTATTTTAAGACACTCTATAAGCCAGGCATTATGGTAAATATTTGACATCCATCATCTCATTCAATCCTTAAAATAATTATACAAGGCATATTCTATTTTTGTCTCCATTTTACAAAAACAGACATAGCTTTAGAAGAAATAATTTGCCATGATGACACAGCCAGTAAGTGAGGAGTCAGTATGTGGACCCAGGTCCAAATCCAAAGTTCATGTTCTTAACAACTACACTGTACTGGAATCAGAACAGAGTGCTTTCAAACAGTGAAACAGAAATGCTGCACAAATCATCTTGAATGTGGAGTGATACAGTTATAAATTATTTCTTAAATAAAAACTCAAACCTGAATTAGATTCAGATCCAACAAGCAGTTTTTAGGGCCAGAACTATCCTTCACACTATCATTTATTGTCCCTAGGCAAGTTAAACTCTTTTTGGAAATAATTTTGTTACAGCCAACTGCTTTTACTTACTTATAAGCATCAAGGAACAAAAATTTCAAATGCCGGGAAGGGCAGCACTGACATCTGGGCTATTTTTCCCTCCTAGTTTTTATAGAGTTGACAGCATAAAAGTCATTTTATGTGTACCTTAATTGATTCAGGATATATTTATAGTGGGACAAAAGGCATTTTTAAACTGATCATTTTATGTACTTCTAAATAGTTGTTTAATAACAGGAGAGATTCTTTACTTACAGTTAAAGGTAGATAATCATTCTACTTAAACAGTTTGTACAAATGAATAGAAAATTAGTAACAAGCCCTATTTACTCTTTGAATCTTATATACTCTACCATCTAACTCTACTTATACCTCCCAGAATTCAAGGTGGGGGCTGAATGTGGTGGAATAACACTACCAACTAAAACCTGTAGAATGCCTAACACATTTCTACCTTAATATTAACAGTTAACCTCAACCACATACAGTATTATATATAGCGAAATTACTCAGATCTGGTCAAATCTCTTCTTATAAACAGCAGTCAGCCTTGACCTCTTTGTAATAGTGCCTAAAGAAGTCTCGCAGACACTAAGAACAGACGTTAGGAGGGTTTGCTTCTCAGTGCTTAAAGTCCCTTTCATTCGCAACTTGCCAGTATCTCTTCCATACCTCATCTGAACCTCAGCAAGCCCCGTTGGGCAGTGCTGGCAGGTGCTACGTCGATGATCAGGCCTCAGGGCAGGTTCCCGAATGCCTTTTGCCAGGCTAACAAGCACAACTTCTCAGAACAAAAAGTTTATCAATTGGTGAACCAAGTTTCCTCATTTGATAGTTAAGCCAGTTACACGTGCATCAATGTCTGAAACAAAACACTAAATTTGGAGTCCGGAAGTAAGTTACACCATAAAACGCTGGAAAAGCGTTCTGCCAAGGTCTGGGAAAAGGGCCAGCATGCCCTTTAAAACTTAGAATTCATCAGAATTTACGGTAAGAGATCCCTGTCCTTCCTGCTGACCAGTCGTGGGCTTCCGATCAGACAGCGCCATATCTAGGGGGTTCTCGCATTCCTTCTTCCTTTATCTTTCTCCCCAGGTACCCTAACCACTCCCACCCCCCAACTCAACGCTTCCATGTCTGTTAACAAGCCCACCTTATCTTCGACGCGTGAGGCGGCGGGACCCCTCCACTTCCAGTGAGACAGATCATCAAAAAGGAGCGTCCCGAGATTAGTTTCTCCACTAGTATCTTTCCCTCACCTCAGGACCAGGACAGGATACCGTGACTCTCCATTTCGTTATCGGCCTCCCCGCGACTCATACTCAACCAAAAGATTCAAACCGAAGCCAGCTTCCACAGCGCCTCGTTTCATTGGCTGCCGTCTTCGTGACGCCATCACGCCGGACGTTGCCACGGCGCGCGGCGGCGGGGCTCCAAAAGTCTCAGCCGCGCGGCTCAGCGGAAGCTCCTCGGCTCCGCGTCTCCGTGGCAACGCGCACGGTTGTTTCCGGAGGCGGTGGCCGAGGTGGGCGGGGCTAGGCCGGAGCTGCAGGTGGGAGTCAGCCACCTAGGATTCTCAGACCTTCAGACGCGCGGGCGCGGGGCCCGGTCCCAGGGTTCAGGGTGTGAGTGAGACCCGTGCGGGCAGGGGTTGGCGTGTAGCCTCTGCTAGAGGGAGAGGCGGAGCTTGTTGGGTGTGGATTAATGAGTTCTGGGCGTTTATTTTCTCTTTTTCTCCTCAGACTACTGAGGCTTCTAAAGGCACAGGGTCCCGAGCCCTGAAAGGTGTGAGGGCCTGTTCCTTCCATCCACTTTCACTTGGACCGAATCGGGATCAATAAGATTCAAATGATTGAAAGTCCAGGGCTTTTGGTTTGAGGCCCTAGGCTTTATTTCTCAGGACTCCCAGGCCTAATCCCTTTACTGCTCATTGTGAAACTATTTGGCTGTTTTTTTACATTTCTTTATAGTGATGGCATTACAAAATAAATGCATTTAAATTTATTGGCCTAGTTCATTACTGGATATAGTGGAGTTTTTTTGTTTTTTTTTTTCCACAGTTTTTATTTTATTTTATTAGGTACTAGGTTTCAGGTATTATTTCAGAATGTACAATTTAAAAAGAAGAAAATACCTGGAAAAAATGGGAAATATGTTTGCTAAGATAACTCTATCAGGAAAATTTTAATAGTATTATCTGAATGTTATTGTTTTTCATACAGGGTGGGGCAAAAGTAGGTTTAGAGTTGTATGTGAAACAGTTTATTCTTCTATTATTGTTTATTACTTATTGTATTATTTCCAGACAAACAACTGCAATCCTACTTTTGCTCCACCCTGTATTACCATTATTGTATCCATTTATTCAGCAATTATTGACTCTAGATTTTAGGGACATAATAGCACATAATTGTGTCAATATCTCTGCCCTCTTGGAGCTTATATTCTGGTGATTCAATATCACCATATAAATAGGATGGCACATCACCAATGCAGAGTACTTTAATGTCTGGAAAACTCCCATAAGATGGACGTTTATTTCCTCTGGGACACATCAGAAGCACTGTGTATTGTATATGATGCATGTCATCTGATTGTATCTGAACACAGGATAGAGCATCAATAAAGCTATTAGTTACTGTATTGTATTGTATGTACTGTAAAGCTATTGTATTACATATATCTTAGCAAATACAATAGTTATATTTTCTGTGTGTGTAATGCTCGGTTTAATAATAAAACTGAGAAGCCTTTTTATTTTGTTTCAGATATGCACTCACTCTATGATACCTTACCTATGATGTCCCAGGCATTTTATTAACTTTACATATGTTATGCAATTCAATTCTCAAACTGTCTATGAGGTATGGGTACTATGTATTTTACTGAAGTGAAAACTGAAGTTTTGAGAAAATCCCTAAAGGAAAATATGTTTCTTGAAGTGTACAAACCAGCTAATTCGGAATTGAGTAATTTGGCTCTGAAATACTTTCCAATTAAGTGATATTACGATATTATCTTAATTCAGTCTGAAAAAAGGCACGTTTTACCAATTTCTTGTAAAATGCATTGATCATTGGTAACTAAGAACATAGAAGTCTTAAATTTTATCGTTTTTGACACCCACATTGTACAAAGATCACAAATCTATCAAGGGTTTCCACACAAAATCACTTATTTTACATTTAACTTTAAATTCTGCCTTACACTTGCCATTAAGGATTCACATGAGTTCTGAATTTTTAAGGAATATATAGTATATTTCGTTAAGGCAGCGAAAATTTAACATTACAATCAATGGCATTACTTTGTCAGCTCTTTGTATTTATAATTTGACAAGATGTTAGGAAGTATACCAGAAAAGATCAGAAACGGGTGCATTTTATATCTAAATGAAAGAAAAAGAACCAAAACTTTAGAAACACAGTGCCAAGGAGACAAAAATTCCCACTCTTTTAAGAAACTGGTGTATAACCTGCATTATTTAGAACACAGATATCTAACATAGGTTCGTAGTAAACTGAAAAGAGTGGAGAGCAGGATAAATTAGAAAGTTACATTTAGAGTTGCATCGGACGTTAAAAAAAGTAAAAGTTAATTTAAACTTAGCAATGGCAGGGTCTTATTACCGCCCTCCTGTCTTACCCGTCCCCCAAGAAGGAGCATCATTGGAAACCCCAGCTCCTGCAAGACCTTTTGGCAGCTGGGGACTGGAAGCAGCGGAACGAAAGGCAGATGTTCCTCGTTTGCTGGGCGGGACGTAGACCCAATCTGTCCGTCCTTTCAAGTTTCCCCCAGGGCTGGGACCAAAGCGTACGGCAAATTCACGTTTCCCGCACCGTAGTGGTCTTCGGTGGCCCGAGGTAGAGGCCAACTGAGAGATCTTCGTGCCTCAGGTGAGGGGAAAGTGGCCGAGTCCCTGGAGCTCTTTTGGAGCTCTTTCTACGCCTTTAGGGGAACTTCCAGAGGTCGCCCACTTCGCCCTGGACAAAGGAAGCACGCTCTCGCTCCCGCTACTCATGCGTCCTCTCTTCCACACTCATTCATCCTGAGTTCAGAAGTTCCTAAACAGTTTTACCTCCTTAGAGTATAATTCTTAGGCCAAAGGATGTATTTTCCCCTTTCTTTTAGAACTTTCGCTTTCTCTGGGTTCGGTGCCAGCATCCAGGTCGGGATATTGGCTTTAGGATTAAGTTTTCAAAATTTTCTCTGCGGGGAAAGCTAACTGCAATGATGGTAATCGTTAGGACCATTGAGAAAGAGGTTTTCAAAGGTGTCGCTCACCTATGTGTTTACACAATTAAAAGAGTAGCCTGCCCAATTCCGTGGTCTCAACAGCTTAAACTGAAATTTGCGGGCAGAGAAAAGTTAAATGACTTACCTTACTTAGAAAACCACAAAATTGGCTCTAAGGGCCAGGTTTCCGGACTCTGTGCCTCTTTCTGTGACCGGAGGGAACATAACAGTAAGTTGCCTTTAAGTCATTTAGGGTGTCTGATTCCTAGCTGACTACAGGAGTGCTTCTGGGTTGTCTGGTAGGAGATTGGGCTGCTGAGGACAAGGAAGAACTCCGTTTTGAACTTGCCTCCTTAGGTATTCAAGGAAACAACCAAAGAGGAAAATTGTTGTGGCCCTTATTCCATATTGAACCGTGTTAGTAGCCAATTAGTGAATAATAAAAAATTAAGGTTTGTACCTTCAACATAGTTGAGTAACTACATAGAAACTGAATACAGAAGAAAATAAATGCTGGAGAAGGCAGAAAATTTTTTTCTATTTATTTTACTTATTTTTCCATGTGATTCTGATTCCTGTTTTGGAATTGATGTGTATTTTGTTTGTTTGTTTGCTTTTTGCTTGTTTTTCAAGAAATGAACAAAATCTGGACATAAAATTTAGATTGTTTAAATACTCCAGATTGCACTATTTAAGCCTATACATGTATGTCCTCTTTTCAATACCCCATAGTATACTGTATTTCCAAGTGGAGTAGGACCAAGGTTTATAAAATAGAACCAGTGGGCTCTATGTTTATAGCAAGGAGGTTAAAATTACAGGCTTTGGGGTTAGAATGCTGGAGTTACAGTTCTAGCTTAATGGCCCTTTGGCACAGTGTTTGTTTCCCTCATCTTTAAAATGGAAATAATATTTCCTACCTCTAAGAGTTGTAAGGATTGAATAAGTTAGTGCATGTGATGTCTTTAGGATTATAAGTGGAATTTAGTAGGTGCTCAATAAATATTAGCTCTTATTTTGAAAAATGTTATAAATAACTAAGTTAAAGGGTGGTTGAGTTTACTTTGTATAACTGGAAAATATAAAGCATAATTATAATTATTTATTTGGCTAATTTGTCACTGCCGAACAATCAAATTTTACTTAAAACACTCATTTACAGTCTATGTTTTTTTGCCATATATTTCCTGTACCATATTTGCCACATAATTTTGTCTCTTTTGTATTTGGTAAAGTTAATGTATTATCCTCAAGGTAACATCTTGTTGATATTATATTTGTATAATATTAAATATATATAGAGAGATAGACATATTTGAATTTCTTTTCTAGACATTACATGTGATTAATTTTTCAACATTATTCTTTATCTCTTTTAAAAATGAAGGCATATTTAAGTGTGATATATGTTTCTTAAAGTATTTTGAGAAAGTGTTTTTTTATAGGTTTGGTCAGGTGAAATTTCCTAAAGCAAACTTGGATAAAAATGTTAATTCTGTAGAATCTAGAATTTATCCATCCATTTTTTTTCCCAGAAAACACTTATTAAGCATCTAGTGTGCATCTAATTTTGTGGATATGAAGGTGTGGGTTTTATTCTTAAATGACTCATAATCCATGAGTAAGGAAGAGTAGTATTAATTTGGTAATTACTGTAGTATGTCATATCAAAGGTGTTGTTTATAACCATTTGGATAAAAAGCATAGTTTTAGAGCTCTTTTATTAATTTACTTACATTTCTTCTGCATTTTAAAGAGTTACAGATTACAGAATAAAATGGAGCAAGTATGAAAAAGTAAAGGATATATCAACTTTGTATTTGCTTGTTTTGGGGGGCAAGGGAATGGAATTAAAACAATGGTGGGTGTGAATAGGCAAAATATGCTCATTTGAGTGTTTATAAAGTTAGAGTTTGAATTGAAAAATACATCCTGAAATAGTCTATGGTGAGATGATTTACAAGTTTATAAGTTTTTCACCTTTTAGGAAGACTAATTACCCCTTCTTCTTTTTGGGTGAACATTCATGGTCTCGGTTCTTTCCTTCCTTCCTCCCTTCCTTCCTTCCTCCAACCCTCCCTCCCTCTCTCCCTTCCTTCCTCTTTTTTGAAAGCAGGGAGAGAGAGAGAGAGAGAGAGAGAGAGAGAGAGAGAGACAGGAACATCAAGCTCCTGTATGTACCCTGACCTGGGAATCAAACCAGCAGCCTCCATGCAGGGAGGATGCTCCATATATCCTGCCAGTGTTTTATTTATTGATTGGTTTTTATTTATAGAAGATAGGATGTAGAAGAAGGGAGAGAGAGGATAGGGAGAAGGGAAGCGTTCATATCTGTTCCAAAGTCGTGCATTTTGTGCATTCTTTGGCTGCTACCTGTGTGTGTCCTGAATCAAACCCACAACCTTGTTTTGGGACGATACTCTTAACCGACTGAGCTAACCGGCCAGGGCTGCATGGTCTTTTTCCAGGTACACGTTCTCAAAGTTAAAAAGAAGATGAAGGGTTAGTATTATAAGAAAAACAAGTAGAATAGCTTGAAATAAAAGACCACCTAAAACTAAAATAGGGAAATATTTATAATCCCTTTAGTCATCCAGATACCTTTTTCAAATAAACAGTTCTAATGCATTAAATCTATGCTTTAGAATCAATTAAAATTTAGAAATGTATATTTGAGGAAAATGACAATGAAATAATCAGTTTTTACATTTCTGATGGTTAAAATATTAAGTCTTAGAGCTAACTAGGCCACATTGAAAATTATATTTTCAGATAATTTTTGGGTTGTTTTGAATTTCTTTTTGCATAAGGAGATTAGTTGCCCACACTTGTTTGAGATGATGAGTCTTACATAGTTTTTTTGGTGTTAAATATTACATATTTCTTTCTAGTATTATGACATTCTTTTTAAAAATCCTACAATCATGATATTTACAATTTTTTTTCTAGATTTGTTGAACTACAGAATGCTTCGATATCCATACCTTTATAGAACCTATAAAGAATTTCTTTCATGCTTGTTGGAAGCTGGCATATTTAATTTAGGTGTCTGGCCAAAAAAGTTACATGCTACAGCAGGAAGATGTGATGAATATGAAACCCAGGAACAAACAGATCAGACTGGAGATCAGGAGTGTCACAGATCTCAGTATAGAGATTCTGAAGTTGTGACTAAATTACATATTCCAGTAATGGTGGATGAAGTTGTTCAGTGCTTGGCACCACAAAAAGGGCAGGTAAGTTGATTTGTTTTTTATTTTTTAACACTTAAGTTGAGATATCATTTATCTTAATATTCACAATTTTAAAGTGTATGACTCAGTGGATTTTAGTATAGTCACAAGATTTTGCAGTCATCACCACTGTTTAGTTCAAGGACATTTTCACCACCCTCATAAATAGAAAACTCAATACTAGTTAGCATTCACTCTCTATTTTCTCTCTTTTTGCTCCTGTCAATTACTAATCTTTTTTATGTATGGATTTGTCTAACATGGACATTTTACATAAATGGATTTATATAATATGTGCTCTTTTTCATCTGCCTTTTTTACTTAGTACGTTTTTAAGATTCATCTATGTTATAGCATGGATCTCTAATTTATTTTGTTTTATCCCTGAATCACTTTGTTATATAGATATGACACTTTTCTTTTTTTTTAATCTATTTTTCAATTGATGACAGTTATGTTTCCACTTTTTGGCTATAGTGAATAATACTGCTATGCACATTCATGGACAGAGTTTTATGTGGACAATATGTTTTTAGTTCTCTTGGGTGTATACCTGGGAATAGATTCGTTGATAACTCTATGCTTAACTTTTTGAGGATTTGCCAAACTGTTTTCCAGAGTTGATTAGTTTTGTCAGATAACTGCTTTAAAAGAAAAAGAACATTGTACTGGTTAAGTGGTAGGGTATGGAAACTGAATTCTAATTTATCTTCTTGAGAATTTTGTTATCTTTTCAGGAATGACTAGAGAGACAAAGTAAAGGTCTGGATATCTATGTATTTTCTTAGACTTTGTGTGTGTGTTTGTGTGTAGAGAAAGAGAGATGAACTGATTTTAAGGAATTGATTCACATGAATATGGAGGGCTAGTAAACCGAAAATCTGCACTATAGGATTGCAGGCTGGAGAACCAGGTAAGAATTACAATTTGAGTCCAAAGGCAGTCAGTCTTTTGGCAAAATTCTTCTTTGTTGCAGGGAGGTCAGTCTTTTTCTATTAAAGCTTTTCATTAGATTAGATAAGGCCCACCCACATTATGGAGGCTAATCTGCTTTACTCAGTCAAACAATTTAAATGTTAATCTCATTTTAAAAATACCTTCAAAGAAACATCCAGAATAATGCTTGACCAAATATCTGGGCACTGTAGCCCAGCCAAGTTGACACATAATATTAATTATCACACCTGCATTATTTATAGTGTTGATGGAAGGATTATATAAAGTCTAAGATATGAAAATACTTTAATATCTATAAAGAGATCACAAAAATGTTAGGTGATATAATAGCCAAAAACAAAAAGTTAGAAACTTTGTGAGAATTAAGCACATTTACAAAAATAACTTTATTATAGTAAATATTCTTCAAATGGGTATTTATAATTAAAGCTGATCCTTTTTATCTTGCTGACTTCAGAAATATGATCTCCTATTCTAGAAACCACTGTTATTACTGAAATAAATTATTTTCATTGTAAAGTCATATCTTGCTTCTTTTGCCAACATATAATGACTTAACTGATTAAGAGCAAAGATTCTATAATTGGACTGCCTAGGTTTCAATCTGTTGTCTAACATGCCTGTGTGCACATGTATGCATGCAGCTCTTCATTTTTTTGGAAATATTTTCATAAACTAAGTTCTGAGATATATGCCTATGGCATGTTAGATTGCTCAATGTTGCTCCATATACAAGCCATCCATGATATGACTTAGGTCACTTCATCATAAAAACACTGTTTACCTTATCGTCAGGCAGTATATAACAAAAAATCCAATATTCTTAAATTAGATATATGTATTAAACATGTAGCTCAATGATGACACGTAGTAGGGACTCCACAATATACATGAAAATGCAAATTAAAAAATTAAGTGGGATGAAACTTCCTGTTCAAAATGACTTCATCAGAATGGAATTCTCTTCACTATTTTTAAAGATTCATAATGCATAGATAACAATTATTGTCCTTACCTAAATATTTTTTAAAGTACATATTAATATATATGATGTATTTGAGATATATATATGTGTGTGTGTATGTGTGTGTGTGTATGTATATATATATACACATACACACACACACACACACACACACACACACACACACACACACACACACACATATATATATAAAGGGAGGGGCAGTTAGTAAAAACATAGAACTCAACTCAGTGGCTTGTGTTTGATTTCTGGAATGAGAAACCAAAGCTCATTGCATAAATTTGGTGAATCTTAGTAGTGAAAAACATATATTTATCTTGCACTCGCCCGTGAAGTAGAAAAGCAACCAAACCAAACAAACCCCACTAAGTGTCTTAGTAAGTCAGTATTGAATCTGTGATTTTTTTCTAAAACAAAATGGAATAAAATTAGATAATTCTACAACTTGAGCTACCCTGCTGTTTTCAGTCTGTTCAGGTTCCTGACAAATGCAGCATTTTATTTTGATATTTCTATTGTTCTGAGTTGGGTTTTCCATTAACTTTTTATAGAAAGTTTAATTTCATGAATGTTATTTCTGAAAACTTACATGTGAGGAACACTTAGAGACAATATTATTCCTTACCTTTTCTGCTGTCTGCCAGACAGCTTTATTCACTGTTCCCTTAATCTTCAGTAATAAAGAGCTAGTGACAGTCCTTGAACAAGAAAGGTCTGCAATTTCTTCCAGACCCCATTATTTGCTTCTTTTCTTCTTGAGCCTTTTCTCAAAAATTATTTTCCTTTGCAAACTATGAGTCACACCCTCACTTGTATCAGTCACCCACTTAATTACTGTTTTTCACATCACCTTCAATGGTGAATTATACATTAAACTTTTGAGCATGACAGGAACTTTAAATAATATCTAAATGGAGTTTTGAGTGAGGCCTTGGTCATCTAATAGGTATTTATTTATATATATATATAAAAGATACTTACCTAAAGAAAATAATTGATTTTGGGAATTTCTTCTGCATAGCTAGTTTACTACATATTAATTAACTTTACAAATACATGATGCCAGATATGATCATTTTCTTTATAAAAAAATTTATTGTGCTCTGTATAATGGGTTTTTTATTTAAAGATTAGTAGCAGTATTTCACCTGTTTTACTTAAAAATCTTTATAATCTTTAATGGAGAGTAAACATAGAGACTATATGTTTGCTCTCTTTAAATGTTGATCACAAAGAAAGAAGTTTAATTTATTTTAACTCAGTTATTGAAAAAGGAACTTTTCTAAAAGACAGAACCAATGCTGTAGTAGGGAGATGGATCTATTTTTAGAGAAAGAACTATAAAATTTCAGATGAAATGGACTGTCTAGATGCAGTGCTTCTTTTTCATTCTTTTTTTTATTAGCATTTATTTGCTACTGAATTGACTCCCAGGCTATAAGTTAAGTTTTTATTTCTTCACTTTCTTCTGGGATATCTTTTTTCTATTCAGCCTCCTCTCCTGGTTTAGGAGCACTGCGATCTTTTTCAATAAGGATCCTCTCAGTGTGGCAGGGAGAGCTCGTGTGTGGGTCACTTCGCCCATGAACTCTGTAAGTCACCTCTTGACTTGCATGGTTTTGTGTAGTTTTCTGGGTCGAGTGAATAGTGAACCATTTTTACAGGTCACCTCAGAGACCATTGCTTGGGGTAATGGGTGTAAAATGCAGTGTTGTGATGAGGTTTATTGAGTTGTACACTTGAAACTAGGATTTTGTGAACCAATGTCTCCCCAATAAATTTAATAAAATAAACAAAACAGGCAAGTAAGTTGTAGTAACAATTTGGAAATCAATCAATCAATAAATAAATAGGAACACAAAAACAGAAAACAAATATTGGTGAGGATATGGAGAAATTAGAACCCTAGTGAACTGTTGTGAAAATTAAAATTGTATAGCTGCTGTGGAAAACAGTGTGACAGTTCCTCAAAAAATTGAAAAATGAATTCCTATATGATCCAGTAATTCCACTTCTGGTTGTGTACTCAAAATGATTGAAGGAAGGGTCTCACGATATTTGTTCACCTGTGTTCATAGCACCATTATTCACAACAGCTAAAATGTGGATTTAACTCAGGTGTTCATTTGTGGATGAATGATAAGCAAAATGTGTTATATACATACAATGGAGTATTATTCAGCCTTAAAAAGGAAGGAAATTCTGCAGTATGTTATAACATGAAGAACCTTGAAAACATTTTACTAAATGAAATAAGCCACTCAGAAAAATATATGTCATAAGCTATATGTATGAGGTAGTCTACTTATATGAGGTAGTTAGTGTAGGCAAAATCATAGAAACAGGAAGTCGAATGGTTGTTGCCAATAGTGGTGGAGAGAAGGCAATGGGAAGCTATTGTTTGGTATAGAGTTTCAGTTTGACATGATGATATGAGTTATTTAGATGGATGGTAGTGATGGTCGCATGACATACTTGTTATATACAATGAATGTATTTAATACTACTGAAATGTACACTTAAAAATGGTTAAGATAGTAAGTTTTATATTATGTGTATTTTACCACCATAATTTTTTTTTTTTCTGAAGTTGGAAACTGGGAGGCAGTCAGACAGACTCCTGCATGCGCCTGACTGGGATCCACCCGGCATGCCCACCAGGGGGCAATGCTCTGCCCATCTGGGGCGTTGCTCTGTTGCAACCAGAGCCATTCTAGCACCTGAGGCAGAGGCCATGGAGCCATCCTCAGTGCCCGGGCCAACTTTTTGCTCCAATGGAGCCTTGGCTGCAGGAGGGGAAAAGAGAGACAGAGAGGAAGGAGAGGAGGAGGGGTGGAGAAGCAGATGGGCGCTTCTTCTGTGTGCCCTGGCTGGGAATCAAACCCGGGACTCCTGCACGCCAGGCCGACGCTCTACCACTGAGCCAACCGGCCAGGGCCTACCACAATAAATTTTTAAAAAGCAAGTTACCTTTTTGAGGAAAACAAAGTTCTTCATCTATTACTTTATGGTTTCTGGACATAGATGATTATTTTTTAATTATATGAGACCATTCAAGTACAATAAATCTTGTTGCTTTCTTAGTTTACTGTCACAGATTCTCTGTTGTAGATTTTTCTATGTGTACTTCTGAAGTATGTCTTTAAATATATATATTGAAAAACCCTATTAGTGTTGGATTTCATGATTAACTTTATGTTCATGATATGCAATATTATGATAATGACATTTATTTTGTTTCTGTTATTTGGGCTATTAATAGCTTTATTGGTAGCCTACAGTACCTGGTGATGTATGAATATTTTATATATTGTTAAGGTATTTAAAATCTTTTAGAATGTCAACAGTAGTAAACTTAACAATTAGATGATTAAATATGGAATTCTTATATTTGATTATTTATAAAACTTTTTATCAAATAATTTTGTTATAAGAATTATACTTTACCAAAACACTAATGTGTATTTGTTGTAGTTAATCCCATCTTATTCACTCAAAGTATCAAATTTAGTAATTCCTCATCAAGTTTTGGGACTAAGCATATGGGAGAATGGATATCCCTGGTAAATATAGCATCTTTTTTCTAATGGAAGTGTATATAGTTAATGTCACTTTTATAGTGCTTGTTTATATCATGCTATAAGAAATGTGAAAAATTGTTGTAGAAATGAGTTTTTTGGTTTTTTCAAATTTTACTTAGTATATATAAAGAAATAAGGTCTTTGTAGCTGAATGAACTACTCGATCAATATGCCCTAACTTTTGCCTGACCAGTGGTTACGCAGTGGATAGAGTGTTGACCTGGAACGCTGAGGTCTAAGGTTTGAAACCCTGAAGTTGCAGGCCTGAGTGCTGGCTCATCCAGCTTGAGCACAGGGTCACGCACTTGATAGTGGGATCATAGATATGACCCCGTGGTAGCTGGCTTAAGCCCAAAGGGAGCTTGCTTGAAGACCAAGGTATCTGGCTTGAGCCCAAGATCGCTGACTTGACTAAGGGGTCACTGGCTCAGCTGGAACCCGCCGGTCTAGGCACATATGTTGAAGCAATCAGTGAACAACTAAAGTGCTACGACTACAAGTTGATGTTCCTCATCTCTCTCCCTTCCTTCCTCACTCCCTTCCTCCCTTTCTCTCTCTCTTCCTCTCTCCCTTTCTCCCTCTTTCTCACTTGCAAAAAAAGCCCTGTTAACTTAATTTTTTTAACAATTGTTTATAGTTTTAGAAGTGAATGCGTAACTAAAAAAAAAAAATGTTCATGCTTATTTTTCCATAGTGATGTAGTACTGTTAAAAATATTATTTTACATATATATATTTTATATAAATAAATAATTATATACTTATATTAATTTTTAAAAGAATTTCAGTGCATTTTTTGAATGTATACCCAACCTTTTCAGTCAGTTGACCATCCATGAAAATATTCTTGCTTTCCTGTCAGGGAATTGATGCATTTTAAAAACTATATTTAATTCTCTTCATCAGAATTTAGAAGCAAATTATAAATGGAGGATATGGATAAATAAGACCAATAACTTATGTGATTCTTTTGACTCTCCAGTGTCTTTAAATTATCTTCTTATAATTTGGTCATTTTGTCATTCAGAAGCTGAATCTGTACTTCATTTTTACTATGAAAATATAAGGATTAATTTTTTTTTTTGTTTAAAATGTAACTTAAATTAGTTTTAAAAAATATTGGTCCAAATGTAACCTCAAATAAATGTGGTATCATGGTTGTGAAAAATGATATTCTTCTATGTCTAAAAGTCCAACACATATACTGAATTTTAAAATTTATTTAAGAGCAATTTTTTTAGTTCAGTAAAGGGAGACCCAGGAAGAAAACTGATCTCTTCTGTAAAGGAGGCTCATAGAAGGAAAAAGGGAGAAACAAATGAGGTTTTTCTGTTTACAAAGCACATGAGTCATCCTGGGTACTGGTTACTCTTTATTTAGGTCAGCACTAGTCCCTGATCAATAGTCTAATCATTGTTACTGCAAGAGGCGAGGGCCAGTGGTTTTGTCTTTTCCTATTGTTTTTCTAAGTCCTGTATTATTTTTGTTAAGAGAGGTAGGAAGTGTACCTTGACCTTGTAAGTTCTCATAACATTTTATTTTACTCTTTTTCCACTACCTTCTCCTCATGTAACAAATTGCTGAGCTATAAGTAGCATACTTAAAATGTTATTTTATAATAAACCAAGTTGCAAAGCTTTATGGTGACTCATCTTGTTATAATGTTCTGTGAGCTCTCTCTCTCTTACATTTTTTTTTCCTGGTGTTCGTTTTTGTCTCCTTTGGGTGAAACAAATACCATTTACCAGGAGGTAATGTTCACATTAAAATTTTTTTTTACTTTGATGAATTTTGTCTTAGAAAGTATTTATATACATTTTTTGTAGCAACTTACTTTCTCTTTCTTGTTCTTTATAAACTTTTTACTTGATTTGTTTGTGTCTTTGATGTATGAGATGTTATATCACTATATATACTAATTTAAATGTATATTTTATTCTTGTATTCATTTTCTCTGTATGGTATATAGTATTTTTCTATGTTTATAATTAAATTTTCATATAGAACCTAATTTTTTCTTTTGTTGTGTATATTTTCCTTTCTGGAAAGCAAAAGAAATTAACTCTGGATATTGAATATATTCATAAAGATAGAGGATTTTCCACATGAGGCCAATGTATGCTGGGAAGAATATTATTAAAAATAATAATACAGAGTTGTATAAAATTTTACTGTTTGCAAAGCACTTTCATGTGTTATTGTCTGTGCTTTTCATTAGTATTAATCTCAGAAGCATTTTGTACAAAGTATCATGTTACCTGTAGGAAGAAGGAGAGGAAATATTTCCAGTGCTTTTGTTCTTAGGGAACCATATAGTAATAAGTGATATTGGTTGGAATTGAATGTTTCTAGCTAATAATCAGATTTTGCAGTGAGCTTTCTTCCTAGACTGTTAATGTTAGTTGTTAAGTGTCTACTGGTTGGCCTACAAGATCATCAGGATGTGTATTAGGCCCCTTAATTCCAGAGGTTAGCCAGTTTGGCTTTGTCCTTGGAGAGTAGATAATTAGCCTCCACAGCGCACTGGGAGCTATTTCAATGCTCTGACCTACGGAGCACATTATGCTACTTTTGCCATCACGTCACAACACACTACAAAGGAGTCAAGACCCATCTCATTGGTCAGCTCACAAGGTTTTTCAAATCTTGTTCCCAGATTGATCTTTCACTCAGGCAGGGAAACCTTACCATTATGATGGGAAAGGGAGGTAACTTGCTCAAAGAAAGGTATAGAATAAATTAAGGAGAGCCACTAAATGAAGATAGATGGAAAAGGTATTGTCAAGGAAAGGAACTGTAAGAGGATGCTTTGGAGGAACAATATTAATACCATAAAGGACCACAAACAGACTTCATGAATTTCCATCTTCTCTGTGTTTCCCATCTTTCTCCAGCGCCTCACTTCCACATGTCTGTTCTCAAGGCTTTTCCTTTTCCTTTATTGCAGAAATCATGAGAGAATTATACTAAATTTTGTCACCCCTCCCCCTTTTTAAATGACCTTCATAAGGGTCCTATTTAGACTTAACTTTTCCACCAGTACAGAATATTATCACCAGGATAACTTCTTTGAGCAACGTATGTGAAACCAACATATTTGATTAGAAAGCTTTGATTTGGCTCCATTTAAAATTATCAAAATTCTGAACTGCCTTAATGAATGAACATGAAACCAGCTTCTCTTTCTAGAAACTTTAGAATTTAAATACAGAGTAAGATTTTTCTTTTTTTATTATTATTTTTGTTAATTTTACTAGGGTGACATCAATAAATCAGGGTACATATGTTCAAAGAAAACATGTCCAGGTTATCTTGTCAATCAATTATGTTGCATACCCATCACCCAAAGTCAGATTGTCCTCCCTCACCTTCTATCTAGTTTTCTTTGTGCCCCTCCTCATCCCCCTTCCCCTCTCCCTCCCCCCCAACCGCCACACTCTTGTCAATGTCTCTTAGTCTTGTTTTTATGTCCGACCTATGTATGGAATAATGCAGTTCTTGGTTTTTTTCTGATTTACTTATTTCACTCCGTGTAATGTTATCAATATCCCACCATTTTGTTGTAAATGATCCGATGTCATCATTTCTTATGGCTGAGTAGTATTCCATAGTATATATGTGCCACATCTTCTTTATCCAGTCTTCTATTGAAGGGCTTTTTGGTTGTTTCCATGTCCTGGCCACTATGAACAATGCTGCAATGAACATGGGGCTGCATGTGTCTTTACGTATCAATGTTTCTGAGTTTTGGGGGTATATACCCAGTAGAGGGATTGCTGGGTCATAAGGTAGTTCTACAGAGTAAGATTTTTCGAAGGGGAGAATGAAGATAACTGAGAGAAATGTTTTATAATGTTTCCTGTTTTAATATATTTTTATAGCATCCTGTTAGTAATAGAAACTGCCCAGATTTTTCTATGGTTAAAATTTCCCCCAAAGATCCATAAGCTTAAACATATGATTGATAACATACAAAATAAAAAATAATAATTTTCTGAT
This sequence comes from Saccopteryx leptura, assembly GCF_036850995.1. Lineage (NCBI taxonomy): Eukaryota > Metazoa > Chordata > Mammalia > Chiroptera > Emballonuridae > Saccopteryx > Saccopteryx leptura. The sequence goes on along the minus strand of NC_089503.1, from coordinate 33,403,322 downwards.
TTATTTAAAGTATTAGTAATTTTTTGAGAAACTCATATGAAGGACATTCAGTCATTTTTGCTTAATGTGACTAGACCTTCTGAAAACCAGGGGTGAGAAGTGTGTTAGTGTCAAATTCTCCATTCCCTGTAAGGTCTTTTATATATAGATTGATGCCCCTGTGGTTTGATTATGTTGTATATATTATTTCTGAGCCTTTTGCAATTGAATAAAGTATCCATCTAAAAATCTGAAATTTTTGTTTGTTCATTTCATTTCTGCTTTCATTGTATTTTGTTCTGAACTTTTTATTTACACACAAGTAGTCTCACTTGACACATTTGGTTTTATAATTAAATATGGAAAAAATCCAAAAAGTAATTGTTTTTATAAATTATTAATGCATTAATTTTGTCAGAAATATTCTTTTTGAAGATGTAACCGTGAATATCAAAATGTTCTTTGTTTATGGCTACCCACTGAGTATGTCTCAGTCCATTCGGGCTACTAGAACAAAATACCAGAGACTGCGTAGTTACAAACAACAGAAATTTATTTCCTTTGGTCTGGAGGTTGTACGGCCAGGATCATGGTGCCAACATGGTCAGTGAGGGCCCTCTTCCTGGTTCATAGCAGGTTCGTTCTTGCTGTGTCCTCATAGGGTGGAGGGGATAGGGATCTCTCAGGAGCCTCTTTTATAAGGCACTGATCCCATTCAAGAGGGTTTTGCTCTCTTGATTTCAGCATGTCCCAAACACTCCACCTCCTAATGCCATCATCTTATAGGGTTAGGATTTTTAACATATGGCTTTTGGTGGGAAAGGGGGTTGGGGGGAACACAAAGATCCAGACCTTTGCAGCATACATACTATTTTTCTTTTATTTGAGGCAACAAAAATAGAATATCATCTGTTACCAAACAAAAATAGTTTAAGAGTTTTCTAAAGAAGGTAAAGGAGACACAGCCTGGATTGTAGGCTTGGAAACTATGTTATCAATATTGGTAACAGAACTAGTAGTAAATGATATATTGAAGGCAATCCATTTTATGTATGTTCAGTTTGATGAAAGAGCAGTAAACTCTAATTTAGTTAATAATATATAATTATATCCATAAAGTAGAGGATTTTATGATATGAAAAGGTAGATATTCATTTGCATTATGATATGAAAAGCAAGGTTCTAATTTACATTTTAAATAGGATCAAATACTACATCTCTCTAATTCAGTCAGTTTAGGATGTGTTGCCAGTTTCTGACACTTCACTTTACTTCTGTGATAATGGGAGAATAAGAATTAATTAGTTAAATGAGAAAACTAAATCATTTTTAATACTGACATTTGATTTTGAATTAGGATGTTTGCATATTCCTTTTAGCACTTTAGGTGCTATATAACTGCTTTTGTTCATTTCTTTTGTTTTGTATTGAATTTTGGATAAAAAGTCTCCTAAAATTTATTTTTTCAAAATGTAAACTTACTTTAGAGTATATGCATCTAAATTAAGCTTTTCTTGATTGACTTAAGATAGGATTGTAGTTTTGAGTATTTTTTTATTTTTTATTTAATTAGTTGTGTTTACGTAGTTCTAGGGTCACCCCGAATGCATCCCTCCTCCCCCATATTCCCCTAACATCTCCCTTACCCCCATCCCCATAGTGCCCTCCCCCCTTCCCTTCAGGTTTATCCATCCTATCATCCCCTTTCCCTCTGTCCTCTTTTCCACTGGTCCCTTTGATCCCTTCTCTGTCTCAATTCTGTTCCTCAGTTCTCATTATTCCTTGGTTTCCTGAAATGAGTGAGGTCATATGATATTTTTCTTGCTCTACCTGGCTTATTTCACTCAACATAATAGTTTCCAGGTCCCTCCATATTGTTGCAAAAGGTAATATTTCCTTCTTTTTCATAGCCCCATAGTACTCCACTGTATATATACAACAGCTTTTTAATCCACTCATCCACTGACAGACACTTCAGCCATTTCCAGCTCTTTGCTATTGTGAACAATGCTGCCATAAACATGGGGGTGCATTTTTTTTTTTCAGTCGGTGATATGGTGTCCTTGGGATATATTCCTATAAGTGGGATGGCTGGGTCAAAGGGCAGTTCCATTTCTAATTTTTTGAGAAATCTCCATACTGTTTTCCACAGTGGCTGCACCAGTCTGCATTCCCACCAGCAGTACAGGAGGGTTCTCCTTTCTCCATATCCTCGCCAGCACTTATGCAGTGTTGTTTTGTTAATTAGCGCCATTCTGACTGGTGTGAGGTGGTATCTCATTGTGGTTTCAATTTGCATTTCTCTAATGATTAGTGATGTTGAACATTTTTTCATCTGTCTGTTGGCCATCTGTATGTCCTCTTTGGAGAAGTGTCTATTCATTTCTTGTGCACATTTTTTGATTGGATTGTCTTCCTGGTGTTGAGTTTTACAAGTTCTTTATAAATTTTAGTTATTAACCCCTTATCAGATGTATTGTCGAATATGTTCTCCCATTGTGTGGTTTATCTTTTTATTCTGTTCATATTGTCTTTAGCTGTGCTTTTTAGTTTGATATAGTCCCATTTGTTTATCCTGTCTTTTATTTCATTTGCCTGTGGAAATAAATCAGCAAATATATTACTGTGATAAATGTTGGTAAGCTGACTGCCTATGTTTTCTTCTAAGATGCTTATGGTTTCACGATTTACATTTAAGTCCTTTATCCATTTTGAGTTTATTTTTGTGAATGGTGTAAGTTAGTGGTCTAGTTTCATTTTTTTTGCAGGTAGCTGTCCAATTTTCTCAACACCATTTGTTAAACAGACTGTCTTTACTCCACCGTATGCTTTTACCTCCTTTGTCAAATATCAATTGTTCGTAAAGATGTGGGTTTATTTCTGGGTTGTCTGTTCTGTTCCATTGATCTATATGCTTGTTCTTATGCCAGTACCAAGCTGTTTTGAGTACAATGGTCTTATAGTATAACTTGATATCAGGAAGTGTGATACCTCCCACTGTATTCTTCTTTTTCAAGATTGCTGAGGCTTCTTGTTCTTTTTTGGTTCCATATAAATTTTTGGAATATGTGTTCTATATCTTTGAAGTATGTCATTGGTATTTTAATTGGTATTGCATTGAATTTATAAATTGCTTTGGGTAATATAGACATTTTAATAGTGTTTATTCTTCCTCACCATGAACACGGTTTATACTTCCACTTGTTTGTGTCTTCCTTGATTTCTTTTATCAATGTTTTATAATTTTCTGAGTACAAGTGTTTAACCTCCTTGGTTAAATTTACTCCTAGGTACTTTATTTTTTTTGTTGTAGTAGTGAAGGGGATTGTTTCCTTAATTTCTCTTTCTGACAGTTCATTGTCGGTGTATAAAAATGCCTCTGATTTCTGAGTGTTAATTTTATATCCTGCCACCTAGCTGAATTCATTTATCAGGTCCAGTAGTTTTTTGACTGAGACTTTAGGGTTTTCTATATACAGTATCATATCATCTGCAAATAATGATAGTTTTACTTCTTCTTTTCCAATTTGGATGCCTTTTATTTCTTCTTCTTGTCTGATTGCTGTAGCTAGGACTTTCTGTACTATGTTGAATAAAAGTGGTGAAAGGGGGCACCCCTGCCTTGTTCCTGATTTTAGGGGAATTGCTTTTAATTTTTATCTATTAATTAATTATGATGTTGGCTGTGGGTTTGTCATAGAAGGCCTTTATCATGTTGAGGTATGTTTCTTGTATTCCCACTTTGCTGAGAGTTTTGATATAAATGGGTGCTAGATTTTATCAAATGCTTTTTCTGCATCTATTGAAATTATGTGTTTTTTCTCTTTCCTTTTGTTTATGTGGTGAATTGCATTAACTGATTTAGGAAAGTTGTACCATCCTTGCCTCCCCAGAATAAATTCTACTTGATCATGATGTATGATTTTTTTCATGTATTGTTGGATCTGGTTTGCTAATATTTTGTTGAGGATTTTAGCATCTAAATTCATCAGGGATATTGGCCTATAATTTTCTTTCTTTGTGTTGTCTTTGCCTGATTTTGCAATCAGAATTATGCTTGCCTCATAGAAGGAACTTGGAAGTGTTTCTTCCTTTTGAATTTCTTGAAATAGTTTGAGAAGGATAGGAGTTAGTTCTTCTTTGAATGTTTGGTAGAATTCACCAGTGAAGCCATCAGGCCCAGGGGTTTTGTATTTTGGGAGCTTTTTGATAACTGTTTTGATTTCTTTTGTTGTAATCGGTCTGTTTAGGTTTTCTGATCCTTCCAGATTAATTTTTGGAAGATTATATGTTTCAAGTAACTTGTCCATTTCACCTAAGTTGTTTAATTTTTTGGCATACCGTTCTTCATAGTATTTTCTTACCATATTTTGTATTTCTTTTGTGTTGATTGTTATTTCTCCACTCTCATATCTAATTTTATTTATTTGAGTCCTCTCTCTTCTTGGTGAGTCTGGTTAAAGGTTCATCGATCTTGTTTACCCTTTCAAAGAACCAGCTCTTGGTTTCATTGATCCTCTATATTGTTTCTTGAGACTCTATTTCATTTATTTCTGCTCTGATCTTTATTATTTCCTTCCTTCTACTACCTCTGGGACTTACTTGTTCTTTTTCTAGTTCTTTTAGATGAAGGGTTAGATTGTTTATTTGAGCTTTTCAAGCTTCTTAAGGAATGCCTGTAGTGCTATTTACTTTCCTCTCAGGACTGCTTTTGCTGTGTCCCATAAATTTTGAGTTGTTGTATGTTCATTATCATTCGTTTTTAGGAATTCTTTTATTTCTTCTTTGATTTCATTGTTAACCCATTTGTTATTTAATAACATGCTATTTCGTTTCCATGTATTTGAGTATTTTCAATTTTTCTATTGTGGTTGATTTTTAGTTTTATGCCATTGTGATCAGAGAAAATACTTGATATGATTTCAATCTTCTTAAATTTGTTGAAACTGCTTTTGTGTCCTAACATGTAGTCTATCCTAGAGAATGTACCATGAGCACTTGAAAAGAATGTATATTCTGCTGCCTTAGGGTGAAAGGTTCTAAAGATATTTATTAAATTGAGTTGATCTAGTGTGTCCTTTAAGTCTTCTGTTTCTTTGTTAATTATTTTTCTTGAGGATCTATCTAGTGATGTTAGTGGGGTATTGAAATCTCCTATTATTATAGTATTGCTATTGATCTCACCCTTTATATCTATCAAAGTATGCTTTATATATTTAGGTGCTCCTATATTACGTGCGTAGATATTTATGATGGTTATATCTTTCTGTTGGATTGCTCCCTTTATCATTATGTAGTGACCTTGTTTATCTATTACAGTAGCCTTGGTTTTAAAGTCCATTTTTTCTGATATATGTATTGCTACCCCAGCTTTTCTTTCATTTCCATGAAATACTTTTTTCCATCCTTTTACCTTTAGTCTATGTGCATCTTTTGTTTCAAGGCGTGTCTCTTGTTGACAGCATATGTATGGGTCCTTTTCTCTTATCTAAGCTGCTACCCTATGTCTTTTGATTGGATCATTTAATCCTTTTACATTTAAGGTTATTATTGATATGTAGTTGTCTATTGCCATTTTATTTTTTAAAGCTGTGTTCCTCTTTTGCTGTATCCTTTCCCCACTTTGATCTATTTACAACAGGCCCCGTAGTATTTCTTGCAGCATTGGTTTGGTCATAGTGAATTCCTTGCGTTTTTTATTGTCTGGGAAGCTTTGTATTTCTCCTTCAATTTTAAACGATAGCCTTGATGGATAAAGAAGTCTTGGTTGTAGATTCTTATTCTGTATTACTTTGAATATATTTTTCCATTTCCTTCTTGCCTCAAGTATTTTTGTTGTGAAGTTGGATGTCATCCTTATGGGGGCCTCTTTGTAGGTGATAGCCTTTTTTTCTCTAGCAACTTTTAATATTTTCTCTTTATCACTTAGCTTTGGTGTTTTAATTATGATGTGTCTTGGTGTAGGTTTCTTTGGGTTTCTCTTTAATGTAGTTCTCTGTGCTTTTTGAACTTGTGAGACTTGTTCCTGCATTAACTTAGGGAAGTTTTCAGCTATGGTATGATTGAACAAAGTCACTATCACTTGTTCTTGCTCTTCTTCTTCAGGAACCCCTATGATGCAGATGTTATTTCTCTTCATGTTGTCACAGAGCTCTCTTAGAGTTTCCTCAGACTTTTTGAGTCTCTTTTTTCTGCTCTGTTTCCGTGCCCTCGTTCCTCTTATCCTCTAACTCGCTGATTCGATCCTCAGCTTCATCCATCCTGCTTTTAATTCTTTCCACTGTGGTCTTCATTTCTGATGTTGTATTTGTCACCTCCGACTGATTCTTTTTTAATATTTCAATGTCCTTTTTTATACTTGCTATATCTTTATTTAGGTGTTCATAATGATCATCCATTGTTGTTCTAAGATCCATAAGCATCCTAACAATCATTATTTTAAACTCTGCATTCCGTAGTTTGGTTATTTCCATATCACTCAGTTCCTTTTCTGGAGGTTTCTCTTGTGGTTTCATTTGGATTGCACTTCTCTGTCTTCTCATTATGTCTGTGTTTTTGAGTGTGTTGTTTGTAGGGCTGGTTTAGTCTAGGCTTGGTGTTGTCTACTTCCAGTTTTCAGTTGTGTTATTTTTAGGTGTTCTTGGGTTGGCATCAGCTGTTTTTTGTAATCCACTGTCGGCTAGTTTTGAGTATTCATTCTCATTCCAAGTGTCTTCATTTTTCTCTTCTTTAAATCCTTGCATGGCTATATATTACTGAGTACCTTTTTTATTTTTTCTGCTGGTGGTTATTTTTTGGTATGCCCAGTTCTAGCAAGGTCATCTCCACAAAATTTTCCAAAAGAGCTAAGCTAAGCAAATTGGCAAGTGTCTAAGTAGAAGTAGATATCAAAGCTATTAAGTAAAAAAACCTGGAATACTCATGTGGATATCCACATGATTGTGTTCCTTACTTTGGCTCTTTATTCAGATGATACCTTTTCAGACATATTCTCCCTGAGCACCTTATCTAAAATGTCAAGTATTATCCCCCAATATTTGATATACCCCTTCCCTTAGCACGTACCACTAATATGCTATCTCTTTCATTTTCATCTTGCTTCTTAACTGTCCTGTTGCCCCTCTGCTATGCCATTTCTCCATTGCATCCCAAAATATAAGGTACATGGAAGCCTGGATTTTTGCGTTTTTTTAACTTGTATATTCAATGCCGAAGTCTGTCACATAGAAGGTGCCCCATAAATATTTATTGGAATAAGTACTGAATAGAGGAATGAAAAGGAAGGTACTGGCAAGAGAGACATCAAGGAGATAGATATGGGAAATAATTGGGTAAAGAGAAGGAAGTATAGGGAAAAGTAAAAAAAATGACAGCGAGCTGTTAGTTCTGAGTTTTAATGTGCAAATGAGATCATTTCCTCACTTATTCAATAGATATCTATTGAGCTTCTACTGTATAAAAACTGCAGTGGGTGAATAAATATGGAGGGAATAATCAATACCCTGAAGATTTTATCTTTTAATTAAAGGCTTATTGTATTTGTGGAGTACAAGTGAAATTGATCCTTGAACAACATGGGTTTGAACAGTGCAGGTCCACATGTATGTAGAAACCCCCCAGTTCAACTCATGTTATTCAAGGATCAACTCTGTGGTTCTGAATCTGCATATGGAGAGGCCACCATAGTTATACTAACATCTGTATCTGCATAGGACATAGGCCTCTCTCCCCCCTCCCTTTAGTGTTCAAGGGTCAACTGTATTAATAAGACACTGAACACAATTTGAGCGTCTAAGTCTAGAATTGGTGGAGAAAGAGCCCAGGTGTGAAGTAGCTCTGGAATTAATGGGATCGAGAGGAGTGGACATTCTCTCATTTAAGGAGCACAGCACCTTGGCAGCCATGTACTAGACCTCAGTTCCTAATATGGAAAATGAAGATTTTTTAACTGTCATATATCCTTTTCAAGGGCTCTTACAAAGTGTAAGAAATTATTTTCAGTGATCAGAGTTAACTTCATAAATGAGCTGGCTGTCTTCTGTTTACCTTTCCAGAAGCACTCTCTCCCCTTCTCCACCTTACGTGTGTCCGGGAAGGCTGACCTTTACCAACTATATCATCTGGTTCCCCTGCTCTCTGGCTTCTGATTGGATTATAGCAGTTGGAGACTCCAGCTGGAGATCAGAGTGTGAGGGCAAGTGAAGTCATAGTACTCATTCCCAGTGCCCTGTCTTACTTTACCTTGAGTTGGCTGTTTTTCTCTTCCAGAAAGCCAGAGCTCCTGTCAGGAGGCTCTCTCTGTCCAACTGTCCCTGTCTAGATTTGTCTAGATTCTGGTGATCACTTACTCCTCTTGTCCATCAGGCTTAAGGATGGTAATGTCTCTTGCTTTTGCAAGACCCTCAGGAACTATGTGCCGTCCACTGTCTTTATCCCCTCAACTCTGTCCTCATCTTTGTAAATAGTTTCTTCTTAAACTCTAAGTCTCAAATGACCAACTTTGAATATTCCACCTTTAAATTAATTAATTAATTAATTTTCTTGCCAGAACTGACTGAAAACATTCTCTTCTCTTAGAATGACTTGTACCAATTTCTTTATCTAAAGGACTTACTACCATTAAGCATCATCACGAGTCCCTATAAAATGAAAAATATTCTGGAAGGGACCACATGTTAAGTTCTTTGGTGAATGTTAATTGTCACTAGTTACAACTGGTCTGTATGCTAATTTTTAGAGATGTGTGTATATATGCATGTGTACATACCACCTTTCCTCACTTTGAAATTGGCGAGAGCTTAACAATTTTATTTATCAATAAGTCATCATCCTGGTAGAGAATACCATTAAGCTAATTGGATCAAGATGCATGCAGTTTTTCTTATGACAATAAGGAATCTTTAAAGAGTTCTAAGATAAGGAGTGGTTAAATTTCCATTTTTTATATGTAGGTTACTCAAATTGCTTAATGATGGGGACTAGTCATTGAGAAATGAGGCAGTGTGGTGTAATGGTTTGGAGCATGTAATGGTCTGGAACTCTGCTGTTGATTATCTGTAATATCACAGGCAAGATACACTAATTTTCTTTGCCTCAATTTTCATCTAAAAATCTCATTGGAATTTTCATCCTACCTCATTGAAATTTTGTGAGGGTTAATAAATGTAAAGTGTGTCTGGAATGTAGTAAGTACTGTATAAATTATATTTTTTATTTTTATTTGTATATTTGAAACATGAAAGATAATACAGTGAACAAATAGTTTGGTTGGGGGAGGGAGAGCAAAAATAGAACATAAGTAGACATGCTCATCCAAGAACTAGAATAGTTGTAGTTAGAGTATTTGAATTTAAATTTTCAGTTAGAATATGTTGAGCTGATGAAAGGTCCAGCAACTGACTGTAAGATATGAAGGTCACTGGATTTAAGATGGACATATTGCCAAAGTATCAGAGGTCTATACTTATAAACAGAATGACTGAATGCAACATCTGCACATATAGACTGACAAAGGAGTGTTTTATTGACTGCTTAAATATGACAAGTGGCATTGCTAAATGCGACTTAATTTTCTGAAATGCATGGCTATTCTTGGAAAAGTTTCTCTCAATTTACACAGTAGTTGCATTCCTAGAAACTTCAATGTAAAATTCAGTCCTCGTGAAAAATACTGTGTGATATGTAGAATAGAGTTTGGTTTCTTAGATGATTGTCCTCCCTCTCTCCTTTTCACCTTTATGAACTGTATGTCCTGTAGAACTTGGGTAATTTTGCAGCACTGTGTTGCACAGGAGGGTCATCCAGCATTCCTGTACCTCATTTATTAAGTGCTAGCAACATCCTCCAAGTCTTTGTTACAGCCTAATCACATTTTCATATGCCTCCATGGAGCACCACTGGTTTAGTGGGAAGAAGTCACAGAGTAGGATGTGGATTAATTAGACCCAGGGATAAAGGGTCCTGTTTTAGACAGTGATCTAGAACCATGGAGATACTAGGAAGGATATTAATTGGCAACAAAATGTCAGATAAAATCCTGATATAAAGTTGCAACGGTTCAAGATACTCAAATGTTTTCTTGTTTTTGTTTTTTTGTTTTACCATCTCAGTCTCCTGTCTTTTTTAACTTCTGCCCCTAGTCCACCCCTAGCTCTGATGTAGCTGGTAGCCAGGTTATGTTAACACTTGGTGGCCTGGCACAGTAAGAATTGTTGACTGGATTTGGTGAAGAGTATAATTTTGGCATAAGTTCTCTTTTAACTACATGAGCATTTTTCTTCTTTTCTGCTACACTTCCTAGCATTTCTTTTCCATATGAAGACAGATAAAAATGCCTGATCCTTCCCATTTAAATGTTTATTTCTATGTTATTCTTGTCAGCAGAGAATGTATTGCATAAAAACGTAATAATTGGATTTCTATATTTTATTGAAACATATCCAAATGCACTAAAATGCAGTAGAATCATTGCAGTTTTACATTTTGTTCAAACTGATAAAGTTTTAATAGAGTTACCTTTGCCCAATGTTAATAGTTTTTGTTATTTTGGAAGAATCATCTTATTTGTTTCTTCTTGTGATCCTGATCAGTCAAAAATGTTGCTTTTAAAACATTAACATTAAGTGTTATTTTGATATTGTGATTATTTAAAATTAGGTGACATTTGTAATATGGAACAATATTTTTCATTTTAAAACAAATTTAAGGTGCTAAAAATGATTTTAGTGAATTAAATGAGATTTGGTGGGATTTTCAGCTTTATTTGTAAAGTAAAGACTCATCCTATTTTTTTTTCTCAATTCACAAAAGTTTTAAAATAGGTAAAATAAGCAGCTGCTCTGGGTGTGGCAGGCCAGGCAAAATCCACATCCCTCCCAGAATGGGGTCCCTTTTCAAGGGGTTTAATAGTAAAACCATATTGTGGGTAGTTACTTAGACCACCAGAAAAAACAATGCATTTCTACGTTAAAAGAGAATGTGAGGCAATTATTACACTCTATACATTTATTAACCTCCTTCCTGGAACATGATGTAGTCTTTGCATGGCTTCCTGCACAGTCAGCAAAGCGTGAGATTGCAGAGAGTCACAGAGAGCACAGCACTTCCCAGACATCCATCTCTGCTTCTGGAGCCATAGTGTGTCTTGATAGTGAGTAAACCCCATGCTTGATAGTAAAATGTACAAATAGTTCCTAAAGTATATGTGCTTTGTGAGATATATTTTTATTTTGTCAATCTGTTTCCAGGGGGAAGTGTCCATGCTATGGAAATCATTATGATTAGTATTAATTGTTATGCTTCTTGATTATCCCTGTAGAGAAGTCAGAGTTGTAAAATTGAAATCTTTTTGTTTGTCTTATAAAGGTCATAATAGTAGATGTGGTCTTGAAATGGAACACTATAATGGTCACAGCTGATTTAAATGGCACTATGTAATTATATTGTGATTATATGCATGGGTGACATCTCCTATTAAGTTGTATTTTTATATGAGAAAAATTAGATATTTAATAAAATCCAATTTGTTCTTGTTTTTTAACCTTAGTATATTATTTAGGTTATATTAGAAAATAATTTGTTTTTTATCTCTTTTTCATATTTTATCATGAGCCCTTAATTATCTTAAAAATGAATTCATTAAATTAATTAACAAATTAATTTCAGCTGCTTTTAAGTTCACGTTGTGAGGGGTTTCTTCATGAGATTTTCAGAAATTATAATTGAGTTTATATTTACCCTAAAGGGAGTTTTTCAGTCATCTATCTGTCCTTTGAAAATTCACTTTATTTGGCATGTGGTACATCATTTGAGAATTATTTTTTCACCTTTGATACATCAATACAATTTTTTGTTTTCTACTTGTTTGTTTTTGTTACCACAGATAAGTTCCTGAAGAGTTTTATAAAAAATCAAATTTTGGCCCTGGCTGGTTGGCTCAGTGGTAGAGCATCAGCCTGGCGTGCAGGAGTCCCGGGTTCAATTCCCTGCCAGGGCACACAGGAGAGGTGCCCATCTGCTTCTCCACCCTCCCCCTCTTTTTCTTCTCTGTTTCTCTCTTCTCCTCCCGCAGCCGAGGCTCCACTGGAGTAGGGTTGGCCTGGGTGCTGAGGATGGCTCTGTGGCTTCTGCCTCAGGCGCTAGAATGGCTCTGGTCGCAACAGAGCAACACCCCAGATGAGCAGAGCATCGCCCCCTGGTGGGCGTGCCAGGTGAATCCCGGTCGGGCGCATTCAGGAGTCTAACTGCCGCCCTGTTTCCAACTTCAGAAAAATACAAGAAAAAAAATCAAATTTCAACAAATTCTCTTATTTTCTCACTGCATTATATTATAAATTTAGTATGTCTTATTTGAATAAAAGATTGAATTAATTTTTATTCCAAAAATCAATACAAGTTTGATATAAGAGAGAAGTGTATTTTATAACTTTGTATTTTCATCTCCTCTGCTTTGGAAGTCTACATACCTACTGGAATATGACGCATAAGGAAATATGACAATTGTAGCTTCTAAATCTTACAAAATAAAAAGTTTTATATAATTTCTGTTAAAATATGTCATAAAGAACAAAATCCTTTTTATTCTGGGAGTATTACTTGAGAGCACGTAATATGATGTAAGAAAATGATAATAGGTATTTTTTAGGTTACATAAGTTTTTTAGGGTTTTGTAAGTTTTTCTTTACAAAAATTGATTTTAAAATGTCTTTTGGAGTAGTTGGGCTGGAAATAGTGGTTGAAAGGTGGGAGGAAGGTGTACAATGCTTTGAAGAGAAATTTTTGAAGTATAGCAGGAAATAGTGTGTCTTGAGGATAGGGGTTGTGATTCAGATTAAATCTATCACAAGACTTTAAGGTCATTTCAGGCTTACAGTGGTCACCTCTGTCTACGACCTGGAGTTTAGTGTATTGGGGAAGATTTGAAAAAAGATCAGTCAACAGACCATGATAACAAGTCGACCAGATGGCTTCCATTGATCTTCACTTTTTGATATTCTTAATCTGTTGTAGTTCGTTCCCACAACAAATTGGGTTGACCATTGTAACCAATATGATATTGCAGAAATGATGATGTATGACTTTTGAGGCTAGGTCAGAAAAGAAAGTGTGGCTTCTTTCTTGCTATCTCTGGGATTGCTTGCTTTGGGAGGCCATTACCATGGCATTGGGATGCTTAATCAGAACATGGCGAGGTCTGCAGAGGGTGGAATTGAATCCTGCTGCCAAAGCCCTGCACAGGGTGAGTGAGCCATCTTGAAAGCAGGTCCTCTGGCTTAAATGGGCCCTTCAAGTGAATGCCGTCCTGGCTGACACTGTGACTACAACCTTATGAAAGACCCCCAAGCCAGAATCACCTGCTTAAACTGCATTTGTATTTATGACCTATAGAAACCGTGATATAATAATAAATGTTTATTGTTTTAAGCCCTTAAATTTGGGGTTATTTGTTATGCAGCACAGAAAAGTAATATACACAAATAAGAGCAGAAGTTCAATTGTGATAATTGACATAAAGGAGAAGTTTACATTACTATGAGAGTGGCCAACAGACTTCTGGTTTAGTGCAGGGGGTTGCGATAGGCTTATTAGCTTAGATCTAAAAGATGGGTAAGAATATTTGTGAGAGGAAACAACATATGAAATGCTATTGTGAGAGAAAATAGGGCTTTTTTGAGAAACCTAAAGAAGACCAGTGTGGATCAATGTAGAGAGCAAAGAGTAGATGAAAAAGGACAGAGAGATCAAAAGATGCTGGGCCTGAGGCCCTAATAAGGAGTTTGCTTTTCTTTTCATAGCAATGGGAGACTATTGAATAGGTTTTAGCATGGAATGGGGGTTAACTACAATACATATATATTTTATAAAGAACATTTAGATTGCTTTGTGGAGATTAGAATAGAGATGGTAGGCTGAGAATGGATTGTGGATGGGTGGATAGGAGGAGACCAGTTAGAAAGCAACTGAATTTATTTAAAGAGCTATTGATAGTTTGGACTAGAGTGTTGACAGTTTAGATGGAGAGGGGTAGGTATATTTGAGAAGTTTTGTATTGAAAATAAACAGAATGTAGTGAGGAGTAAGACATAAGAGATGCAGAGAGAAGGAGCTATTAAGGTACGTGTTTGACCTTGTCACTGAGAGATAAAGACTCATTTTTTTTTTTAAAGAAAGAACTTATAGTTTATTTTGGACATGTTTTTAGATGCTTTTAAGATGGCCAAAATAGAGATTCAAGAGTTAATTAGATATATTGTTCAGAAGCTTAGAGGAGCAATCTGAGCATGAGACAAAAATTTGTCAGATTTATTTTTTATGAAGTCATACCCATGTGATGCAGTCATCGGAGAATATTGTCAAAAGAACACAGTCCATTAAAACAACAATTTTTTTTTTCAAAATAATGCAAGTCCTTTATACATTTCTCAAAACTGAATGGAACTGGGAGCACAAAGTCAGACTTTATTTGGTGGCTTACAGAAAAGACAGTTGGGAAACATTTCTGGAAACAGTGACGATTCAATGATTTTTGTCATGTCTTCAAGTTTTCAGCATGTAAATAAAAACTGAAGCCACAGGCTTAGATTATTTTGCCTTGTCATTGAGTAAACAAAAGCGCGTCATGATCCTCAGGTAGCTCCATCATTTAATGGTTGGTATATGGAAGATGAGCTTAGAAGAGGACTGATTGGGATCTATATGTTCATTGTTGACTGGAGCCTCTGAGTAACTGCTGCTTCAGGTCTCGGCTTAGGAACTGGTTTCCTTGGAAAGCCTGTATTGAAAATGAAATCATTTTCAAGCTAGGTTCTTCTCCAGTGGCCACTCAACTCTATTATTGTTCTTATCATTTCTGTAATTATTTTTTAATTACATGTAGTCCTCAATATTCTAACCTCTGGGAGGACGGAACAAGTTCACCATTGTGTCCCTACTACGTACTATCTATCTTTTATGTAATGAGACTCATTAGGAACTCGTTTAATTAATTCAGGCAGGTATTCTCATTAGACTCATTTGGTTTCATATGTGTATATCAACTACATTTCCTGCTTGGTTTACTGTCAAAACATATAGACCCACTATTTAGCAAACAACATTAGATAGCTGTACTTTACGTTCTTGTCTTAGATTATGACCTTGAACTCTCTGTCACCAAATAGTTATAAAGAGTTTGGGGAAAATAAAATTTATAGGGACTTCAGTGTACTTTGAACATATCATTTTCACATTCTTACAGTTGGTTTTACTGAATCATGGTTTGCCTTTTTATTTTATCACTTATATTGAGGAATATTAAAAGTAACAACTTTGAAATTCGTGTTTACTCTAGGGAAGGAGGAAGAAGTAGTTTACTGTAATTTCTTTATGAGGACTAATAAGAAATTATTTTTTCAAGGTGTTTTTGAAGGATTAGGTTTGTGTGTGTGTGTATGTATGTTAATATTTTTTTGGTGGGATATGGAAAATCTTGTAATTTCATGTTTTTCTCTTTGCATTGGCTTCTAGGAAACAGATAAATTGTGTGGTTTGCTTTATTAAAGGGCATAAACATTTCATGTCCTATGTTTTGAGTAATAGTCTTACTACTGATTTTAATTATACTTTTAAAATTTTTTTCTTTCTCCATTTCTTCACATTTTTACCTTTTGTTCTAATTTATCTTTGTAAGTCATCTAAATTTTCTTTGAATCATAAGGTATTAAAAATTTACATGTAGGCCCTGGCCAGTTGGCTCAGCGGTAGAGCGTTGGCCTGGCGTGCAGGGGACCCGGGTTCGATTCCCGGCCAGGGCACATAGGAGAAGTGCCCATTTGCTTCTCCACCCCCACCCCCTCCTTCCTCTCTGTCTCTCTATTCCCCTCCCGCAGCCAAGGCTCCATTGGAGCAAAGATGGCCCGGGCGCTGGGGATGGCTCCTTGGCCTCTGCCCCAGGCTCCAGAGTGGCTCTGGTCGCGGCAGAGCGACCCCCCCCCCCCCCCCCCCGAGAGGCAAAGCATCGCCCCCTGGTGGGCAGAGCGTCGTGCCGGGTGGATCCCGGTCGGGCGCATGCGGGAGTCTGTCTGACTGTCTCCGTTTCCAGCTTCAGAAAAATACAAAAAAAAAAAAAAAAAAATTTACATGTAGACATCTAAGCACAATGGATCTTTTATTGGCAATTTATTTAGAAACTGACTTGATACTAACTTTGACTTTTCTCATTGGATCCATGCTCTTCA
The DNA here is from genome assembly GCF_036850995.1 of Saccopteryx leptura. NCBI lineage: Eukaryota > Metazoa > Chordata > Mammalia > Chiroptera > Emballonuridae > Saccopteryx > Saccopteryx leptura. Next base: position 33,387,129 of record NC_089503.1, on the reverse strand, counting down.
GGATGTTGAGACTGGCTGTGGCTTCTGAAGCCCCTTTTCTACATTCTGTTTCCTGAAGAAAGGGGATAGTTCTTCATTTCTATTTTCTCTGGTCCTTTATTCACTCTCCAAACCAAAAGCATTTTTAAATTATTTTAAACAATAGTTGCCAGTTCTCTTGAGTCACCTCTGTGCACGTTGCATACGGTGTGTGAGCTGAACACAGTTCCGGCCCACCCTGCTTTTCAGTACTTGCACCTCTTCACCTTTATGATGCCTGAGGAAGGGCATCATGGAGAAGAAGAAGGAGAGACTTTTGCCTTCCAGGCAGAAATTTCCCAACTCGTGTCTCTCATCATCAATACTTTCTATTCCAATAAGGAAATTTTCCTTCAGGAGTTGATTGGTATCTTGCCTCTGACAGGATACACCATGAGGGTCTGACTGACCCAAGTTGGACAGTGGTAAAGAGGTGAAAATTGACATCATCCCCAATCCCCAGGAATGCACCCTGATACTGGTAGACACAGTCATTGGCATGATCAAAGCTAATCTCATAAATAATTTGGTAACCATTACCAAGTCTGGTACAAAAGCATTTATGGAGGCTCTTCAGACTGGTAAGACATCTCCATGATTGGATAACTTGGTCTTGGCTTTTATTCTCCCTACCTGGTGGCAGAGAAAGTGGTTGTGACCACAGAACATGATGATGAGCAGTATGCCTGGTAGTCTTCTGCTGGGGGTTCCATCACTTGTGAGCTGTCTAGTGTGAGTTTATTGGCTGGGGTACCAAAGTGATCCTCCATCTTAAAGAAGATGAGACAGAGTACATAGAGGAGAGGCAGGTTAAAGAAGTGGTGAAGAAGCACTTATAGTTCATAGGCTATTCCATCATCCTTTATTTGGAGAAGGAATGAGAGAAAGAAATCAGTGATGGTGAAGCAAAGGAAGAGAAATGGGAGAAAGAAGAGGAAGAAGAGATGACAAGGAGAAACCCAAGATTGAAGGCATGGGCTCAGATGAGGAGGATGATAGTGCTAAAAATAAGAAAAAGAAAACAAAGAAGGTTAAGGAGAAATATATCTGTCAGGAAGAACTGAACAAGTCCAAACCCATTTGGACCAGAAACCCTGATGACATCGCTCATGAGGAATATGGAGAGTACTATGAGAGCCTTACCAGTGACTGGGAAGACCACTTGTCAGTCAAGCACTTCTCTGTAGAAGGTCAGTTGGAATTCAGGGCATTGCTGTCCATTCCCCTTGGGCCTCCCTTTGACCTTTTTGAGAACTACAAGGAGAAGAAGATCAAACTCTATGTTTGTCATATGTTCATCATGGACAGCTGTGAGTTGATACCAGAGTATCTCAACTTCATCCATGGTGTGGTTGACTCTGAGGCCCTGCGCCTGAACATCTCCCAAGCAATGCATTGATGAAGATGAAGGAACAGCAGAAGAACCCAGTGCTGCTGTGAGGTTGATGGGGATGACTCTTGCGGAGCAAACCCTTGAAGGTGATTCATAAGAACATTGCTAAAAGTGTTTTGAACTCTCTCTTCCTGAGCTGGCAGAAGGCAGAAGACAAGGAGAACTTTAAGAAATTCTATAAGGCACTTTCTACAAACCTAAAGCTTGGAATCTATGAGGACTCAAGTAATCGGTGATGCCTTTTTGAGTTTCTGTGCCATCAAACCTCCCAGTGTGGAGATGAAATCACTCCTCTTTCTGAACATGTCTCTCTCATGAAGGAGACCCAGAAGTCCATCTATTTTATATCACTGGTAAGAGCAAAGAGCAGGTTGCCAACTCTGCTTGTTTGGAGTGAATGCGGAAGCAGGGCCTCAAGGTGTAGTATATATGACGGAGCCTATCATCAGTGAGCACTCTGTGCAGCAGTCAAGGAGTTTGATGGGAAGTGCTTGGTCTCATTTACCAAGGAGGGCCTGGAGCTGCTTGAGGAAAAGAAGAAAATGGAAGAGAGCAAGACCAAGTTTGAGAACCTCTGCAAACTCATGAAAAAATCTTGGGTAAGAAGATTGAGAATGGGACATTCTCAGTAGGCTTTTGTCTTCACCCACTGCATTGTGACCAGTGCCTACAGCTGGATAGCTACATGAAGCTTATCTTGAAGTCCCAGGACCTTCGGGATAACTTTCCAATGGGCTACATGATGGCCAAAAAGCAGCTGGAGATCAACCCCAACCACCTCATTGTGGAGACTGGCAGAAGGCGGAGGCAGACAAGAATGACAAGGGTGTCAAGGAGCTTGTGTGTTGCTGTTTGAAACTACACCTACTGCACGGTCAAGCTAGGCCCAGACATGGTGAAGATGAAGTAACAGAAGAACCCAGTGCTGCTGTTCCTGATGAACCCCCCCCCCCCTTCCTCTCAATGTGATAAGGATGCCTTTCACATGGGAAAAGTAGATTAGAAGTTTCTACCTGCAGACCTTGTATCCTCTGTGGAGTGTCTCTATGGCTCTCCCAGTAGCCCTGAGTGGCCCTAGCCCACCTGGTTTCCTCTGCTGATGTTTAGTGGGTTTTTTTCTCTACTGTCTTTGCCTAAGGCATGTTATAAGGGCCTCAAGTCTTCCCTTACAGTTGATACTGGGTTGGGATGTTGTGTGTTGTGGGTTTTCTAACTTATTTTGTTCTGAAATTAAAGTATGTAAAATAGAAAAAAAGTTGTTTATATTAAAACTCTGTGACTTAATAAAATATTTAGTTAGATAGAGGTGAATTTTATAATTAAAAACAAGGAAAGCTAGTTACCTTCTTTTTTATATTATGTTTTGTAGTTTTTTGTTTGTTTGTTTGTTTGTTTTTTTAAAGAACCATGTAAGGCATTTATATTCTAGTGTTCAGCTTGGATCACATTAAGGATAAACTAAATCTGAAAAAAAATATAAGAAAGTTTCTATGGGATAAATCTATATGATTTTAGGTTTTTATTTGTAAATTTTGTTTAACTGCTTTTTTAAGGAGTTAGTAAATATGGGCTATTTTCATATGATGAATGGGGTGAATTTAAACACTAACATGGGTTATATTATTTATATCATGTAGTTTTTAAAAAACTAGCATTCTTTATTGACATAGTTGTAAAACTGATTTTAAAGTAATATATTTCTATTGCTTGGTTAACAAATCAAACTTTTCAAGCTATTTCTGACCATTAAACCTTTTTGGAAAGTTGTTCCATATCCTTCCGGTCATCTAAATTTATCACAGGCCTTTAACTAAGAAGGTTGGTGAACCTTCTTTCCTTTTGATCTTGCATCCTGGCGGGTGCTCGAATATTTCTTCTGTAAGAAAAGTTTTGGTGGATGAGTCAGTGCACTGAGTCACAGGCAGCATGAAGCCTCTAGTGTTCTATACTAATTAATTGGAAACAGTTTCAAATTTAATTAAGGCACAGTTGTCAGCTCAGTGTTACTGATTGACATCCCACCAAAGTATTTTGTCTTTTGGCAACTTGCTTAATTGTTCTTTGGTATTTAGGTTTTTTGTTTTGCTTGAAGATTTTTTTTTAAATTTGTTGAATAGACCTATAGTTACCATGTTGATTTTTTAAAAGTCCTTTCATAAACCCTGTGTCATTTGTGTTCAATTTCTCCCTTGCTTGATGCCTTTTTCCCCCTCAAAAATGACTTGATACAATTTTCTTTTTAGCTTTCTAATTTATCAGTGAATGAGAGAAGTCTTTTACGTTCCACAGAAACTAGTTCATACAATAATAGTGTATTGATTTGTCAGATAAGAGTCCACTCTCCAACTAAACACTATATATCTTATTTAATAAAAAGTTTCTTGCTTAAATTTTTTACATTGCATTAATTTGACTTTAATTTATTTCTTTAAAAATGATGTTTCTTTGAAAGATTCTGTTTCTTCAGTTTGCTCATATTTGTTTGAAAGTTCTTTCACATGTATGAATGATTTTGCAAGCGGGGATTGATTCACGTTTACAGAAGATTAAACAAGAAATCAAGACCAGGAAGTCATTTTGGCTGAAGAGATCAAATATGTTCTGGCAAGATGATAAAATGCTAGGGTGAATTACTGAATTAAAAACAAGAAAGAGAAGGGAATTTACACATTAAGTGCCTCCTAATTTCCAGTCACTTTACATATATTATTTCTTTAAATACTCTCAACATCTCTGTGAGATGGGAATTACATACTTACCCATAATCAGAAGTGGAGCTCGAAGCCCAGGGAGTTAATAACTTATTCAGAGTCCTCAATAATATTTGTATAGCAAACAGGTTAGGCAATCCATGGCAGCACTTTAGTGTGCCAGATTTGGGCATTATGCCAAAGGAAAATGTAGGAAAAGTATTTGATTTAGTTACAGGATAGATGAGCTATATGACAATAAATGGGTGCTGCATCTTTTAATCTTTCCTCTTAAATATTACTCTTGAAGTTATTTGATTGAAATTGGGAGGCATTTTACAATTGATGACATGTCAAAGCTTAATTGGCAGCATCTTTTTTTAGGGTTTATAAGGTTTATGATGCATCCTATGATCAGTATGATTTAGATTTGTTGAAATACAGTATATAGTCTTTATTCTTCTCACTCCTTGCAAATGTTTAAATACAAAGGGAACTATTTGATCTTTTTTACTCTTTTTCCCTTAAGTCTATTTGATGGTGTTTTAAAAATTTTATGTCCAACTAAGTTTTATAAACATAGCCTAACCTAACCTTCTCTTGGAGAGTCTCATTGAACACTAGCATGAATGAATGCTAGCAAAACCAAATGTTTTCAATTTTGTTTAACCCATTGTTGTACAGACGTGACCAAGGAATTCCCCCTATACCCATCCTGCCTCTTTTTTCCTTATCTGTTTTTCAAAGAATATGTGAATGTGCTTGAAGAACTTAATGCTTTGCATGTGTAACTTTGGGAAATGCTGGATTATATACTCTCTTGTCTCAGAGTATCACCAGTTAGAGTCTGGCCTTTCTGAGAGTGAACAGATTTTTTTTTTTTTTAGCCTTCTTACTCAGCCTCACTTTCTTTTCATTAATTTTTTTAACTTTTTTTTTTAGATTTTATTCATTTTTAGAGAGAGAGGAGAGAAAGAGGGAGGGGGAGGAGCAGGACGCATCAACTCCCATATGTGCTTTGACCAGGCAAGCCCAGGGTTTCACACCTGCAACCTCAGCGTTCCAGGTTGATGCTTTATCCACTGCGCCACCACAGGTCAAGCCTATTTTTATTTTTTGCTCACATATTGACCGCACCACATTACTGTCTGTCTGTATGTATATTTTAATTTGAAACTTATGAGCTGGGTGTTTGGAGTTTTATTAAGGATTCTAAGCATCCAGAGAATTCTTGGAAATGTATAAATGTAATGGAAAAAAATTCATTTACCCTAAATTCAGTAGGTTGTTGGAGCTTCATTATCTTATCTTATACTGATCTCTTCAAAGATATGATATTTTCCTTTTCAAGGATTCACTAAGGAGGCATTTATCACCATTCCCTGCTATTTTTCTTGTTTGTCCTTTTGCTTCTTAACCTGTTCTCCCCCTTCTTCTCACAGCTTCTCTTTGTCCTTTCTAATATCTGGACTCAGTTTCCTTACCAATTCTTCATCTTGTCAGGATTATGTACTTAATCATGTGAGATTGGTCACTCTAATTATTCCCAATTATATTCTTTATATTAGTAATGCTGCTTTAGATCCCTGTTTTTACCAGTTCTGTACAAAAGAGCCTATGCCTGTGACTTTTTATACCTGAGCTATAAACTAGCTTCTTCTTACCAGTCTTCCTTTGGCCAGTAGGTCATCAAGTTTTTTCAGTTACCAAGACATCCAGGTGTACTAACTTAATTGCAGACTTTTCCATTTTCCTCCTGACGGTATTTCTAGTTATGCTTGTGGTTGTCATTCCTGTCAGCAAGTGTTCCTGAGTTTGTGGTATGTTTCTAGAACTATAGTGGCCATCATGAAGTTTACATATTCTGTGCTTTTAAGCACCCTGTACTTTCAGTGAGGAAAACCCATTAATTCATAATTTACTTCATTCATATCATATAAAAGGGGACCCAAATAAGTGTAACACAGCATTAAAGGGCTTGGGAAATGAGATTAGAAATGTGGACTGATGCTGATTGTTTTGAGATTTGACTGCCAAGCTAAGACACTTCTAGGCTAAGACAGCTTTTGAGCAAAACAATGATATGCTTCATGTTTTCTATTCTGCTAAGTATTTAGCCTAAAATCTTGAATTTATTTTAAGTAGTTTGATACTTTACTACCAGCACATCTTCTCTTTTCTAATTTTTTTTTTTTAGCCTTTTCTACATTGAAGAACCTATATCCTAGGATTTTCTGATGATTAAATTAGACATTGTTCATAAGCGCTTTTTTTTTTTTTTTTTTTTTGTATTTTTCTGAAGTTGGAAACGGGGAGGCAGTCAGACAGACTCCCGCATGCGCTTGACCGGGATCCACCCAGCATGCCCACCAGGGGGCAATGCTCTGCCCATCTGGGGCGTTGCTCTGTTGCAACCAGAGCCATTCTAGCGCCTGAGGCAGAGGCCATGGAGCCATCCTCAGCGCCCGGGTCAAATTTGCTCCAATGGAGCCTTGGCTGCGGGAAGGGAAGAGAGGGACAGAGAGGAAGGAGATGGGGAGGGGTGGAGAAGCAGATAGGCGCTTCTCCTGTGTGCCCTGGCCGGGAATCGAACCCAGGACTCCTGCACGCCAGGCTGACGCTCAACCACTGAGCCAACTGGCCAGGGCCTTGTTCATAAGCTTTTAACAAACAGTGTTTATTACATATGGAGATGATAATAATCTGATGACAAAAGGTACTGCAATATGGATGTAGCCAAGATGTGTGTGGGAGGTGGTGGTGGGGAGAGGGCAGTGAAACTACCAATCTGTTCTAGTCTAGCGAGCCTAGCCAGGTAGCAGATATGTAATATGGAAGTCTAGCTTCTGATCCCAACTCTTGTGTGCCTTGCAGATCCCCTTTTCTTCTAAAGCCACTGTGCTTTAATAGATCATTTATTTGTATTCAGTAATTATTAAAAAGTCTGATTTCAGATTTAAAATATATGATTGTGGGAGGAGGGAACAGAGAAGAGTTGTTAGACAAATAATGTATGAGGATGGCTTAAGAAGAACATGAGAGCAGGACCAGCTCTTTTATTTCATTTCTAAACACTATTTCTGATAGATTACCTATATCAAACCTGAAATGATTATTCAGGATTCATCTGCTTCCAATAGAAAAATTTTTTTGGCCCTGGCTGGTTTGCCCAGTGGTAGAGTGTTGGTCTGGCATGTGGATGTCCCTGGTTCAGTTCCCAGTCAGGGCACACAGGAGAAGCAACCATCTGCTTCTCCATTCCTCCCCTTTCTCTCTCTCTCTCTCTCTCTCTCTCTTTCTCTCTCTTCCCCTCCAGCAGTCATGGCTCAATTGGAGTGAGTTGGCCCCAGGCACTGAGGATGCCTCTATGGCCTCTGCCTCAGGTGTTAAGAATGGCTCTGTTGCTGAGCAACAGAACAATGCCCCAGATGGAGAGAGCACCCCCTCATAGGGGACTTGCTGGGTGGATTCCAATCAGAGCACATGCAGAAGTCAGTCTCTGCCTCCTTTCCTCTCAATAAAAAAATAAAAATTATTTTTACTATAAAAAAGACCTATGTGAAAAAGTGCTATAGTAAAGTAGTGCTAAAATGCATTTAAAATCCATTTGTATTTCTCAAATGAGAGTCAATAAATAAAATTATTAGGCAAGAAAACATCCCTGACATTGGAAACCACTCTGAGACAATGGAAAAATTTAGAAAAAGTTTGGTAATACTTGACACTTTTATACTCCTACACCTAGGGCTTATGTTGCCTTTTCAAATTTTAAATATACTGTCATTATTCCAACAGATCTAAATCTCTTGTGCAAGCAGTCCTAAACTCCTAGTTAGGTTAGGTTTGAAAGGTTTAATGAGTCATTTCCCCGCCACACTCTCCAGTCTCCTAGAATGCTTTTTATGTCAAATTGTTAACAAAATAGTTGGACTAGAAGGTTTTAAGGTACTTTTCAATTTGGTAACTGTACTCCATCAGTATAGTACTGTTCTTTCTTCATCTTGGTCCATATTTCATTGTTGTTGGCTCTTTTTCCTCCCATTTCCCTGTTATTGTTGCCCATTTCCCTGTTGTTGTTATTATTATTATTATTATTAATTTTTCTCTATTTGGGCCATGACACTGAAGTGGATTTGTGTGAGATATTATGGGAGCAAAGGAATTGGATCACTGTCTTCTCACTAACTTCTTCCACAAGCAAACACACACACTAATGTCTATTATTTTGGCTACAGAGAGGGAGGAGGAGACAGAAGAAATATAAAAGGAAAGTGAAGATAGTGAATTGGGAAGATGCTTTAGGAATAGCTGTACTAAATTTGAAGTAGAGATGATTTTTAAAAATGAAAGATTCCCCCCTTATATATCCACACACATCCCCAAGGGGTGAAAATACTAAGCAAAAAGCCGTGACATTAATACAATTTTATTGTAATGAATGGATATTTGTTGCATCACTTATAGTTATCAGCACTGCGGGAATTATGCCCATAAGGATTAAAAGATTGAAAACAAAACAGAATCATTGTTGTCTAGTCAAGAGAGTTGAGACTTCAGCCTTACTTTTTTTATAAGGTTTTATTTATCAAAGGTATTCTCAGGAGGTAATGAACCTGAAACTGTTCCAACCTGTGCTGAAATACTCCCACATTATGTTGTTGGAATAGATTTAAGCATTCTTTGTAAACCTATGCCAGAAAGTTCTTACCATTTGAAGTTTCTGCCCTCAGTTGGATTAAGAGAAGGAATTTCCCATCTGTTCACACAAAAGAGCAGTGATCAAAAAATAGGTAATAAGAAAAGATTTCCCTGTTTAAGATGTGCTCTTTGTGGATGAAAGCTTTTCATTGGAAGGAATTGTTTGTTTTCATATGACAAGTAGACCTTATGTTTAAAACAAGTATTTGGACCCAAGTTAAAAGCAAACTTATAGCTCTAAATACACTATATAATTTGCTTGTTTTGATTGGCATTTGAATTCAGTACCCAGTAGATATTCTTGATTTCTTAATATCTCACCCCTCCTGCACTCTGAAACCACATACCGCCACGTAGTCACCTCTTACCAGCATGACTGTAGGAGCCTCTTAATTGGTCACTGACTTTCAATACATCTTCCAGTTTGCTATTAAATGGGTCTAACTTTACATCTGATCATATCACTTTTCTGTTTAATGGTCTGTGAATTCCTGGCAAATGGAAAAGTTCCTTTACCACCAGCTTCATTCTATTGCTTCAGCCTCCTTTCTGCCACATGCCCTGCCTGCCACCCACTCAGACCTATGGTGTTCTTTCAGGCCGCTGTTACTGTGCACCTGCTTCTTCTGCTCTTTGTTCCATGATGACATGTATTGCACCGTTGAAGAACAATCACTGTTCTTTCTTCCAGCATGGCATTTATTACACTGTTTGTAATTGTCTGGTAATTTACCTGTTTCATCTTTAAAACCATGGAGGGATCATTTCTACCCTGTATTTTCTCAACATTTAGCCCAGTGCCTTGTCCAATACTGTTTATTGAATTATTACCCTTCCTCTGCATCTTATAAATTTTTGTGTATCTCTACTAAAGAAGATTTAGAATCTCAAGTAAGCTTATGGTTGTTTTTTTAAGATCTGTATTTCCTGAAATTTTCCCTGAAAAAGAATCTTTAATTTCAAATTTTTACTCATGCTATTATTGGTCCCGCCCTCTTCCTTCAGATTTCAACCAACAGGTATAGTTATTTGTTTCTGAAATAGAGGGTCAGCTCCTGGCATGAGTATCTGCCTTATTTACACTATATAACATTGTTTAGTGTGTTTATATTTCTGCTTTTATTTCCCAAGACTTTCAGACTTACCCTCTATCGCCCTGGCCACACCAGCTACTTTCTGGACAAGTGAATTTAGATGTAGAGAAGTGAGATGAGTTGCCCAACACCACAGAGCGAGGAAGTGATAGAATTAGTATTACGTGGCCTCAAAGCCTATGTGTGTTTTCATTTGCTGCACTACATTGCTGGTTCTCTTTTGGTTCACGAGCTCTTTGCCTAAGTTGCTCTAAAAAACCGTCTTCTAACCTTCACTCTCTTCAATTTATTTCTCATTTTAAACTGGATTGCCGAAGGGAAGTGGGGTTCAGGATACAAAATTTTTCTTTTCAGTCAATTTTGGAGAAAGTGATTTGTTTATATATTTAGTGATAGGCATGTGATGGTGAAACCACGTGCTTTTTATAATTTGATAGTTCGTAGAGAGCAAAAGGGAAAATTTATGACACCTTTTTGTTGTTTTGTTTTTCTAATCACAGACTTTGGGGGATTTATTTTTGAAAATAATTTTTAAAAAATATTCTAATGTATGATTTATCAGTTGGGCTTGGTTAAATGGGGGTTGGGAGAGAGAAAGTGAGGGATAGATGAGCCCATGAAAATATCAGTCTGTTGGTTGCTTATAGAAGAATTAAAGAGTTAGAAAACTCTACTTTTCTGTTATCCCAAAGTTTTGTCTTGGTGACCCAGTCTACTGAGTGGGCAAAAGAGTGTGCTCAGAACATGATGGAACTGGCATTTAGAAAAACCAACAGATAAAATATTACACCCACTGACTCATGAAACAGAAACAATTAAGGTTCCAATTTAGAATGATTCTGGACAGAGGCTCTAATCATTAAGCTCATTTAACAAACATCCATGTGGTAGAGTTGGAAGCATGAGCTAAGTGCAGAAATTAGTAGTGCTGGGGAAAGTTCTGCTTTAAAAGTTGAGCCTCTGTTAATCTCCACAAATTGACTTGTTGCATGAAAATGTAAATATCTAATATTAATAGAAATAATGGAGCGACTTGTTGCATGAAAATGTAAATATCTAATATTAATAGAAATAATGGAGCTGTTTGAATTTTCGAAGTAGGGTTTTTATCTGATGTTTCTGTAATTGATTCTTTTATGTGCCATCATAAATCAAAGTTTATCTGAATTTCAGGCAAGCATTTTTGTTTATTGAGTCTCAGTAAAGGGAGCTGGAACGGGAATTAGATCTGATTTGTGATTCAAAGGTAGATTCCAGCAGAGTGGCTAAGAACACAGGCTGTGGAACCAGCATGCTTGAAGACAAATCTCTGTTGCTCTTCTTATTTGTCACTTGCTTTATGATCTTAGATAAGCCACTTACCTTCCCTTTGCTTCAGTTTTCTCCTTCATAAAATTTAGATAGTAATAATGTGTACATGAAAGGGTAGGAAGTTCACTATAAATATTAACAGTTTTCAGGTTTTGCTCTGCCATTAACTTGTTATGTAATCTTAGGCAAGTTATTTTATGTCCTTGGGCTTTATTTTATTTATTTTATATGAGGAAATAAATAAAATCCTGCTCTCCTTCTGGTTCTAGAATTAATTTTATAGAATGACAGTTTAGTGGATAAGTATATGAAAAGTGTATAGATACTGACATTAAATAAGTGTTTGAATAAAACGGGTTTCTGATCTCAGAGATCTGTGTCTTAGTTTTGCATTACTTTGGACATGTTGGTTTCTGTAAGCTTCAGTATTACGTATAAAAGAAGTTAATGAGAAGTATCTCATAGAGCTGTTGTGCTCATTTTATGAAATAGTGTGCAAAATGCCTATGATAATGCCTGATATGTAGTAGATATTTAAGAATACCATTTTCCTTAATTCCCATTTATATATACAGTCTGTTTCTCTCAGTACTTCCTCTGAAGGGAACCTCATGCTACTTTGTGTATTTGAATTTGTGTCAGTCTCAATGGGGGTTGATGTTAGCATTTGACTTAAGTGAATTTATGGGTTGCCAGTGAATTTGTGAGTCAAAGCTAGGCAAGTTTCATCTAGTTCTTGGTAAAAGGGAGGACCATATTAAGATTATTGAAAATTAAGAAGCAGCAAAAGAAAGAAGCACCTCCTAATACCGTTTATTCTGGCATGATCAGAATTAAGAATTAAGGAAATTTGAGAAAGCACAATAAGGGAAAAGCGAGTTTCTAGTAGTCTGCAGTGTTAATGAAGCATTTTATAGGAAAAACCAGTCTCAGCTCCTTCCCTTCTAACCTATTTATCTATCTGTCGGCTCACATGTTTATTATTTTTTTTATGTGTGTGTGGTGATAACACTCAAGATCCACTCTCTTAGCACATTTTAAATATACAATGTATTATCATTAACTATAGAGCCAATTCGTGATCTATTAAAAAACACAGGTCTTACTACTTTACAGTGTGAGGAATGTATCTTTCTTCTCTTATTTTTTAACTTTATTATAATTTACTCTGTCTTTTCCATCCCTCCTGTGCCAGGTTTCTGGAGTGAATTAACATACTTAGACCCTCTCAGCAGCAATGAGTGAGACAGCTGGGTAAGGAGACCATACTTAGTGAATCTCAGGAGCTGGAGTTTTCAGGAAAGTCCAAGGAAGGAAGGGCAAAACAGAAAAGGTTAAGAGGATAGGACTTTGAGAAGGACTGTCTGAATTTGAATCCTGTCTTCTTTCTGTGCCTCAGTTTCCTCAAGTTTAATGAGGATAATAACCCCCATAAAACTGTATTAATGAGATTATATGTTTGGTAATGATCTTAAGACAATGCTTGATAGGCATTAAATAAATGCTTGCTTGTACTAATTATTTTACAGGTTGTTACTAAGAAATTTATCAGGATTTTAAAGAAAGAAAATTATAAGCCAATATCCCTGATGAATTTAGATGCTAAAATGCTCAACAAAATATTAGCAAACAGGATCCAGCAATATATGAAAAACATCATACACCAGGATCAAGTGGGATTTATTCTTGGGAGGCAAGGCTGGTACAATATTCGCAAATCAATGTGATTCATCACATAAACAAAAGGAAGGAGAAAAACCACATAATAATTTCAATAGATGCAGAAAAAGCATTTGATAAAATCCAGCACCCATTCATGATCAAAACTGTCAGCAAAATGGGAATACAGGGAACATACCTCAACATGATAAAGGCCTTCTATGACAAACCCACAGCCAACATCATACTCAATGGGCAAAAATTAAAAGTAATCCCTTAAGATCAGGAACAAGGCAGGGGTGCCCCCTTTCACCACTCTTATTCAACATAGTCCTGGAAGTCCTGGCCACAGCAATCAGACAAGAAAAAGAAATAAAAGGCATCCAAATTGGAAAAGAAGAAGTAAAACTATCATTATTTGCAGATGATATGGTATTGTATATAGAAAACCCTAAAGTTGCAGTCAAAAAACTATTGGACCTGATAAATGAATTCAGCAAGGTGGCAGGATATAAAATTAACACTCAGAAATCAGAGGCATTTTTATACACTAACAATGAACTGTCAGAAAGAGAAATTAAGGAATCAATCCCCTTTAACATTGCAACCAAAAAAATAAAGTACCTAGGGATAAATTTAACCAGGGAGATTAAAGACTTGTTCTTGGGAAATTATAAAACATTGATAAATCAGGGAAGATACAAACAAGTGGAAGCATATACCGTGCTCATGGTTAGGAAGAATAAACATCATTAAAATGTCTATATTACCCAAAGCAATTTATAAATTCAATGTAATACTGATTAAAATACCAATGACATACTTCAAAGATATAGAACACATATTCCAAAAATTTATATGGAACCAAAAGAGAACCCGAATAGCCTCAGCAATCTTGAAAAGGAAGAATAAAGTGGGAGGTATCACACTTCCTGATATCAAGTTATACTATAAGGCCATTGTACTCAAAACAGCCTGGTACTGGCATAAGAACAGGCATATAGATCAATGGAACAGAACTGAGAAGCCAGAAATAAACCAACACCTTTATGGACAACTGATATTTGACAAAGGAGGTAAGAGCATACATTGGAGTAAAGACAGCCTCTTCAACAAATGGTGTTGGAAAAATTGGAAAACTACCTGCAAAAAAATGAAACTAGACCACCAACTTACACCATTTACAAAAATAAACTCAAAATGGATAAAAGACTTAAATGTAAGCCATGAAACCATAAGCATCTTAGAAGAAAACATAGGCAGTAACCTCTCTGACATTTCTCGCAGCAATATATTTGCCGATTTGTCTCCACAGGCAAGTGAAATAAAAGACAAGATAAACAAATGGGACTGTATCAAACTAAAAAGCTTCTGCACAGCTAAAGACAATAAGAACAGAATAAAAAGACAAACTACACAATGGAAGAATATATTTGACATAGCGTCTGATAAGGGGTTAATAACCAAAATTTATAAAGAACTTGTAAAACTTAATACCAGGAAGAAAAACAATTCAATCCAAAAATGGGCAAAAGAAATGAATAGACACTTCTCCAAAGAGGAAACACAGATGGCCAATAGGCATATGAAAAAATGCTCAACATCACTAATCATTAGAGAAATGCAAATTAAAACCACAATGAGATATCACCTCACACCAGTCAGAATGGTGCTCATCAACAAGACAACACAGAATAAGTGCTGGCGAGGATGTGGAGAAAGGGAACCCTCCTGCACTGCTGGTGGGAATGCAGACTGGTGCAGCCCCTGTGGAAAACAGTATGGAGATTCCTCAAAAAATTAAAAATTGAACTGCCTTTTGACCCAGCTATCCCACTGTTAGGAATATACCCCAAGAACACCATAGCACTGTATGAAAAGAAGAAATGCACCCCCATGTTTATGGCAGCATTGTTCACAATAGTGAAGATCTGGAAACAGCCCAAGTGTCCATCAGAGGGTGAGTGGATTAAAACGTTTTGGTACATATAATATGGAATACTATGGGGCCATAAGAAATGATGACATCGGATCATTTACAACAACATGGATGGACCTTGATAACATTATACTGAGTGAAATAAGTAAATCAGAAAAAAAAAAAGAACTATATGATTCCATAAATAGGTGAGACATAAAAATGAGACTCAGAGACATGGACAACAGTGTGGGGGTTTTGGGGTAGGGGGGCAATAGAGGGAGGGGGATGAGGGAAGGGAGGGGCACAAAGAAAACCAGTTAGAAGGTGACGAAAGACAATTGGACTTTGGGTGATGGGAATGCAGCATAAGCAAATGGCAAAATAACCTAGAGCTGTTTTCTCTGAACATATGTACCCTGATTTATCAATGTCATCTCTTTAAAATTAATCAAAAAAAAAAAAGAATTTGTCTCAGGGCTAATTCAGGCAGTTACAAGAATAGTATAAGGATGCTAATTCTGCTTCTCAGGCCACATCCTGCAAAAGGGACCCCAAGAAAATTGGCGATTTGGCTCTTCTTATTTTGCCAATTGGATTAAAAAAAATAGGTCAGGAACGCCCTGAAATGGAACTAACAATACAAGGGCATAAATTTAAAGGACTTTTAGATTCTGGAGCTGATTTATCTGTTATTGCTAAGCTACATTGGCCTCCTTCCTGGCCCACTCATGCAGCAGCCACAGAATTACAAGGTATAGGGCAGAGCAAATCCCCTCAACAAAGTTCTAGTTTTTTACATTGGGAAATTAAGAAGGTCATTCTGGATTTTTTAAAGGTTTATGCGCTCCCTGGATGGCCAGTTAATTTGTGGGGTAGAGATGTTTTGAAAAATACAGTCCTAATGGTTTAGTCAGTACTCAGATGCTTGATCGGGGATTTTTGCCCACCAAGGGACTAGAAAAAGAACAGCGAGGAATTCTCACCCCCATAGAAGTGACACCCAATACCAGAAGGTGTGGATTAGGATATCAAAATTTAGCATAGGGGCCTTGGTAGCTCCTGCTACCCCAATAATGCATTGTGCGGACCCAATTACTTGGAAATCAGATAATCCTGTATGGGTAGACCAATGACCCCTTTCTCAGGAGAAACTTAGGACAGCTGCTCGATTGGTACAAGAGCAGCTACAGCTTGGACACATTGAACCATCTAATAGCCCATGGAATACACTTCCACATTTTGATCTTGTTGCCTCCTTGATTATCAAGGGGCATTGGCAACTCTTACAGCTTATAGGTTTCGAGCCTCAAAATTATTGTTGTTCCTTTTTTCAAAGGATCAACAACAATGGCTCTGGGAAACTTCCACTAAATGGCAAATTGCTTTTGCAAAACAGCATTATACTGAAACAGTCAACTTAAAATCAGCTCAAAGACTAGAAATATATGCCATTATCATAGCTTTTCAGCATTTGCCATATTCCTCCTTTAATCTATATACAGACAGCAAATATTTACTTATGGTTATTTCCACTATAAAGACTGCTGTCTTAGGGACAACTGCAGATGAACTATTTCAGCAGTGCCTCCTTCTTCAAAGACTTGTATGTCAACATAGAGCTCCATGTTTTATAGGACATATTCGAGCTCACTCCATGCTCCCTGGAGCTTTAGCACAAGGAAATGCCCTTGTTGATTAAGCTACCCAAAAGAAAATTATTTGGAGCAACCATGACAGATCGAACAACTCAATCTCATACTATTCATCACCAGAATGCTGCAGTCCTGTGTAAACAGCTTCAACTCTCTCGGGAAGGAGCACAGCAGGTTGGTAAATCCTGTCCAAGGTGTCCTATACTACAATCTGTCCCTTCATTTGGAGTTAACCCTCAAGGACTCCTACCAGGACAACTTTGGCAAATGGAGGTTACTCATATACCTTCATTTGGCAAACAGCCCTATGTCCACCTTACAGTGGAAACTTATTCTGGATTTATATACATAGTAACCTCTGCCAGAATAGGAGAGGCTGCTAAGCAGGTTATAGCTCATTGTCTGTATGCATTTTTCTATTATTGGATTTCCTAAACTGGTTAAAACTGACAATGCTCCTGCATATGTAGCAAAAGCATTTACTGTATATTGTCAAACCTTTCAGATTGTGGGTATTTCTTACAATCTTTAAAGTCAAGATATTATTGAAGCATACCCAGCAAATATTTTAAGGTCAATTTAAAAAAATTTAAAAGGGGGGAGCCATATCCTGGAACTCCTACGGGTCTACCATATCATGCTTTTTACTTAAAAAATTTTAAATTTCTTTTGAATGCAGATGAACAGGAGATGCCAAATATTCTTCTCCTGCAAACTGCTACCTTCCTTTATCTGATCCAGCTAATAACACTGTTTTGTCTTTTTCCAAATAGTTCCAGATATATGGAAAAGGTATATATAGGCGGATGGGGATCCTCAAACCCCTCAGCGAGATCTTCTGAGCATGGCCTTTAAGGTACCAAGAAGCAGAAAAAACCCAATAGAGATCAGATGAACTACCAGCTTTTAGGATATGCCCTCAAAGGCTCCAACGCCCCAAAGGGGTCTCATAGGATTCCATCTGGGTCCTGCTTCAATAGTGAGAAGGAAAGTCATTGAGCTAAAGCCTGCCAGGCTTACATGCCTCTGCTGTAAGGAAAAAGGGACACTGGAAGGTAGGCTTCCCCCTCGCTCCTCTAAGGGAGGGTTCAGTCTCTTCCAGCCCTGCTCCAGCCATCTATGACCTAACCTTGCCCAGAATGCTGGGGTTTGCCACTGAAGGCTGAAAGTGCCCAGCGCCATCGGCCCCATCTACAACACTGTGGACGAGCCTAGGGTATTTCTTCCAAGAAGCAGGTAAACTGATCTCATTCGCACAAGGACCACTTAACTATGTCTTGCCTGAATAGTCAGGTTTTTTTATTCTTCCCTCAAAGATCTCTGTTGTGGGTGTTGATAGTCCTATTTTCTGCTGCTTTGTTTAATATATAGTGTTTCCTTTATCCCTCCTACCTCAATGCCCCACTCATATTTCAGGCTGGGACCTACTCCTAATTTAGAGCTCTCTCTCCCCCTTTTGCCAACTTCTATTGTGAATTTACCTTTGCCACCCAGCTTAGTGTATCCCAAGGTTCTCTTTACCATGCCACAGTCACAGAGCTCCAGGGAAAAGCACCCTGGTCTCATCTCTCCAGGCAGAGGAGAACGGAGGC
Source organism: Saccopteryx leptura (assembly GCF_036850995.1). Lineage (NCBI taxonomy): Eukaryota > Metazoa > Chordata > Mammalia > Chiroptera > Emballonuridae > Saccopteryx > Saccopteryx leptura. Next base: position 33,369,101 of record NC_089503.1, on the reverse strand, counting down.
TCCATCTCCACACATGCTGCAGATGGCTTTTCCAGTCTACCTGAATCATTACCAGCTAGAAGCAGCGGTCATTGGGACTTGGACGTGAGCTGCAAAGTATAGAATTGTGACAACAATTCCAGTGCCATGCGGACTTTTCCTGGATGTGAACTTTTTCTGGACTCCTGCTCCTTGTGACAGCTCCTAACGGACTGAACTGGGGTTGGGTTGCATTTGCAGGGATTTGGAATGGTGTTGGTGCCAACTTGTACTTGGTGAACATGTTAAGGACACTACTCTTTTATGGATTCTTATTGTATTGGCCAAGAGTTTGCTTAAAGGCTTTAATCACAGTTAAAATATATATATTCAGAAAAAGAAGATGTGGCACATATACACTATAGTATACTACTTAGCCATAAGAAGTGATGATATTGGATCATCTACAACAAAATAGTAGGATCTTGATAACATTATACGGAGTGAAATAAGTAAATCAGAAAAAAACAAGAACTGCATGATTCCATACATTGGTGGGACATAAAAATGAGAATAAAAGACATGGACAAGAGTGTGGTGGTTATGGGGGGGGGGAGGGTAAGAAGGAGAGGGAAAGGGGGAGGGGCACAAAGAAAACTAGATAGAAGGTGACGGAGGACAATCTGACTTTGGGTGATGGGTATGCAACATAATTGAATGACAAGATAACCTGGACATGTTTTCTTTGAATATATGTACCCTGATTTATTGATGTCACCCTGTTAAATTTAATAAAAATTTATGTATTAAAAAAAAGAAATTTGTCATGATTATATCAGGAAGCAGATTGATTAATCTATGTAAATTCATTTGTATGCCATTTGAGAATAAGTGTAGTAATTAATAGCATGGAATTCACTTTTATGATAAGTGTGAATTACTAGAAACTGGTATGCTGAAGTTGAAAACTCTGTGTGGGTATATGTATACATTTCCTCTTTAAGGATATTAGTTTTGCTTGGAAAAATTTGATTTATATGTTCCCAATTGTGTTGAACATGTTATTACTCTTACTCTTTAGGGTCTAAAGCAGGGGTCCCCAAACTTTTTACACAGGGGGCCAGTTCACTGTCCCTCAGACTGTTGGAGGGCCAGACTATAAAAAAAACTATGAACAAATCCCTATGCACACTGCACATATCTTATTTTAAAGTAAAAAAACAAAATGGGAACAAATACAATATTTAAAATAAAGAACAAGTAAATTTAAATCAACAAACTGACCAGTATTTCAATGGGAACTATGAGTCTGCTTTGGTTAATGAGATGGTCAATGTGCTCCTCTCACTGACCACCAATGAAAGAGGTGCCCCTTCTGGAAGTGCAGCGTGGGCTGTCTAAATGGCCTCAGGGGGCCACATGTGGCCCACGGGCCGTAGTTTGGGGACCCCTGGTCTAAAGTGTTCCCTAGGATAGGAAATTAGATTTGGAAGGGACCTCAGAGAAAAACTCATTCATCCATTGTACTTTATAGGAGACATGATCCTGGAAAGCTCCCTAGTTAAAGAAGAAGAAAGAAATAAAGATCTGAAATCTATATTAATATTTCTTGGAAAGATTCTCTTTAAAACAGCTAGAATGGTTAGAAATTTATCTTTATATTCAGGCCATTAATGCATTTTGTGTTTTTGTGATTTAACATGAACACATCTCAATGTATTAATAAACTTAATTCTCATTTCAGAATGCTGTGATTATTTTTAACCGTGGATATTCATTACTATAGAATCATTGAAGTCTATAAAAATGACCTTTTCAAATATATAAATATCTTTGCTCGTAAACATTTATGTCATCACTTTGTAGATGTTTTAAGTCACTGATTTTTCTTCTGAAGTGCTAAAATTTTCCAGTGCTTTATTCTCAGGGAGGGAGAAGGGAATAAATACAACCAATAGACATTTGTATAAGGTCACTTTTTAAGACAATACTCCAAAAAATAATCTTCATGGGTTGTGAGACTTGTTTATAGACAATTTTGTTTCCTCTCCTATGTTATAAAATTAAGTATATCAACAGGAAAACTTACAAAGAATATTATAAATAATGGTTTGATTCTCTTGTAACTTTAACAAGAAAATTTGATGGCTCCATCCAGAAGATAATGCCCTTCAAACACAAAATACCCTTGACATCAAAATTTTTCAAAAGCAGATGCTTTAAATTGTTTCTAAAAACATGGTTGTTTAATCTGTGATAGATATAAAAAAAGTGATATTTAGCCTTTGTTTCTGAAATTGTACATGCTCATTTTCTCATTTCATGAAAGGCCTAATGGTTCTTACCTATAGGTGTATATTGTTGGGAAGTGATCAAGGAGAAAATAATGACATCTTTCTCTTAATATCAAATTATTATATTACTTTCAAAATTGCATATGTGGGACAATAGGAATCTACAATTAATGATCTGGCTCAAGTTTTGGATTTAGGATTTATGTATTATATAATCTGTTCAAGTATGGTTTTCCTTGATGTCTTTTATAAATACAACTGCATGGTTGTATACTGATCTGCTAAATTTATTCTTGGTGTGAACCTGTTCTCTTAGAGTTAATTAACCCCTGTTACTTTTTAAAAACTTTTTAAAATATTGGAGTTGATATACTTATTTCCAGTGTAGAATTTCTACATATGAAATCAATATACTGAGTGAGATTCTGTAATAATTACATACTATAGGCATTTGTAAAATAGTAGAAGAATGTAATGATTATCATTGTCCTATTCTTTGTATATAAAATGTTCAAAATTTCTATAATATTAAAATAAACCAATAGCTACATATTCCTTTCTTTAGTAGCCTAGAAAGGCAAAAGAACTTTATGATATACTTCCTCATTTAGTACAATGATTTTGACTCCTATCAGAGCTAACATCCCCTTTTTATTATAAATATTTTGTAGCATTCCTAGTTCAGATGGACACTAGAATAAAAAGTGATGTTGCGATCAGTAAAGCACAGCACATTTACTAGTTGATTTAAGCAATAATTTTAGCCAAAATGTAAGACAAATTATATACTTTTAAATAGAATATGAATTGGGCCTTATTTAATATGTAATACTAAAATAATTGTCTAGGTTGTGACATACCGTAGTATAGTAATGAAATAGAAAATACAACTTGTATTTTGAAATTTTACTCCATTTAAAGTTAGAGAGTACAAAAGAAGCAATAATTTGGGGGTGGTGATGAGTTCAGTGTGGGATCTATTGAATTTGTGCTGTGGTCAGGGCACTACAATGGAGATATTCAGCAGAGAGTTGAAAATGGGTATTAGAGTTCCAGAAAACTTCGTGTCAACAAGATTTAGTTTTGAAGAACATTCATAAAGGAGGTATTATTGAAACCATAAAATTGAATGTTATTACAAATAAAAAGGATTATAGTAATAACAGAAATTAACATCATCATCCTCACTGCTAACATTTGTTCTTATTTTTATGTGCCATACATTGTACATCTATCTGACATATATTTTCTCATGTATCACAAAACCTCTAAAAGAAAGTTATTACCAATATCTCCTTTGTTATAGATTAAATGACTATCCTATAGAGAGGTTGCCCTAGTTCACATAACTAGTAAGTAGCAGAGTTTGAATACAAATTTAGGCTCTAGAACCTATTTCCAATGAAGTGTTCTTGAGGAGCTCATTCATTTTGAAAGCAACAGTGACAAGAAAGAAATAGCAGTTAGTGAAGAGAGTAAATTAATTTGTACATTGTCATGGAAAGCCAAGACAAAAGTATGTTAGTGAATATCAAGGGATTCAGAGCATTTTAAGAAAGGCCATTGGATTTGGTGATTACTGAGTACTTGGAAAATAGTCATTCAGTAATGTTATAAAGTCTAAGAAAATTACCCAAACATGTTGTCTTTAGATTTTCTAGAAATTTTTAATATTCTATTTATTTATCCAAAACCTATTCTGAACTTTGTCCAGATTGAATTTGAGCCTTAGCATCCATGGTTTAGCTATTCTTTTAATAAATCCTGATGTCATTTTCAAAGAAAATCAATTACAAACAAGCAATCTAATTTTGGATTTGATGGGGGCAATAGAATCTGTTGAAAATACCAAAAGCAGTGATTAAATTAGTTCTACATAAAAAGGCAAATGTTGTGGAAAAGTGTGAAACTGAAAAATTTTAAGTGTGATTTGTACTATGTAGTCCAGGAGAAGCAACTCATCATTCTTGGGTGTGATAATGAGGAGAGAAATACTATGTGGGTGTTCTGATGATTAATTAGTTGATGTGTGTAAAATGCTTAAAGAAAAAAAAGCATGGCATAAATTCTAAATATTATTTTCTCCCCAGAATTCTGTCAGGCTTCATGGCTGCCTTCCCATGTGCCTATCTTTCTGTCTCTTTCCAGAACTTTTTTCACAACAGCACTGCTTTGCTTTCTGCAGTTTTCCTCTCTTCAACTCCACATGCTGTTACTTGTGGTTGTCTAATTTTAATAGGTTGCTCTTCCTCATATAACTATGTATAACACTATATGTGCATATAAAACTATCTGTAAAGTATATACATATCACATACAAACACGTTTCCTCACCCTTAGTGACTTAGATAATATTTTTTCTCAGAATCATCTGACCCAAAATGGTTTATTTCCTGGCAACTTACATTTCAAATTGACTGAGCTATTGTTAATTCTTCTCTATTTATCTCTTTCCCTTGTCTAAAAGCCTTTACCTTATCTATGAAAGTAGGAACCTCAGTTTGAAAATTTGCCACAACTAATGTATATCTTTTTTTTCTTAAAAAGAATTATAAATTTATTACTTTTTTTTTTTTTACAGAGACAGAGAGAGAGTCAGAGAGAGGGATAGGTAGAGACAGACAGACAGGAAGGGAGAGAGATGAGAAGCATCAATCATTAGTTTTTCGTTGCGACACCTTAGTTGTTCATTGATTGCTTTCTCATATGTGCCTTGACCGTGGGTCTACAGTAGACCAAGTAACCCCTTGCTTGAGCCAGCAACCTTGGGTCCAAGCTGGTGAGCTTTTGCTCAAACCAGATGATCCTGCGCTCAAACTGGCGACCTCAGGTCTCAAACCTGAGTCCTCTGCATCCCAGTCCTATGCTCTATTCACTGCGCCACTGCCTGGGCAGGCTACATTTTCTAAATTACAGCTTATCTCTTTAGGAGAGACTATTTGTTTGTTTGTTTTTAAGACCCAAGCTAAATTATTTTTCTAGTGGGCTTAAATTTATTTTTAAAATTAAATATGAACTTTCAAGATAATGATAAAGTCTGAATAAAAGGCAAACAGAGAAACAGACACACAGACCAATAGAAATAATTGAAAGCCAAGAATTAAACCCATGTGTAAATGGGCAAATAATTTTTGCCAAAGGAGCCAAAAACATACCATGGAGAAAAAAAAATAAGCCTTGCCTGACTTGATGACGCGTCCACTGATGAAGCGTCTACCTGTAATGCTGAAGTTGCTGGTTCTAAACCCTGGGCTTGTCTGGTCAGGGCACATACTAGAAGCAACTGCTATGAGTTGATGCCTCCTGCTTCCCCCACCCCCACCTTTCACTCTCTCTCTTCTCTCCTTATAGTCAATAAATAAAGTCTTAAAAAAAAAAAGCCTCTTCAATAAATGGTGATAGGAAAATTGGAAAGCCACATGCAAAAGAATGAAATGGTTGGTATTTGTCATCATACACAAAATATTAATTCAATCTAGATCAAAGACCTAAATATAAGACTTGAAACCATAAATTACATAGAAGAAAACATAAATTACTAAATTTATGGACCTTGGTCTTAGAGAGGATTTTTAAATTTGGCCTCAAAAGCAAAGTAAAAGCAAAAATAAATGTAAAGACTATATTGAACTAAAAAGCTTTTGCACAGTAAAAGATATCACCAACAAAACAAAAAGATAACTGACTGAATGGGAAAAGATATTTGCAAACACCTCCCATAACTGGTTAATATCCAAAATATCTAAAGAGATACAACTCAATGACAAAAAAACAATCCATGAGCAAAGGATCTGAACTGATACTTCTCCCAAGAAGACATACAAATGGCCAAAAGATATATGAAAAAGTACTCAACTTCCCTGGCTATTAGGGAAATGGAAATCAAAACTACAATGAGATATCACCTCATACCCGTTAGAATGGCTGTTATCAACAAGACGAGGTCTCTGGCTACTTAGCTCAGTTGGTTAGAGTGACATCTTCCTACCCCAAGGTTGTGGGTTTGATTCTCAGTCAGGGCACATATAGTACAAGAATGAACCAATGAATGAATAAGTGGAACAACAAAATTAATGTTTCTCTCTCTCTCTTTTTTCCCTTTCTCTAAAATCAATTTTTAAAAAACGGCAAGAAATAATGTTGGAGAGGTTGTAGAGAAAAAGGAGCCCCATTCACTGCTTGGTGGGAATGTAAACTGGTACAGTCACTATGGAAAACAGTATGAAGGTTCCTCAATAAGTTAATAGTTACCCATATGACCCAGCAACCCCTCTTCTGGGAATTCACCTGAGAAATCTAAAAACATTTATTTATAAATATGTATGTTCCCTTATGTTCACTGCAGCATTATTTACGGCGGCCAAGATGTAGAAACAATCAAAGTGTCCTTTCATGGATAATTGGATAAATAAAGATTTGGTACATATATACATGAAATACTGCCATTTGTGACAACGTGGATGGAGAAATAAGTCAGATGGGGGGAAAAAGCAAGAACCATATTATTTTACTCATGTGAGATATAAAACTGAAAGCAACAAATCAACAAACAAGAGAAAGAAACCAAAACAGGCACGGTGCACTCTTCCTCTCCAGAGATGCCTGCGCCTGCCCCTTCCCCCCTCTTCCTCTAAGGCACAGTATCTGTGCCTTTCTCTTATGCTCAAAGCATCCTTCTTTTGCTTCTGGAACTTATTTCTTGAGCTCACACAGCCTGGCTGGCTCACTTTTCTACCTTTCTGACTTTCTAAATAAACTTTCTTGTAAAAAACAAAACAGAACAAAACAAAACAAAACAAAACCCCTTATCAACAGGAGACACAGAGAACAATACCTGATAACCACCATTTTTATTTTAATATTGTACTATAGAATGTATTTATCTGAAAGGAATACGTACGTTTCTGTTTAAAGAGAGTAAAAACAGACATTGTGTAATGGTTTATAGTACCCCCACTGAAACTGAGACATACATGATTTTCTTTTTCCAGAGGGTCCTTGGGTTATGGTACATTCCGTCCCTACGACAGTGACATAACCTGAATTTTGGTATAAGTCGAAACACGCCCTAGCCTAAGTCCTAACTATCCTAATACATTTGTAAAATCATCATCTAGAACATAAAACATAACTAAGCCACAGAAAAAGGAAAAGGACATAAATATACTGTATTGTACACTGTACTGTAGTAACAGAAAAATGTCAAAAAATGAGTGTAAAAAATATATGTCGTTAAGGGCGTAAGCCAAAATATCTCTATTTTTTAAAGTTTTTATGGGAGTGAGCGTTGTAAACTCGAAATGTTGCATGTCAAGACTGTTGTAACCTGAGGACCCCTGAACTTTGAAAAACTAGTTTATAATCATTTCAGTGTTTTCTAGACCCACCCATTTCAGTGTTTTCTAGTTGCATTTCCTCTTTATCCCCCACTGTACAAATGCTACTCCTTATGCTGGTTGTCTAATTCTCTGCCATTAGTGATCTTGGCTAATGATGTAGGATTAATTGATGTATTTTTAATGATAGTGTTAATTTATAGTTTAAATTGGTTGGTCTGGAAAAAAATATAAGTGCACAGGAAATATCTTAGTGAAAGTAGGAGGAAGTGCAAAATATCAGTTTCCTAGCTCTGTTTATTTTCTCTTTACCTTTCTTCTTGATTAGCATCCCCACTTTTGATATTATGAGCTATATTGTATCACCTAAGTCCTTAATTCTAGAGGACTTAAGGTACTAGTTCAGGATTCAGCTTTGATTATTTTAACTAATTTTAATTGGTTGTAAAATCCTAGCTTGGGACTTGATAATTCAAACAATAACTGCTTGAAACTGAAAATTTATATATTTGACCCTTGGACAACATGAGTTTGAAATGTGTGGGTTTGGTTATACGTGGATTTTTTTTTCAGTAAATGCTTGTATTGTTTCCGTCCAAGGCTGAGTCTTTTTCATACATTGCTGCAGTGGCCCATATCTGTTCTTGACAAACAAGAACATTTCTTTCCCTAAAACAGCACACATATTGGTGGGGGAGATAGAAATGAAATAGGTAAACAAATGTATATAGGAATCTATATTTTCAGGTGATAATAATATAATCAAAGTTCTGCATTTTGCTACAGCAAGGTTAATTTAGTGTTATTTAGGAGTTTGGAGTAGGGTAAGAAGACTGACATGAGGTTAGTTAATAGCTAAAAGGCAATGAAAGTTGGAATAGTGAGAGTGATATAAAGGAGTCACAGATTTTCCAAAAGTAAGAAATGTTTGTTGTACTTTGATATTTCAAAAGAAATATATATTGTAGAACAATTTAAAAATACAGGTAAGGTTGAATGCAACCAAAGCTAGCTCTTGTAATTGGGGATAATCACTGTTAATTCCTTTTGCACATATCTTCCCAAACTTTCCATGTTTACATGATTTTTCTTGTCTTACAGAACTGGTATCATACTACTTTTACTTTTAACACTTAGCTAAATATTTAAATATTACATCACTGTCATAGGGATGGAACTGTGTAATAACCCAAGGACCCTCTGGAAAAAGAAAATCATGTATGTCTCAGTTTGGGCGGGGGCACTATAAACTATGGCATGTAATGTAGTCATTATAAAAAGCCCAACTCAGGAGCCAGGGAATCTGGTAAGAATCCTGGCTGTACAGTTTACTAGTTGTGTACTTGAGCGGGTTACTCCACTCCTTTGTGCGTGTTTCCTCATCTATAAAATTAGTGTAGGGTTAAATCAGCTAATATTGGGAAATGTTTACGCTACTCCCATGTGCCTAGTGAGTTCTAAACAGTGTTTGCTGTTATTATTATCACCCAGTATTCCTCTATACTGTTCATTTATATTGACTGTATATAGTATTGCATCATGCTATCCAATCTTAGGACATAGTATGTTGTCAAGTGGACTTGGCTAGTGCTGCCATTTACTACTACCTATGTGACCTTGAGCCATTGTTACCTCTTTGAGTTTGTTACTTTATGAGTAAGATGGGTTATGATACTACTGTGTAGAGTTTTTGTTAAAAATAACTGAAGCATTCATTTAAAACACCAACTCAGAAAATTGCCTGGCACAGAATATATATACACTCAATAAATATTAAAGTAAAATAACTGCAAAAAGGGCATCAAAAGTCTAAGTTTTTAAATAATGTTTTTAAAATTAAGATGGCATGAATTTGATAAATATCTTGTTTTTAAAATAAATATAATAATTTTTAGCTGCACATAGTAGGAGAGAAGTTCTCTATAGTATAAGCTGATTCACAATGTATATAGTTATTTCTTAAACTTAACACATTGTTAATTTAACATATTTGGGAAGTCTTTTTAGAAATGAAACACTTTAATTATGTCTGAAAGACCATGTATAAAAGTTTGAGAATTTATAAAAAAACTTTTGCCGAAATAGTAAAAATAAAATGTATTTTGTGTGAGGAATTAACACCTGACATTTTATTGTGCAGGTTTCTATCAATGAATAAGGGCTCTCTATTGCAGATATATAGTGTAGCTAATGTTTTTAAGTACTTGGCTTCAAATCAAGAAAAATGCTGATTTCTACAAAGATCATTGAAACAAATGTCTTTAAATTTGAAACATTTGCTGGAAAAGCAGATGTTTTATTTGAGACAAGTGTTTCGGGTTGTGTGAAGACTCCAACTAAAATGTTTTCTATGCATTTAGAAAGCTGTATTTAATATGAAATATGGCAATGTAGGCACACCAGTTGGGGTATATGGATTAGGCAAGAAAAAGTGAAAATCAGAACATAGAACCCTGGGAACTGCAGAATTATATTTCATGATGAGGTAAATTAGGAGAGCATTTGAAGGTGGATGCTTTCTTCATTTAATTTATTAATTTTCATGGTTTTTCTTAGCATTGGTTTCCTTGTCTGATGTGAGAAGTGATAGAATCTATTGGAATTTAGATTTCCTATAATTCCTTTAGATCCTGAGAAGGAACATTTAATATGAAAGACAAGAGAGGTTTTAGCTTCAATTGCTTGGATGGATGGATGGATGGATGGATGGATGGATTTTTTTTTAAGTTGAAAAAATTTTAATTAGTTTATTTTATGCATATGGGAAAAATTTTAAGATGCTACTATAACTTTAGATTGTAACTTTTACTATATTATTACACTGACTTGGGACCTGAGCACTTTTGCTTTTATAAGAAATGCTTAACCAAGTTACTGCTTTCACTTTCTATAAAGGTCAAAGGGATTTGATGCTTGACTGCCTGATTTGCTTCTATTATCATTTGCCTGCTTGAGAAACTTTTTCTCGAAGTCCGGTTGCTTTTTCAGAATTATGCCATTGTGAAAATCGTTATACACATACATGTTCACTGCTCTTAACCCAACCGTTTTACTTGACAATTTATCATTAACATTTTTATATTTGCAAACATAAATAAATGTAATGTATTTATTGTATACTGTTATGCTGTTAAAATATACCAGAAATATTTAAATAATTCACTGTTGTTAGAAACTCATTTTGTTTCCAGTTTTGCTATTATTGTTGTTAACTACTTGACATAGACCAAAGATTATGTACATTTTATGATGTTTGATGTATATTACCAAAATAACCTCCAGAAAATACCTACCAATTGACATTCTGCTGGTACGAGTATTAGTGCCCCGTTCCTACAAAACCAAATAGTCAAGGGAACTTCATTTCTATTTTAATTTACATTCTCTTATTATATGTGAAGTTGATGTTTAATTGTCTATCTATATGCCCTACTTTTAATGTGCCCTTTTTTTTATTTTTTTATTTTGTATTCTGCTACTGTACTGAATTTATTCTTTTTTTTATTCATTTTAGAGAGGAGAGGGAGAGACAGAGAAAGAGAGAGAGGAGAGGCAAAGAGAGAGAAGGGGGGGAGGAGCTCGAAGCATCAACTCCCCTATGTGCCTTGACCAGGCAAGCCCAGGGTTTTGAACCGGCGACCTCAGCACTTCCAGGTCGACGCTTTATCCACTGTGCCACCACAGGTCTAATGTGCCCTTTTAAAAACAATTTGGATGTTAATTTTTTATTGTCTCTGACAGAACCACTACTATTGACATTAATACTTTCAAACATATTCATTACAGATATTTACCCCATTTAAAAAATTTATATGTAAATTATATGTATAGGTTTGTTGTGTATATCTCAGAAATTTTTATTATTATGATACACAATCTGTTTTTTATTCATTTGAGAATGTTTTGTGCAAAAAGAAAAGCTAAGATTGACCATTTCCATTGTAGGTCTGTACTGATACTCACTTAAATTTTTTGTTGTTCTTTAAATGCTTCATTTTTAACAATAATTTTGTAAACTGATTACAATTTATTTTTATCCAATGTATAATAAGAGAAAACCTTTTTGTACAGATTTATGTATTTGTATTTAGATTTCAATCTAGAAATATTTTAATAGGAGTATTTAGTTTACTTGCATTTATATATGTAATCACTGATAAATGTGGATAGAAATCTATGATCTTAGTTTTTTTTTCTAGTTGGATGGCTTAAATATATATTATTAATTCCTTGCTAATTTTCTGGTGATATATTTTATCCTATAACATTTTTTATTAAGTGAAGTCTATCATACATACAGACATTTTGTGTACAGTTCCATGAATTTTTATAAATGAATATACACTTATAAATATTACCTAGATGAACGTACAGGACATCCCTGCATCTTAGATATCTACCTCATAGGTAACCAATATTCTCACTTTATATAACCCTCTTTTTTTTCTGGATTTTGAATTTCATTTAAATGATACCATGTAATATGTACTAATTTATGGCTGTATTTTTGCATTTACTGTAACATGTTTGTGATAGTACTGTGTATTTTTGATAGGCTTTGTAGTTCATTCTTTTGTTTATTGCAGTATAGTATTCTTTTTTTTTTTTTAAAGGGACAGAGAGAGAGTCAGAGAAAGGGATAGATAAGGACAGACAGACAGGAATAGAGAGAGATGAGAAGCATCAATCATCAGTTTTTCATTGCAACACCTTAGTTGTTCATTGATTGCTTTCTCATATATGCCTTGACCGTGGGCCTTCAGCAGACCGAGTAACCCCTTGCTCAAGCCAGAGACCTTGGGTCCAAGCTGGTAAGCTTTTTGCTCAAGCCAAATGAGCCTGCGCTCAAGCTGGCGTCCTCGGGGTCTCGAACCTGGGTCCTCCGCATCCCAGTCCGACACTCCATCCACTGAGCTACCGCCTGGTCAGGCTGCAGTATAGTATTCTATTCTATGATGACATAGCAATATATTTGTCCAGTTTTCTGTTAATGGGTTTTGGGGTAGTTAGCAGTTTTGCCTATTATGAATTAAGCCATTGTGATCATTTTTGTATACAACTTTGCATAGTCATAGACATTCATTTTTCTGGAGTATATAAATAACTACCAGCGGAACTTCTGGGTCATCAGATAAGCATATATTTAAAATTTATAAGGGACTGCAAAACAGTGTTTTAAAGTGGCTTAATCTCTTTACACTATGTCAGCAGGGTATGAGAGTTTCAGGTGCATGTACTCAACACTATTTGGTATTGTCAGTGTTTTTTTTTTTGTTGTTGTTTTGTTTTTTTGTGTGTTTTTTTATTGTCAGTGTTTTTAATTTTAGCTTTTTAGGGGTATGTGTGTAATGGTATCTTATTGATTTTAATTTTATTTCTTTGATGAATAATAATGTCAGGCATTCTTAACAAACTCAAATAGTCCCAAATTGAATCTTTATCTCATTACCTCTTTTATAAAATTGTATTTAGAAAATTAAATTTAATGGGATGACATTGATCAATAAGAATACATAGGTTTCAGGTAAACATTTCTATAGCATTTAAACTGTTGATTATTTTGTGTACCCATCACCCAAAGTTAAATCATTTTCTGTCACTGTACATATGTCCTTCTTACTCCCCCACCCCTTCCCCTACAACTACCTACACCTGGTAACCGCTTCACTTTTATCTTTGTCCATGAGTCTCATTTTTATAGCCCACCTATGTGTGAAATCATATAGTTCTTAGCTTTTTCTGATTTATTTATTTCACTCAGTATAATGTTTTCAGGGTCCATCCATGTTGTTGTAAATGGCACTATGTCATCATTTCTTATGGCTGAGTAGTATTTATTACCTCTTATCTTTTGCTTGCCTTCCACTTTTCAGCTATTAGAAACATAATCTCATTCTGTTGTTTGAACTAGGAGTTTGTGATGTCTGTGTACTATGATAGATTATAATGCTCTATAAAAGAACAAATTATGTTTTTATTGTTGAATAAATAACTGAGAAATGAATCCTTGACTCTTCCACATTTTTCATTTCAAATTTATGTGTATTAACAATTGTATATATCAAACATTTTTTTGTATCTTGTTTCTTTTCTGGTATCACTGTTATATTATTCTTTTTATGATCCTGAATTCAGCAAAACTGATGAGAGTAATTTGGCCAATTTTGTTGTAAACCTAAAACTGCTCTAAAAATAGCCTACTTGATAAAAAGTAACCTAAACTGTGATTAGTTTTCTACTTTCTGTTTTCTTTTTTATGGGTTTGGCATAAGCAGTGAGGGTTGCTTTTTAATGACTAAGAAGGGCCTGGGACGGCTGCTATTTAAGGATGCTGGTATTTGTTAGAGACCTAGGAACGTGAGTTATGGCAGTCCTCTTTGTAGGTTTCCTTCCTACTAGAGAATTAATATGCAATTAATTCTCTAGTAGTCTTCAGAGGCTGATAAAAAGCAAGGTAGGAAAAGAAGGAAAATTACTTTATGTGACAGCATGGAAGTAAAGTAAACCAGTCAGAGAAAGACAAATATCATATGATTTCACTTATATGTGGCATCTAATGAACAAAATAAACTAACAAAATAGAAACAGACTCATAGATATGGAGAACAGACTGGCAGCTGCCAGAAGAGATGGGTTTGGACGGCTGGGTAAAATGGTGAAGAGATTAAACAAAGATAACAATTCATAGATACCGACAGCAGTGTGGGGATTGCAGGAGGGAATGGGGGTGCGGGGAGATAGGAGAGGGCTAAGGGGGAATAAATGTTGGTGGAAGGAGATTTGACTTTGGATGGTAAACACACAAATATACAGATGATGTATTATAGAATTGCACACTTGAAACCTATATAATTTTATTAACCAATGTCACTTTAAACTAAAAATATTTTTTAATTTATTTTTTTATAATTTTTTTTTAATTTTAATCAGGGTACATATATTCAAAGAAAACATGTCCAGGTTATTTTGTCATTCAAAAATTTTCTTAAAAGCAAGGTAGGCACAGGATGATTTTTTAAAATAAGCAATACAAATGAAAAGAATAACATATTTTGAATACTACTTTTCCCCATTCTTTGGTGCTTTATTTAAAATTTTTTTTAGTATTGTTCTTCTACTGGTGATCTGTAAGACTTGAGGAAGAAGGTGAAAGCATGAATAAATGAAATTTACACACACACACTAAATCTTTCCTATTTTTCACTAGGTTTAGTTCTCTTTCTCTCAACTCTGACAACAGCTACTGGAGGTAATAACATTGATTGATGGAAGTTTATTTTCCCTTCTTTCTTGTTTGTCCAGTGGAGCTAGAAAATAGCCAAAAGGCAAGATAAATAATATAAAAATATTCATGCCCAGAAGCATGAATAACTAATCAGTTATATAAAGATATGGTCTAAAACAAATGTGTAGAGACACACTGATGAGTCATAATCAATTGTAAGTAATTTGTTTTTAATAAGATTTAAATATAATACATTAAGTACTTAGGACAGTCGTTGGTTTATAATTCTCAATTAGCATTGTCTCATTACTACCAAAATTTTGCAATATTTTACTTTTGTTTTTGGAATTATAGCTGATTCAAGTTAATGGTTTAATAATTTGAAAATATTCCCATATCTGCCCATTGTTGTCATAGGGGGAAAAAGGGTTAAAAATAGGTACTAGTTAGGAATCAAACTAACACAGTCTACTATGTCTTCCCTACAGAGTAGGCAATTAGGAGTATGTGTAACCTGTGATAATCAGCCTTCATTTGATGTTAGCCAGAAAAAATCTTGAGAATGCTCTGCTATATAGAGCCTGGATAAAGGAGATATATTGCAAGTTTGTTTTTAATGAGCAGTCAAATTGTACTTAATGTGTTTGAGGTTAAATTAAGTGTTAAAATAAAAGGGAATATTTTATAATAAAATTGCATTTTTAAAAGCATAAAATAACTGCTTTTTATATATTCTTAAGTATTTTTCAGTTTCAATTCTATCTACAGTAGTCTCTTAAGTTATACATAATAAGCAACATGGTTCATATTTTCCTTATATTTATTTACTATCCTGCAGTGTGCTAGACATTGTAGCCATTGACTGATAGTTCTTTTGACTAAATTGAGACCTATTTAAAATAAACACTAGAATTTTTTTAAATAATGCAGCTAGAATCCAGATTTTTTAAAAAGCATTGAGATTTTAGTCAGACTGATTTAGTCTCAAGTACCAGCCCCATCTTTCAAAAGCCTGGGCAAGTTACCTAATCTTGAGCCTTAGTTTCTGTCATTATTTGCATTTCCAAGGATGATAATACCTATCTTTCAGAATTATGATTAAATATATAGAAGGCATCTCAAAATGTGACTAGTGTATAATAGTCATTGAACATTTAGTAACTACCATCATTATCATTTCTATTACTGATGGTTCAGGATCAACTTGACTCTGCTGTGAATCAAAAGAAATCCATTGTTTTATAATGCTCTTAGAAATACAATAATTTATCAATTATTACCCTTTAATGGTTTTTGGTTTAAAATTGTTTCACACATTATTTTAAAGCCTACGGTAAAGCAAAGTGAAGAATCATATATTCTGATTTTGTATGTTATTTATTCATTCACTTAATAAATATTTATGAAGTTCTAACTATGTTTCAGGTACTGTTTGCAGCCCTGAGGATATAACAGTTAACAGAACACATCCATATTTTCATGCAGTTTATGACCTGACCTATTGGGGGAGACATAATCAAGACATAATCCAATGTATAACATAATATACACATTTGTATATAAAATAATATATAATATATTTTGTGTATGCACATGTATATTTTAAAATATAATAGAATCAAGAATTTCATTTTAGCTATGTTAAATTTTAGTTACATAGTAGAAATCCAAGTAGAAATGACAAATATGGCTTCTGGGTTTTGGGGTCTAGAGAATAAATAAAAGGTTAGGCCATAGATGTTTTTTAAAGCCATGGCTAGGGAAGACAGTAACTTAAGGAATGGATCATCTACTTTGTAAAATGCTGTGGTCAAATAGGAACTGAGTTTGCCTACATCAAGGGTCACTGACGCTTTTGTGAGGAGATGCTTCAGGGAAGTGGTTGAGATTAAAACCTGACTGGAATGGGTTGGAGAGAAAATATTATAGGGACAGTAATATCAGAATCTATATGATGAAATTCTGTATTATTGTCAATAATTGTGAAATATTTTACAGTCCACAAAAAATAAATGATTTTTAAAGTTTTATGCTTAACTTTTCTTTTTCTTTGTATACATCTTAATAGTCTTTTCAGTGTTAATACTAATTGATTGTTGGGAAGCGTAATTTGATGAATTTAGATTTTATATTTATAATAAAAATTGTTTTGCTGGTTTACCCATTTAGATGAAAACATGCTGTTTGATAATGCCTACTTGATTAATTATAAATAACCATAATTGCCTAGTTTTTCATATATATACTAATCCATAGTACTGATACAATGGGTGAGAAAGGCATGGGTTACAGTGCAGAAAAATTTTAAATCCTCCAAGTTTGGTAATATTTAGTTGGAAATAGAGTTCTTTGTATAATTTAAAAAATACAGTCTGTTTTTAATAATTTCCTTTAGTGTCTTAATTTTACCCATCACCACAGTGTTAGCATTTAAAATTTTTTTCAGGAAGATATATATATGTAAGTATACACCCTTATCAAAAGCAAGGAGAATAGATAGAATAGGGTGGTAGAACCTGTGAAAACATACTCATATTGGTTAATCTTTAATTGTATATTTTAAAAATAAACCATTTACCAATCACATACCTTCATTTGTTATACCAGTATTTATGGCATTTGAATATACATATAATTAATCCATAACAAAAAATGTTATCCAGTTAACTCTTTAAATGGGAGAGTTTTGGGACATACTATAGTTGACAGCTTATTTTTGGCATTTGGTTCACCAAACTATGAATCACATAAGTTATTTGAGCATAAAATATATCATTGGATATATGTAATATTCTCATAAAATTTTAAGCCAAGATATTTAATTTATTGTGATTTTTTAACAATAAAATTTATTAAATAAATTTGATCTTTTATTTAAGGATGAAAAATATCAAGTCAGATATTATTCATTTACTGGAGTTCATTTACTTGAATTAAAAGTTAATAATGTGGCCCTGGCCGGTTGGCTCAGTGGTAGAGCATCGGCCTGGTGTGCAGGAGTCCCGGGTTTGATTCCCGGCCAGGGCACACAGGAGAAGTGCCCATCTGCTTCTCCACCCCTCCCCCTCTCCTTCCCCTCCTGCAGCCAGGGCTCCGTTGGAGCAAAGTTGGCCCGGGCGCTGAGGATGGCTCTGTGACCTCTGCCTCAGGCACTAGAATGGCTCTGGTTGCAACAGAGCAACGCCCCAGATGGGCAGAGCATCGCCCCCTGGTGGGCGTGCCAGGTGGGTCCCGGTCGGGCGCATGCGGGAGTCTGTCTGACTGCCTCCCTGTTTCCAACTTCAGAAAAATACAAAAAAAAAAAAAAAAAGTTAATAATGTAATGATATCAAGCAACTTTTTAGAAAATTGACTCATGCCTAAACATTAACTTCTTAGTCTATGATATTTATAACAATAAATAATTGTTGAATACAAGTACAGAAAGTATAGAAGAAACAGAAATAAGAGTATTTTTCAAAAAGTGAGACATGCCTGACCAGGCAGTGGCGCGGTGGATAGAGCATTGGACTGGGACGTGGAGGACCCAGGTTTGAAACCCGGAGGTTGCCAGCTTGAGCGTGGGTTCATCCAGCTTGAGCTGGGCTCACCAGCTTGCGTGCGGGCTTGCTGGCTTGAGTGTGGAATCGTAGACATGACTCCATGGTTGCTGGTGTGAGCCCAAAGTCACTGGCTTGAGCCAGGAGTCACTTGCTCTGCTGTAGCCTGCCCCCCCCCCCCCCAGTCAAGGCACATGCATATGAGAAAGCAATCAATAAACAACTAAGGAGACTAAGGAGCCACAATGAAGAATTGATGTTTCTCATCTCTCCCTTCCTGCCTGTCTGTCCCTACCTGTGCCTCTCTCTGTCTCTGTCACAAAAAAAAAGAGAAAAAAGTGATTCATAATAATCAGTGACAAAGCTGATGTCAGGACCTCACGTGAGTTTGTATTCAGCTGCCTCATTTTGGAGTCTTACTGCTGCCCACATATTCATCTTGCTGAGCCATACCTGTTAGAATGCCTTTAGAAACATGGTTATTACTGTAATTTGCCCCAGTATAAATGAGTTCTTTTGGTTTCAAATAATAGAGTTTTTTTGTTCAAGAAAACTGTGATTGTTCACATAAATAATATAAAAATATGTAAACTTGATTCTAGGAACTCATTTATTTTATTTTTAATGTTTACATTCATGAAATATTTAGCATATTCTGTTCAATTTGTAATTTAGGTATATAGCTTATTTTATTGTTGTTTTATTTTCTGGAGCACATTTTAACTTGTAAAAAATATAGCATATAGGTGATATTATAGACTATCTGAAATGCTGGACCAGTAAAAATATTGTTACATTTTCATTTCCCTCAGAAGCCTACCAAAAATGCTAAATAATTTAGTGTTACTTTATAAATTTCTAATTTAATTTCTTTCTCTAACATACTATTTTGAAATATGGAGATTTAAATCTTGTCACTAATAACATGAACTACCAAATGAGATATTTGTATTTAATTTAATGGCATTATATTTTTGTATCTTCTTTTTTTATTTTGCAAAAGAAAGAGCCTACAGAATGTCATAATAGAGAAAAATAGGGTTATGTCTAAAGTCAATATCAAATATTATTTATGGAAAGAGACCATGAAATTACTGCTAGGATTTTGCTTAAAACTTTAATTTGAATTCTTTAGTATTGTTTATTAACTCCTTATATATCTATTTCTTGATTTCTTATTCTGGAAAACAAATCTGGATCAGTTTTAAAGTCTCTATACACCATAGAGCAAATGGTAGTAAATGAAAGAAACCAGTTTATAAACCTCCTGACTCCATTTCACCAGTGTACAACTGTTGAACATGTGTGCAAGAAAACTTTCACAAATCAATCATTTTCATCTGATGATTCCCTGTGGTGATTAGCTAGCCAGTACAATAAACCTCACACTTTATAAAATATCACTGAGATGCCATATAAGAGCATTTTATGCCTCATTCAAATAACATTGTAATGAAAATTTCAATAAAATGAAAGACTCCCA
The DNA here is from genome assembly GCF_036850995.1 of Saccopteryx leptura. Lineage (NCBI taxonomy): Eukaryota > Metazoa > Chordata > Mammalia > Chiroptera > Emballonuridae > Saccopteryx > Saccopteryx leptura. The sequence continues at coordinate 33,349,266 of NC_089503.1, read as the reverse complement.
AATTGATCACAATCAGCTATTTTCATTGCAACAGCACTTAGTTATAAAGCCATTACTACAGAGTTATTTGAAACAGATTTTATATATATTTGCAATGCTATGCTATTGATTTATAATTTTTCTTTTCAAGGCTGCTGCTAGAACCCACTACACTGCTCTGTATTTTGAGTTATACAATTGATCTGCTCTTAAATGTTGATTATACTTCATTGACTGCTTTATTTATTTTTTTGATCAATAGTTATTCAAAAGTTGATTGAATGCTGTTCATTAGTGATGATTTTAAGATTACTTCTCATAAAGAGAATACTCTAGCTTCTACTTTCCCTTCATAGTTCTCTAACCTGTGAAAGTAACCATTTATTTAGAAAAAAGGAAGGAGGTGGCCTGTTTTTGTATTTATTCTAGAACATGGATAAAATTCCTTCCTAACATGAACCTGCCCCCGCCCCCCTTGGCTAACAATAACCATGCCAATTTATATTTTTGTAAGTGATGATTAAAGACCAACTACTGTTTTCAGAAACTGGGGAAAATCCTCATTTTGTACATCTATCAATCTTTTGGTTACTTACTCTTTGGATTTAAATTTTAGCTCACTTCATATAATCTTTATTATATCAGCTTAAGTGTCTGTTTGTCGCCGATAGCTTATTGGTTGCTTGCGTAACTGTACTAGCCAATGGGGTGAAGTTGCCATGGCTGAACGCAAATTGAGCGGGTCAGGGGGAAGGTGAACATTTGTTTGCATTGGCAATCATCTGTTTTACATAAAAACTACGTCTTAACGTAAGTTCTTTTAAGAATGCCTCCTAGGAAATACAGCACTGAAGAAGAGAGAAAAGGAGCTAAAGCTGCACAAAAACGGCTTTCTCGACAAAAGGAAACCACTGAGCAGACAAAGACGAGGCTTGCTTCAGTCGCAGAGCAAATGCACCTTTCTCGGCAAAATGAGACTGATGAGCATAGAGAAACAAGGCTCGCCTCGGATGCAAGACAAAAAAGCCTGTCTCGACAAAATGAGTCCCTTGAACAAAGGCAGGAGAGAAATGCAAAAAAAACGACAGAGTAATGCTGACCGAAACGCAAAAAGGATTAAAACAGTTTCAAACGGAGAAACTTTAATTTTTGAGCATTCCTCTGGTGACATGAATATTAAATGTGAACACTGTCAGTCCTTAAACTTCAAGTTAGAAACTAATTGATTTGACCGTGGCACGACATATTTAAGTGTTGATTCCGTTGTAGCTGATAATAAAGCGAGTGCCAACAACTTTCCAATGGAATTTTTAAATAGTCTGTTGCCTTCTGGCATGCCACCTCACAAATTGAGGTTAAAGATTGGAGCAATTATTATGCTGTTAAGAAATCTTAACACCAGAAGGGGTCTTTGCAATGGTACAAGACTAGAGGTTCTCCAATTGAAAAATAATGCCATAATAGCTAAGTCTTTGACTGGCTCCTCTAAAGGTGAAATACATGTCATTCCAAGAATTGATTTGGCTCCATCTCAAACAGGGTTGCCGTTTCAATTGAGACATAGACAATTTCCTGTAAAACTTGCCTTTGCTATGATCATCAATAAGTCTCAGGGCCAAACGCTTAAGTGTGTTGGCATTTTTTTACCTGAGCCTGCATTTGCACACGGTCAACTTTATGTTGTCTGTTCAAGAGTTCGTGAAAGAACGGACGTAAAATTAAAAATAATTGATGGTCCTCTGCAAGGCGAGCTTAAAAATGATGGAAAGATCTACACAAGAAATGTGTACAAAGAGATCTTTGACATGTGAATTAACATTTTATTATTTAAATCACCTTTATTTATTGAGCTAGCGGTGGCTCTTAAGAAATGTACTACCAGTGGTACCCTTCATTGCACTCTACTTTAAGCAATTAAGCAAGTAGAAGGGGAAAACCCCGTGGGGCACTAAGCAAAGGGGCATCCTCGCTGCCTGCCCTGGGTAATTCAGTTTGAATTAGCAGACACCTTTGCACAAATCATTTTAATTACAATTTATAATATCTAGAACAGCGGTCATTTCGTATGACCGCCGGGCTTTCTAGTGTGTTATAATAGAGTTATTTAAAGTCTATTTTAACTGTATAAAAAATTCAAAGAAGATCTAATTTGTACATGTTTAGATCCTATTTATTTTAGAATTACAGAGTATTTGAGCTTGAAGTGAACATTTTAAAGTTTTAATTTTCTTGCTTTATTATTGAGACAATTAAGGCCTGGAGAGGTGAAATGACTTGCCTAGAGTCACCATGTAGCCACATATTTATATAAAGAGCTTCACATGATGATTATACAGGAAGTGTTAGTAATTATATATTGAGTTGCATGTATTTGGATACCTGGATAAAGATTATGACAGAAGAGGCAGATTTAGTGTTTACATTAGATAGACTTATAATGTGAATTAATACAAATTAAAGCATTTATTAACAAAATTAAGTGAACTTTTAACAATTTATGTGATGGATTAAGGCAATATTTGCTATACTTAGCTCATTTGCTTTAGTTACATCTTGTTCAAAGTAATAGATGTAGACTGGCTCTAATGAGCATTATCCTAGACTTTAATTTACATTAATTATATAATGAAGTTATAACACCGATTCTACAAATAACTTTGCTTGACAGCAGACAGATGCTATATATCTCCCAGGAGCAAGTGGTGCTTCTTTTATATTATTATCATAAGATTTATACTTTAAAGTTATCCCTGAAGTTATAACTTGTCTTATAGAACTGAACCAGCATGAATGTTGTCACAATTGCCTGTATAATTTAAAATTGGTGATAATGCTTTTACTTAAAGTTTCATCTAAAATTTTAAAGCAAACATTTAGTCTGTATAAGTTGATAAAATTTGTGTAAGTTTTCTTAGAATGTCTTTGTCTGGTTTGGGTATCAGGATAATTCAAATGACTCCTCACCCTTAGTTATAGGTTTTAGGGGTTTCTTTTGTACTTTGTGGGATATTCCTGAGAATTCAATAATTAATTGAAATTGGGAGACTTAGAAAAAAAGTGGACTAGAGATTTGAAAAGGTAAAATATACCTAAATGTTATTTATGCATTATATTAACATAAATTTAACTTTCAGTGCCTGTATCTTTTTATTTAAAATATTTTTACTAGAATAGTTAATCAATAATAGTCTTTTTAGAACTTAATCTATTCATAGAAATGATATGTAGATTTAAATCTGTGGTACATTTTAGGTTTTGTGGGCAGTATTCTACTGTTTAATTATGAACTCCAAGTACAAAAATAACACAAATGGTGGTATATAATAGAAGAGTTCTTTTGACAAAGATGTAGTTTAAAAAGTAACAACAATTGCATCTCTGAAATTAGATAAACTCGTGAAAGTCAAGGTTGATTTATTTTTAAGCATATTGCAAAAACTAATAGTCAGAAGATACAAGTTAGCATTGTGGTCTGACAGTAAAATATCTTAACTAATTAACAGAAGGTACTGGTTGTTTCTGCCTAATTTTCTCCTTCTAGAAAGAGTAAGAGTTTTTTTGATCTGGGCTAATATTTAAATATTTATTGCTTTTCATTAGCCTGTTCTTGACCTGTTTGGTATATCAGTGTTGATATGTTTAAAGATTTTTTATAATGATTAGCCAGGTAATCAGTTTTTTTGGATATTATGTTTTACTTAAAACAGACAAAGCAACTAAATTCTTTTCTTAATTGTATATTTGTATGTCTTTTCAGGATAAAGTATTTATTCAAAGATTATGTCTTATGTAGTGTTATCTGCTCTTAACATTATATCAAATAAATAGGCTTGGTACTTTACATTATAAACACAGGAATGACATTGCCTGACAATAAATGATAACACCTTCTGGAATACACAACTTGACATTATTAAAAGATTTCCAGGCTTTAAGTGATTATCAACTTAATTGGAGTCATGTTTATTGCAACATAAATCTAAAATTGGAAATAGAAAATTGCGGGCAGGAGTTTAATTTTCGATGAGGGTTGAAAGAATGATTAGAAAAATTGACTTTTTGTCTAGTTTAATAATGTTTTCTCCTTAGATCCAGAAGGAATGATCTAAGATGATTTAATTTAGAATGAATCGAAAGTATTGGATATTTTTCGTTGTTGTTTAGTAGAAATAACAGAAGAACCACTTTAAAAGAAAAAAAAAGTATATAGGAAAGACTAGCTTCCCTCTGTTATAGAAATTTATAATTTCTGGTTAAGAAATCATTCTCTTTTTATTCTATCATAATATAGTCCTTGTGTTTAAAAATATACTTATAGTCACTTACATGTTACACTGCTGTTTAGAAACCAGAATGATTCCTGCAATATGCTTGTATTTGGTGTTTAAATACCACTGTAATTCTGAAATACTCATATTAATTTCAGTTATTGCTTCAAGTAGTCCAACCATACTTTTTGAAATCAGAGGAAGAATAGGAGACACACAATACAGATTTCATGGACTGTTCAAGAGCCAGGACCATGATCTGGGCTTTGGAGCTTCCCAGTGCAGTCCAGCTCAACAGGTGGTAGACCTGTTATCGTGAGACTTTCAGGCTTGTAAATTATTTTTTCATAGATAATAAATACTTTTGACTACTTGGCTTAATTCTCTGGTTTTTGATCTTGTATTTTGACAGTATTTTTCAACACATCTGAGACAGAATTAGATGTCATGCTATTGTCACCATAAAATATTTCATGGCCAAGTAATATTTGTGTGGTGATCTACAGTGTACAAATTATTTTCATACAAATTATCTCTTTGTGCCATACGACAGTATTGACACACTTTCCAAATGACTTTTCCAAGGTCAGATAGAGATCCTTTCCTAATGGACTCCCATTACTAACCCCATTTTCAGTGTGCTTGACTGCACCCATGTGGTTTTAACAACATTGTATTAGGACTCTACTGAACTAATTTTCATGGTAAAGAGCACCTAAAAAAAGCTGATATCGAATATAAGATACAAATTAAATAAAATTATTAGCACTAATTTCAGTTAACTTCAGTGAATTTTAATAACACTATACAAATTCAATAAGATCCTCATTTAATACCAGTCTAAAGTTTATTTGAACAGCTTTTCCTGACAGATAATGATTTCATTAAGGATTTTAAAGATTTTCTTTCTATTTTCTGCAACTAACCCATATACAGGTTGGGCAAAAGTAGATTTACAGTTGTGCGTACACAAAGAGAGTTTATTCTTGTATTATTATTTAATTATTGTTTTATTTTCAATTCAAACAACTCTAAATCTACTTCTGCCCCACATTGTATTTATTCATCTATATTTAACAAATGTTACCACCTGTTATGTGCATAGCATTGCTGGAAATCTACATCTGGAGTTTCTATTTTGTTCTAGTTATTGTTTCAGACATTTAGGCAGTATTTGTGATAGTACCCAGAAAAACAGAATCAATAGATTATATACATTTACATTAAGATATTTATTTTAAGGAAATGGCTATGAATTTATGTGGGATGTCAAGTCTGAAATCTGTAGGGCAGATGGTAATCTGCAATTTTTTTTTTTTTTTGGACAGAGACAGAGAGAGAGAGAGACAAATAGGGACAGACAGACAGGAAGGGGGAGAGATGAGAAGCATCAATTCTTTCTTGTGGCACCTTAGTTGTTCATTGATTGCTCTCTCATATGTGCTTGGGGGGGGGCGGCTACAGTAGAGTGAGTGACCCCTTACTCAAGCAAGCGACCTTTGAGCTCAAGCCAGCGACCATGGGGTCATTTCTCAAGCCAGCGACCCTGCACTCAAGCTAGTGAGCCTGCGCTCAAGCCGGATGAGCTGAGCCTGCACTCAAGCTGGTGACCTTGAGGCTTCGAAACCTGGCTCCTTTGCATTCCAGTCCTACGCTCTATCCACTGCACCACCGCCTGGCCAGGTGGCAGTCTGCAATCTTATGCAAGGATTAATGCTGTAGTCTTGAGGTCTTATATCCTTTTACTGTAAGAAATCTTAGGTTTTGCTCTTATGGCCCTTTAACTGATTTGATGAGCTTCACTCACATTATGGAGATTAATCTTATTTATATATTAATTTAATTTAGTGATTAAATAACTTTCTCAACTATTATGGAAATTAACTCATAAATTCTGGACCAGAAACCAGATATTTTGACCATCAGTCTCTTTCTTTTACATCCTGCTGTCTCATTTATATCTTGTCTTTTCCTTAATATTGCACTTGAAAGTATTAGTTATTTAGTTATTTCATTGATCCTACCTCTTCTAATTATTTTGAATTATTTTAAAGACACTATCTTTATTGTTTTCCCTCTTACTTGCCTATGAAACTGTTTCTCCTGAAATTTTACTTTCTAATATTTCCACACAAAGGTTACATAGTGGTGTAGTGTTTCCTATTCTGAGTCTGAAACTTGTCCAAAGTTGATTTATATATTAAAACAAGGTAAAGAATATTGAAATTTCTAATCACCTGCCCTTATACACATGCAGTATTCATGTACATACCCATGTGCCTGTGGATTTGCAGACACACACATATATACACATAGTGGATGGGACACTAATACTTACATATACTGGTTGCTATGATTTTGTAAAAATGATGTCATTTGAAGACAGAGTAATAGAAAATTTTACCATCAATGGTTTTATTTTAATGCTGATAAAAATTTAACATTAGAACCATGTTGAAGCCACTATCAGTAAAATGATTTGTGCCACACCCCTACTATTAAAAAGTCACAGAGCATTTGCAGAACACATTAATTAAATGATTGCATTATTTTTCCAAGTACTATTAAGTATAGTATATGTTTAATAACTCTTAGAGGAAAATACCTGTTTGTCATTCTTAGTAGTTAGTTACATAATGTGTTCATGGGAAAGTTTGTCCAGAATATGTGGTATGTGTTTCTTGGAGTATAGATAAAAACTGATTTTGTTATGAAAAAAAGATGTTGACAGATTGGCATTGTCTCAGCCAGAGAGCTCTGTGAAAGTAAGCTTCCTGAGACCAGCCATGCCATACTAGTTTTAGCTATTTGTGTTAATTCAGCCATTGTACCTACAAGCTGATCAAGTGGCATTCTATTGTACATGGCTGGAACTTATGATTGACAGTCATCCTGTGGTACAGATAAGAGTAAAAGCTACTCATTACTAAGAAAGGTGAACTCCAATTATTTCATATAATTGAAGAACATATTTTATAAGGAGAAAAAAATGAGTTTTGTTCTGAAAAATAAAGATTTCTTTGTAAATAAGATAGAATTTAACCTATAAGATGATGTGTTTATAGACACTGGCCAGGTAGCTCAGTTGGTTAGAGCTCATCCCAACATGCTGAGGTTGTGGGTTCCCTGGTCAGGGCTCATATAAGAACCACCCAATGACAGCACAAATAAGTGAAACAACAAATTGATGTTTCTCTTTCTCTCGGTCTCTGCCCCTTTCCCTTCCTCTCTCCTTAAAAATCAATTTTAAAGAAAAGATCAAATGTTTGCAGAATTTAAGCAGAATGAGTCATAGTAACACTATGCTCTTGATAAAATGGGAAAAGAGATAATTTTTTTGCAATGCATTGATTGTTTTGTTTGTGGTATAACTTTTGTTTGTTTGATTTTTTTCCTTTTATATGATATAAACCTGTGTAATAGTTACAAATTAAACAAAATAAGCACATAGCAGGCAGATACTCTGTAGAACTTGACAAGGCAATAATAAATTTGGTTTGGTAGGAGAAATATTTGTTCAGAGTGTTAGCTGGCCATAAGGTTGATGGCCTTCTGTGTTCACAGTTACATGTTCTAATTTATTTCAGGTCTGCAAATGCATCAGTGTGACAAATGTCTACTTGTCAATAGATCAGGCAGAAAAGATTAGTAAGCTTGAGAGAAGTCAGTGATAGTCTTGAGTGATTCAGTACACAGTGGTAGAACAGCAGCTGACCTTAGCATTGTAAACATTTTGGTGATCATGAAACAGAAAGCTTTAGTAACTTTTTGTGCAAATATCCATCGTATTATATCATACCATATCTGAATAACTAGCTCATCTCTGTTAACATTTGCCTCCCCTTTGCTTTTGGTAAATATATACAGTTTTCCCAAAGATGGAATAATGTGCATATATAATGAGTGTTATTTATCTTAGTGTTTTTAAAAATATATCCATGTTTTAGATTAAGATGAAATTTTAAATATATAATTAGAATTTAACATTCTTTTAACATTTTTGGAAATCAACCTTCTTATTTTCACTATGGATTAATGCTATTACATTTATGCATTTTAATTTTTTTCACTATTTATTTTCTGTAAAACCTTTTTCTCTCAGTAATGCCTTTATTTCATTACTTCAATTTTACTGCAAAAGTTATTCTATTCCCAAGTGAAAGTTTGAAAACTCTTTGTTCTCCCCATCAAGTTGCCTGTGTCTTCTCACACCTTTAGTTTTCTCTCTTCTGGAGGGATAAGTTCCTTCTTGTCCTTGCTAACACTAATTGGGGGGTGGGGGTCAGTGTGTAAAGGAGGGAAGAGAAATGCTTATCTTATTTCTACCTATATCTCTAATTGTAGCACCACTTCATGTTTTCCTAAGTAAATAGCTCCAGCATACCTATCTGTAAAATGGATTATGTTATTTATCAAATAGGCTGTTGTAAGAATTAAATTAGATCAAGTGTTTAAAGTGTATGGCATAGTGAGTGCTGACACATACTAACTGCACAATAAATGATATCTTCTTAATCACCATGTTTTGTGATTATTTTTTATTTCTCTCACTTCTCCACTCACCATATCTAGTCTCTACCTCTATAAAAAAAACAACAGAAAGTATAATTATTTTTTTGTTATTAATTGAGAGGGGAGAGGCAGAGACAGACTCCCACGTATACCCTGACCAGGGAAGTCCCCTATGTGGTGATGCTCTGCCTATCTGGGGCCACTGGTCCATTGCTCAGCAACTGAGCCGTTTTAGCACCTGAGGTGAGGCCATGATGCCATCCTCAGCGCCCAGGGCCAACTTACTTGAATGAGCCATGGCTATGGGAAGAGAAGGGAGAGATAGAGAGAAAAAAAGAGAAGGGGGAGAGATAGAGAAGCAGATGATCGCTTCTCCTGTGTGCCCTGATTGGGAATTGAACCTTGGACTTCCACACTGTGGGGCAACCGGCCAGGGCCACAAAGTATATATAATTTGAAGTTAGGTAGTATGATACCTCTGGCTTTATTCTTTTTTCCCAGGATTGCTTTGGCCATTGGGGTTTTTGTTTGTTTGGTTGGTTTTTCTTTTGGTTTTATACAAACCTGGTGATATTTTTGTTCTATTTATTTAAAAGATGACATTGGGTTTTTAATGGGGATTGCATTAAATTTGTATATGGCTTTGAGTAATATGGCCATTTTAACTATGTTGATTCTTCCCATCTCTGAACGTGGAATATTTTTCCATTTCATTGTGTCTTTTTTAATTTCTTTCAAAAATCCTTTGTAGTTTTCAGTACAAAGCAAACAGCCAATCAAATGGGAGATAATATTTACAAAAAACAGCTCCAATAAGAGTTAATATCCAAAATACATAAAGAACTCACAAATCTCAGCTGCAAACAAGCAAGCAGTCCTATTAAAAAACAGGGAGAGGAGCTGAACAGACACTTCTCCCAAGAAGACACACAAATGGCCAACAGATATGTGAAAAGATACTCATCTTCTCTAGCTATTCGAGAAGTGCAAATCAAAACTACAATGAGGTACCACCTCACACCTGTTACATTGACTATTATCAACAAAACAGGTAATAATAAATGTAGGAGAGGCTATGGAGAAAAAGGAACCATCATTCACTGCTGGTGGGAAGTAAACTGGTACAGCTATCACGGAAGAAAGTATGGTGGTGCCTCAAAAAATTAAGAATAGAAGTACCACATGGCCCAGCAAGCCCCCTACTGGGGGTATACCCCAAAAACTCAAAACATTGGTGCGCAGAGACACATACACCCCCATGTCCCCATATTCATCATAGCATTATTCACAGTGGCCAAGACATAGAAACAACCATAGTGTCCCTTGATAGAGGTTTGGATAAAGTTGTGGTGCCTATATACAATGGAATACTACTCATCATCTTACATAAGAAATGATGACATAGTGCCATTTACGACAACATGGATGGACCTTGAGGATATTAAGCTAAGTGAAATAGATCAGTAAAAACTAAGAACTACATGATTTCACACATAGGTGGGATATAAAACTGAGACTCATGGACATAAAGGTGAAATGTGATGTGGGTGGGGAATAAAGAGGGACAAATATGCAGTGGTAGAAAATTATCTGACCTTGGGTGATGGGTACACAACACAATCACCAGTTCAAATGCTACAGAAATGTTTACCTGAAACCTATTGATTGATGTTACCCCATTAAATTTAATTTCCAAAATAAAATTATATTAAAAAAAGTAAAGCAGGGTTGAGACAAAATTATTTTTAAAATCTACCTCTACCATTACCTGTGCTTAAGACAATTTACCTAACCCTCTTTATACCTACCCTTTCTCCTTTGTAAAGTAGTAGTAAAATAGTAACTTGCCTCAGTGTGGATTTGAGAATGACAACTGTATATATGTGTGTGTGTACATGTGTGCGTGTGTTTATGACTGTGTAAAATGAATGAATGTTGCAGATAAAATGTTTAGCATTATGTTTAGCATGAAGTAAGCATTCAATAAATGTACCATGCATTATTATTGTTTTTATTACTCTCCATTCAAGTTTCCAGTTCAGGCTTTTATGTCTGCTTACCTCCATGGTCTGCATCAGTTCACTGCTATGCCCTTATATCCTACCATCTATCTAATACTGTTGGCAGTTAAACTGTTTCTTGTACTTAAAAAAAGAAGTCCTAGAAACTGTTTATTATCTAGAAAATATGACGCAAATTCCTTATCCTGGCCTTTTAAGACTACTACAGTTTGACTTCACATTCTTTCCAGCATTATTTTCTACTTTGTCTGTCTCACAGGGCTACTAGATGGATGACAATAGGGAACATACCACAAGAAATAACAGATATCTGGCACATAGAAAGTTGTTAATTTCTCCGTTTCTCTTTTCTCTCCTTTCCACTGTCTTATTTTAATATGTCCTGGATTTCAGCCCAAGTGGCTTTCTCTGTACATGATGTATTCTTTTCTGTGCCAATGCCTTTGCTAAGATTTAATTCTTTGTTTTTATTTATTTATTCAGCAGATATTTATTGGTTGTGTTTAATATGTCATGTATTATTTGGCAGCTGGGACAAAGATGTTTAGGGCATTTTGTATTCTAGAAAGAACAGTGTGTTAAAGATGCTAAGACCTCCAGGCTGAAATGAACATAGGGGCCAAGTCTATTTGGGCCTGCTCTTTTGTTTCCAACTCTTAGACTAGAGCTATGGACACATTAGGATTCTCATAATTGAAAAGAAAGGTTGAAAGAGAGATGGAATAAGTCAAAAAAGGAGAGACACATGAGGCAGTTTGGCATGTTTGATAATTGCACATACCTCTCTGTATAGCTAGAGAAAATTTTGTCAAGTTTGTATCTCAGAGTCATGAGAGGTGATGTTGGAAAGAAATGCTGTGGCCAGAATATAAATAATATTATCCATTATGCCTGGAAATCTAGACTCTATCATGGAGCTTTGTGAGCCTGTGAGGGGGGTTTAAATAGGGTTATTACATATACACTTTTATTTTAGAAAGGCTACACTGTTAGTTGTGTAACAAGAAGAATTAGAAGTGAGATTACAGTCGTGGACAAGAATTGTGAGCCTATGGCAATAGCAAAGCAAAGAATATGGGGATCTGAATTAAAAATGGGGTTGGGAAGACTCAAGACGTATTTGTATGGTACAATTAACAGCACCTGGTAACTCTCTGGATCTGGAAAATAAGAGAGAGTGAAAAGAAAGGTGAGTCCTGAGTTCTGCCCAGCCTTCAGGGCCCAGCCAAATTATAACCTATTTCTATTTCATCTACCTCATCACCATTAAAATAAAGATCTACATTTTTATACCTTATTAAATATTATATATGCCTTTCTTACATTGCTGATTTCTTTTTACTAGTCATTATTTGTGTACCTGTCTAAACTTCCCCACCAAACTGGAAGGCCCATAACTATACTGAATGGTCAGCAAATATACAGATTATTAATTAATAACATATATTTTAATTTAATCATTGCCAGAAAAAAGAATACAGAGTTCAGTATATTCCATAGCTGAGACATTTTAGTATTTCAAAATGGAACTAGTAGTTGCAAATAGATGAAGTTTAAAATACTTTAAAAAATACTTTACTATTAAAAATTCAAAATTAGTGATTGCCAGAAAAGAAAATATTCATAGGAAGAAATTTTTAAGTGAGATCAGGCCATGTTGTTTCCAAATTCAGATGAGAACTTACTATTAAAAATCTTGCACAGATTGGAAATGACTAATCAACATTAGAAAAATGAAATTTGAAGATCTGCCCTCGTACTGTTCATGGCTAAAAATGTTTTTATGTACAATTTTAACAGTGTTGTTCCAGTGTGAAAATTTCAACAATTAGAACTGTTGGATTGGGGAAAAGATCGTCTAATTATCTAGTGTGTGCAGGGTGATCTTGGGCTTGATCAGATTGCTTGATGAGGTCTTAAAGTACCACATTCAAGAGATGAAAATGTAGTGCTAGGTATATTGTAGAAAGACAGAGCGATGTGTAATAATGGAATTGAACTAGGATCTTTTGTATGGGATGATGACTTCATAAGGTATATAAATGTCTAATCACTATGTTGTACCCCTGAAACTAATATTATGTATGTCAAATATAATTGAAAAATAAATTTAGAAAAAGGGACAGAGTTCCACATCTATCTATGTTCATATTATACTTTTGCAGAGAACAATTGTTTTTATTTCAGTGCAATTATATAATTTCAGTGGGGGAGTATTATGAGATGGAGTGGGAAGATCACAGGAGCTGGGTTTTAGTATTAGCTTTGCTCTCAGCTAGCTATCAGCTGCCCTCTTCGGGCCTCGGTCTCCTCATAAGTAAAATGAGGAGGTGGAATAAATAGTCTGTTCTAGCCTTTTGAGTTCTGAAATTCTGCATCTGTCCCTGGTCCATATCAGATCCACAGCTATAACTCAACTATTTGAGTGTGACTCATCCTGAGGAAAGGTAGAACCTAATCATTTCTTTGATAGTTAGAAGTCTTTGGGAGATAAAATGTCATTTAGTTGTATTTGATTTAAAAAGTTAACCTAAAATAAATGTTAGAAGAATTGATCAGCAAGTAAAAACATGGTGCTATAGAGTTATATAATAGTGGTAATTCATTATTAATGTTTTGGAAAAGTTCTATTCTTTAATATTAGGAATATACTGATTTTAAATGATTCAAAAGTTGGACGTATTGTGACTATTTTACGAGGTTCTGCGGTAATGAGTCTTATATCTTCAAGAATATTTCTGAATTCATAAGCACAAATGAGTGTTGCTATCTTTATCATACTTACCTTGCAGGCTGAACTCTTCCATATCACATCACTAAATATATACTAAACACTTACTATTGTGCACCAAAAGTACAATATTAAATTGGTGGCAAAGTTAGAGAATTATAGTTATGAATCCTCTCTATCAAATACTACTTTATTTATTTTTTTCTTTGAATCACCTTCATTTTGATTCTGAGTTCCAGCTCCCTGTGCTGAGAAGCCATCAATCTCAGTTGTCCATTCTTATCCCCTGCGCGCGCGCGCACACACACACACACACACACACACACACACCATCCAGAGCTATGCAGAAGCCCTTTTTTCTTATCACTCCCCAATTAGCACACTTAGGTTTCCCTGAGATGCCTTTTGTTCTAACCTGTACAGACCTTGTGAGACCAAAGAGGGTCATGGAAACCTCTGGTAGAACCAGGTGCCCTGTGATTGAGGGTTCATCCTCCTGTAGCTCCATATCCAGCCAGCTGCTTAGACTGGTACATTTACCCCCATTTCTTAGATGAAGCAACTGAAGCTCACAGAGTTAAAATGATTTGGCCAGGTTTATACAGGTAATAAGTGAAATTACCAGAGTAAACTCTTGGTATCAAATATGGGTTTGGCTTTTTAGATAAATTATATCAGGTAATTTCAAATAAAGAATTTCATATCTTTTTGGAGCATAAGATACAAAGTTCAATATATGTATAGATAAGACCCAGAAAGAATTATTGTAAAACATTTGATTTATTTGTTCATGTAAATTTGCTATGCAAAAAGTTTGTCCAGTCTCCTTATTTTATTATCAACTTGTACAAATTAAGAAATGTGGTCTTGGGTCAAGTTAATGACCCCAGAGAAGGGAAAAACTAATTGGCTCCCTTTTCAATTGTAATGCTTAGGTATTCACTATTACATTTGATGAGCGATGTATATTACAATTTTTAAAATGAAAGCTGATGGCTTTAGTCACCTATTAACCCAAGGCATATGGTAGGGTTCCATTGTAGTTTTATAAATCCCCATTCGTCTCTCCCTTTTTTATGTGTGTAATATTTGACTGGTAATAATAGATTATTTCTTCTATAAAGACGTCCTTGATTGTCAGTATAGCTCCAAGGACATAATCGTCATATATTAAAAAATAATCATGTAAATTATAATCATCTCACATTTTTCAGAATATTTTTAATGATGAAGATTTTTCCTTTTAAATCTTGATTGAGACTTTCCTGGCTTGAGATAAAGTAATCATATGCAAATTATTTATTTGATATACTTTTTGTTTAAATCCAGAGTGATAACTAGGCTTGATATTGGGCTATAGCAAAAAGAAAAAGAAAAAAAAATGGTTGTTTTGAGAAGTTATTTAAGTTATGCGATTTTGCAAATGGGGTAAAGTATGGTGGGAAATTTCTATCTACTTGTGGGTGCATAAAATAAGGATACAGAGTGGGAAGGAGATTATTTAATCTTGAGATTTAAGTGTGTAATCCTAACAACCATACAAATAAGACATTAAGTATTGTCTTAAAGTTACTGTTTAAAATGGTGAAAAATGTGTGTAGCCATGAAAAGTGCAAGGTTAAGTTATACTAACATTTATATAAAAAGGCAGAGCTTGCACATTTTTACCACATTAACGTGTCTGATATTTTACATCCCTTTTCTTCTCAGTTTTGATCAGAAGACTTCCTCCACATTATTCTTCAGAGATAGTAGGCTAAGTTTTCTGAGGATTTGATCAGAGGCTGGGACTCAGCATGGTAGTAAAAAATCAAAGCATAATTATTCCTTGTTTCTAATTACTCCCCCTGAAATAAATTATATTGTTCAGGGCAGGGAAATATTCAAATCCATTATAAGGACTTTTCTTCTTGGACTTTTAAAAAGCTACATGTTTAAATATTTTTAACTGTCTGGCTTATAGTATATGTATGTGTCATAGTCTCCAGTATTAGTATTGGTATATTGGTTTTATTTTCACAATATCAATAAGCTTATTGAAAAGGCGCATTACATTGAGAGCATAATATTGAGGAGCTGTGTTGAGAGTGTCTTTATGTCCAAATCAGCCACAATCAACTAACTTGTTCATTCATATGTTTCTTAATGTCCAGGTCTGGGTTTTGCCCAACTGTGACATATTTCTTTGTAGTGTGGCCAAATAAAATAACCAAGGAGTAGTTTTAGATCCAGTGTAGTTTCTGTGTAACTAGAATGATCCCAGCATTTTAAGATACATTCTCCATGCATCATGTCCTGTTGTCCTGGCAGAATTATTACTGGCATGTTGCTTACTCTCACCAGTGTCTTGATTTAAATGAGAAACTATATGTCACCCACCAGTCTGGTAGATATTGATAATATCTTTTGTTTAGACCTTTTTTTCTTTCTAAATTCTGGAGAAAACTAAAGACATTGGAATTTTAAGTGACTTTCCCAAAGATATATACCTGCCTACTGGCAAAGCTAAATTTTACCTCAAGTGTTTAGACTTCAGCCTTAGGCTTTTTTTCTAAGTCATCTTTGTTAATTTGTCAATTTTACAGGTTAGATTTTTAAAGATTTTCCTGTGGCCATTTATTGTTAGGTATGCTCTTTATTGTACTCTTGAATATCTTTGTGTTAAATATAAGGCATTTAGAGAAATTGAGATAAAGTGAGCCACACGAACTGTAGGGCATCTCCAAATGATGAGAAATTGTTGGAAATGTCATTACCAGCCAGGTGTTGAAAAGCATTGAAAGGCTGGCAGAACACAACCCTTTGGTCAGTTTGACCTTATGGAGCAGAAGGTGAATTTGTGTGGTATCGGCCAGCCTGTGCCAGAGATGATCATTTTACTGATCCTCTGACCAGTTCTGTTGGACTGAGCATTCATATTGATCCAGATCTCCTGTGTAACAAATTCAACTCTAGGCAAAAAACTATAATTGTTTTTGTACTTGCTGTCATCTCTGAAAATCTATGTGCTTCTAGAAATTAAGATAGAATAAGTTTTGTTGATGCTAAGTCATAATTTTCTCTTTCTGTGTTGGCTAGATTTTTCTAGATATGACATTTGGTTCAGGAGGACATGCAAGAGCCATTCTGCAGAAAGAGTCAGATATTACTCTGTATGCCTTAGACAGAGACCCAGCAGCTTATGCAATAGCCGAACAGCTCTCAGAACTGTATCCGTAAGTATTACTCTTGTATAATTATTTCATTTGGGTGCTGAATTTTACAGAGCTTGGCTTACCATCTTGGAATTTGTTCTCCCTTGTTTGATGTTATGCTTTCTTCCGCTCCGTATTTCCTGCTCTTTATTTCCCCAAAGAATTAATGTAAATGATGGTTTTAGTATCACTTAAAATAGATATTCTGCATGTATTATTTCTGAATTAATAAGAATAAATAAAAAATGGCTTTGGCTAAAATTTGAATATATTTTGAAATCCATCTGTGAATAATATTTTGACAAATAACCCATAGTTTAAAAAATAATTCTTAAAAGATTTGTATGAGTTACAGTTTTCAAGAATTTAATGGAGTGAATAAGTATGTGAGAATTCTGCAGCATTCCTGAAGTCACATACATCAACATAATGAATTGTGTTCTCTGAATACTATTGAAATTCACAAGTAAATTTAGAACCCTCTATTTCTCTGTCAGAATTAGTGAACTTTCACTAGAGAACTTTATATTGTCTTAACAAGTGGTGAAAGAATCTTCCTTTGGAGATAAATTTAGAATTAGTATTATGTATATTATGTTCATGTGCTGTGTTGATGAAGGCTATCAGCCTGAAAAACAAAATGATCTGGGAGCTATTGCAATAAAATGACTATCTCCAAATACCGTGTGAAGGGCTATTTTCAGGAGTAGGGAATTGTTCTGTTCTCTCATGCTTCAGAAACTGAAATAAAAAAAGTTGATGACAATTTCAAAGGTAAGTTTTGACTTGATGTTTGTTTGTTTATTTATTTTTTTAAATCTTATTTATTAAGATTTTAGAGAGAGGAGAGAGAGAGAGTGAAAGGGGGTGGGGAGAGCAGGAAGCATCAACTCATAGTACTTCCATCTCGCATGTGCCTTGACCCGGCAAGCCCAGGGTTTCAAACCGGTGACCTTTGACTTGATGTAAACTAGAGTTTTTATTACTGATGATATCTAACAATAAAAAGATCTCTTTGGTGAAAGAACAAAAGTATGATCATGGAAAAGCTTAATCACAGACGAAAGGTAGAAAATTAGATTACTGTTTTGGAATAGCTTTTACAACCTCTCTCAGGTCTCAAACTCTTTAGAAATCTGTCAGTGTGATTTATTTTCTGAATAAATATGCAAATAAGTATATGTATAAATTTTTGTATGCAAGATTACAAAGTTTATGGTGTATCTGGTTATTTTAATCCCAGGATATGTTCTTCTAAGAAATTATATAAAGATGTGGTTTAATAGACATGGTACCTTTTATTTTTTAAAAATATTTCACTGTCATTCTTCAGAGTAACTTAGATGTACTTTCTTTAAGAATATCTTGTAGTAGGACATTCATGTTTGTGAAATAGCTTAATCATTCATTGGATTATGACCTTAACTTCATAGAATGATTATAGCTCTCCATTATACTTCAGTATCATAGATAAATTGAATTTTCTTAGATACTATTGTTTCAAAAGGCAATGATTCCGAGTTTATTTAATCCAAGGTCTCTTATTCCTTCAATAATGTTTATCAGTTTTACCAGGTGTAATTTTTTATCTAACAGGAATCTTGAGGCTCTGTAGTCTCTCTTCAGTTCACAGGTGTGGAAACTATTAACTAAATAGGATTAAATGATTTTCTAAAAAGCATCCAGGACTTAACAGAGATAGACCTGGTACATGTATTCTGACCTGCCACCTAATAATCTCATTTTATTAAATTACACTACATTGGCTCAGACCTTGTTGAGACATTTTAGTTCAACAAAAGACTTCCTTTGTCAAACATAGTAAATAAAATTAAATTAGGAAGAAGGAGTTGATACACATAGAAGCTAAAATCAAAGAAACTGGGGGAAAAAAAGGAGAAAGGATAAAGAAATCTCAAATGGTCATTGATTGAAAACAGCAAAATTCCTTTTCAGCCTGATTGTTAAGGGGAAAAAGAGAGCAAAAATATACGATTACAATTGAGGGAGACCAACCATAGATACAAGATAATTTAATCATAAGATATTATAACTGAAAACCGTGGAACGTGAAATGTAGATGAAATGAATGATGCCCTTGCAAAATATAAATTATTAAAACTGACTCAATAATTCTAAAACTTGAAAAGGTTATTACCATAAAAATGATTAGAAAAGTAACTACAGTACCTAGAAAATGCACCATCACCAGATTTGTAGTTATATTACATTGAGTCCAGCATAGTTTTTTTCTTTTTGGACAGAGACAGAGACAGTCAGAGAGAGGGACAGGTAAGGACAGACATACAAGAAGGGAGAGAGATGAGAAGCATTAATATGCTGCAGCACCTTAGTTGTTCATTAATTGCTTTCTCATATGTGCCTTGACCTGGGGACTATAGCAGAGCAAATGACCTCTGGCTGAAGCCAGCGACCTTGGGCTCAAGCCAGCAACCTTGGGCTTCAAGACAGAGACCTTTGGGCTCAAGCTAGCGACCTTAGAGTGAGGTCTATGATTCCATGCTCAAGCTAGCAGCCCCACACTCAAACTGGTGAGCCCGTGCTCAAGCGGGCGACCTGGGGTTTTGAACCTGGGTCCTCTGCATTCCAGTCCAACGCTCTATCCACTGAGCCACCACCTGGTCAGGCAATTCCAGCGTAGTTTTAATAACTAATCCTGCTAGAGAAAGTAGGAAAAAAAAGTGGAAAAATATCTGACCTCATTGAATTATATAAATTTAACATTCAAAAGGAAACACTCGCATATTTAATTCATATATCATTTAATTAAAAGAATAATACTTATGATGTAATAAGGTTTATTTCAGGAATATAGGAATGGCTTCTTGTCAGTCAATCCATGATGGATTGATAGCATGACAATGATTAGCTACCTATTCTTATTAAAATTTCTAAGTTAAACAGGAATATATGTAAAGTACTTAAATATAAAACATCCTGTTACCCAAGAACAAACAGTAATTCTTTTTCCAAAAGGTGAAACACTATGACATTTTAAGTCTAAATCAGGTTGCAAATATGGGTCAACTTTTATAAATATTTTAATCAATATTTTTGGATGGTCTGGCTGATGTAGTTAAGAAACTAGAGATTGGTTAAAATACTCTGTGATCATTTGATTGAATACTTAGAAACCTAAAAGACTTGTAAAATTAATAAGATGGCTAGTTAAAAAATGTTATTGTATTCAAGTAGTAAAACTAAAAAAGAATATACAGTAAAAAAAACAGCTGTTTAATTTTACTGAAGGACAAATTAATATTAAAAAAAAGTGAGTTCTCCCAAATTCATATATGCATTTAATGCACTCCCAGGAAATATCTTAATTGATTTTCCCTTAACTACTATATGTGTTTTGTTTTTTTTTAATTTGGATAATATTATCTTATGTATATATGAGGTGGGGGAGTGACAAGATCCTTCAGGGAGACAAAAGAAGAAGAGGAAATTTGCTTTACCAGATGTCAGATTATACTACTTAATAAGTATAATGAAATCAATATGATACTGACATACGTACAGGCAAGTAAATTACTGGAGGAGAGAATCCAAATATAGATTTCACCATATAAGATAATTTAAAAGGAGACAAATATATTTTAGTTCTTTGAGCAAATAGTGCATTATTAAATAAATTATTGGTTCCTGGCCTGTGGTGGCACAGTGGATTAAGCACTGACCTGGAACACTGAGGTCACTGGTTTGAAACCCTGGGCTTGCCTGGTCAAGGCACATATGGGAGTTGATGCTTCCTGCTCCTCCCTCCCTTCTCTCTCTCTCTCTCCCCTCTCTAAAATGAATAAAAATAAGTAAATAAATTATTGGTACAATACCTATCAAACTTGAACAAAATAAAATGGATAACTGGTTGGGTTTTTTTTTTTATTTAGACAATTAAATTTAACAGGATGATGTTGGTCAACCAGAGTACATAGATTTTGAGAGGATCCCTGTTTTAAATCGAATTAAAACATAATTTCCAACTTAAATAAATATAAGACTCAAAACCTTAGTATTCCTAGAAGAAAACATAGGTAATAAATCTCTGATATTTCTCCTAGCAATATTTTTTTCTGATATATCTCCTTGAGTAAGAGAAACAAAAGAGAAAGTAAGCAAATGGAACTACATCAAACTAAGAGCTTTTGCACAGTGAAGGAAGCCATCAAAAAATTTTTTTAAAAATTAGTAAATGTTAGAAGATATTTCTTGCTAATAAACCTGATAAGGGGGTTAATATCCACCATTTATAAAAAATCATACAAATTAACACCAAAAAAATCCAAACCAGTTAAAAATTGAGCAGAAGACCTATATAGACACTTCTTTAAAGAGGACATACGGATGGCCAATAGACATGTGAAAAGGTATTGATCATCAAAGAAATGCAAATTAAAACCACAATGAGAAATTACCTTATACCATCAGAATGACTTACAAATTTATCAACAAACAACAAGTGATGACAAGGATGTGAAGAAAAAGGAACCCTTATGCACTATGGGTGAGAATACAAATTGGTGCAATTACTATGTAAAACAATATGGAGGTTTCTCAAAAAATTAAAAATATAACTACCTGCCCTGGCTGGGTTGCTCAGTTGGTTAAAACATCATTCCAATATGTCAAGGTTATGAGTTATGGAAGTTGATGCTTCCTGCTCCTCCCACTTCTCTCTCTCTCTCTCTCTCTCTCTCTATCTATCTCTCTAATAAATAAATAAAGTCTTAAAAATTTTAAAAATTTAAATTTTTTTTACTTCAGATAATGTAAAAATATGAAAAACTGAAAATAAGAGACCTAAGGGAAAACAATCTAAGGAGGATAATAAACTTTAAATCGATATTAGAAATCATAGATATAGAAAGTAAATAATTAAAATATATAGCTATATAAAAACATGGCACAAATAATACTGCAAAATTTTGAACAGTTTATTTGGAAAAGAAATATTTGCAGTTTAGGGAATTGGCAAAGACTTGATAATGTAGGAGAGGAAAAGGATTTTTTCCTTGACTCTTCTAAGTTCTCAGCTGGGACCTCTGAAACAAAAGACTGATTAATAAGAGAAAAGCATTTTAATTTAATTTATGAGTTTTGCATGATATGAGAGCCTTCATATGGAAATGGAGACTGGAAGACATGTTTAAACCTCAGCGTTTTTGTGTTAGGTTTGATAAAGAGCTGAGAGTTATGGAAAAATATGGCAGGAAAAAGATATGAACTAAGAAAACTTGGGAACAAGTAGCAAGCCAAATTAATTCAAATTTCTTTCCATCCCTTCATCTTCAGAGACAGGAAGCTTCTTTCCTTTGGGTACAGGGAGGGAATCTCTCACATGACCTCACTGACCTTTATCAAGGGGAAGGTCAGAAATTCTCCCTGCATGTGCTGGTTCTCAAATTCCTTTAGTTTAATATTTGATGATGTGCTTAAGTGCCATATTTTGAGATAGTGTGTCTTGAACCCTGTCAATATTTATCATATAAGAAAAATTATTTCGAAATTGAGAAGACAACAAAATTCAATTTGATAGATTGGCAAAGGATATAGAAGGGCCATTCACAATTAGGCATAAAATGATTTGCCACATCAGTTACAATGATGAAGGAAATAAAATTAAAATTAATGGTATAAATACACTTCTCAGACTTAGAGGATACAATTTTGAAAATGAAGATATGGAGAAAAGGATACTTATCCATCTTTCATGGACATCTTTTAAAATTAAAAAAAAAATCATGATCAACTTAGACTCTATTCTATGTAAATAAAAAAATAATTACCTAAGAAACATACCTTTAGACTTAATATAAGTTTTGTGTATACACTGTTTGTGTAAATAATCATGGAGAACTTAAGAAAGAAAGAAAGAATAAGTGGTAGGGGGAGTGTGGAGAAGGGAAAACAATGGTTAAAAAACAAACAAACCTAGATATTGTATGATCACATGTTTGATATATGTATAAAGTAGAAAATGCCAAGCAATGCTATATCTTTTTTGTGAACATCTTTATGGTTATGGTATAAAACTATGAATGAAAAAGATAAACAAAATTGGGCCATAATTTGAGGATAATGGATCAATAGATGGTTGCTTGGTTGGTTAGTTGGAAGGAGGGGCAAATGAGATACATTAATTGTCTTCTTAAAAATACATACAGTATATAATTACAAATGCACAATAAAGGAAATATTTTATTATTTCAATGTGAATGTCTTTTGAGGAAATACAGTAATTTCTTTCTTTCATTTATTTATTTTGCTGTTGTCAAAGAGGAGCTTATTTTTATCTGGAAAAATCTTATGTTCTTTACTCTGTCAAAAGTAAGTCA
Source organism: Saccopteryx leptura (assembly GCF_036850995.1). Lineage (NCBI taxonomy): Eukaryota > Metazoa > Chordata > Mammalia > Chiroptera > Emballonuridae > Saccopteryx > Saccopteryx leptura. Next base: position 33,326,205 of record NC_089503.1, on the reverse strand, counting down.
AAAATAGAAACTAACATTTTCACAGAAAACTAAGCAAGTCATAGGAAAGCTGAATTTTAGGCTAACCCATTTTAGCTCTTTCAGGAAAGATGACATGTCAGATCACCTGTTGTTTAAAAACGAAATCTTTTCCCCATTGCCTCTGAAGAATGTAGAAGAGCAAACACATTTAAATTGGAGCAGTGGGGTGTTGGCTGACTCTTCCCACTGTGGAAGATGGATGTTAGGAGACAATTTTTTAAAAACAATTTTCCCCTAAATTGTGAAACAATATGTGCTCCATAGACTAAGTTTAGAAAATATAGCCATGTATAAAGAAAAAGTTATAATTGATTCCATCATTTAACTATAATTTGAAACAGAGCATAAAAGTATAATAAGCTATTATTTTCAGTGGTTTATAAAAGTAGATGTGATCATTGGGGTAAATTTATAACTTATAGAAAAATATAAAGGTAAAAGTTTAACTTGTAATTTTACCACCTTAATCAGTAAGTAATGATTTTGTATATTTTATTCTCTTTTTAATTGTCAGTATTTCATTATGTTGTATGTACTATTTCTTGTTTAAACTTTCTTGGCTATTTTTGCTATTTATACTTCAAAAATATTAGAATATCTTGGCCAACTTTCAGAAACCATTTTGATCCAATTGTATTAAATAAATAATTTAGAAAGAATTGACATCGTCATTCTGCATTCCAATTCAGAAACATGTATATCTTTTTTATTACAGTCTTTTATATTTCCTATAATATTTTTAATTAAATAATAGAAGTATAGAAAAGTACTGAGAAAAATTTAAGTAATTCATAATCAAACCACCAATATGAACAGTTTGGTATATATTTTCTTCTAATCATACATACATATATATTTTCCAAATGTTAATTTGGCTTATACATTACCAGCACATTCATATTTCATTAAATTATGTTAAGGAATCATTTTATTGGTTGTAGAGAATTTCCTTTGTCATTTATTAACTTATTAGAATTCTAATTCTAATACAGGTATTATCCGTGTTAATATTATAAAATTTTAAATATTTCTATATTATATTATTTTAGATATACTTCTTATTAAGAACCAATACCAGATGTACTTTATATAAGCAAATCTAAATATGTTTTCTGTAAAAGGGTAATTAAATCTGGATATGTTTGCTCTTTCTATGTTACCTTGTTTCATAGTTTCTATTTTAGTGTTTCATTGGAATTTTCTTTGTATGTAAAAAAATTTATCTATTACACATGTATATATATTTTGTTTTTCCTTTTCTCTAACACTTTTTTTAATTGGATTTATTGTGGTGATATTGGTTGATAAAATTATATAGGTTTCAGGTGTATAACTTTATAATACGTCATGGCTTATTTCACTTAGTATAATAATCTCCATGTGTATCCACACTCAAAAAAGATAAGATTTCCTTCTTTATGGCTGAGTAGGATTCTGCTGTATAAATGTACCACAGCTTTTTTGTCTACTCACTCATCTGTGGATGGTCACTTGGGCAAGGGCTTAATATCCAAAATTTAGAAGGAACTTAAAAAACTCAACAACCAAAAAAAAACAAATTAAAATAATAAATGGGCAAAGGACCTGAATAAACACTTCTCAAAGAGGATATACAGATGGCCAACAGACATGTGAAAAGATGATCAACATCACTAATTATCAGAGAAATGCAAATTAAAATCACAATGAGATATCACCTCACACCTGTCTAAGTAGTTATCATAAATAAATTCACAAAAGCAAGTGTTGAGGAGGATGTGGAGAAAATGAAACCCTCGTGCACTGTGTGTGGGAATACAGACTGGTGCAGCCACTGTGAGAAACAGTATAGATTTCCTTAAAAATTTAAAAATAGAACAGCCTTATGACCCAGCAGTTTCACCTCTGGGGATATATCTAAAGAAAGCCAAAACACTAATTAGAAAAAAATATAGGAGTGACGTCATGGAAATGGCGCCGTGAGCAGCGTGTCCGACAGCTCTCCCCTAAATCACAACAAATTTATCAACTAGAAACAGAAAAATCTATCCTCGGAGCATTCCGGAATTCCACACAAACTGATAGCAAAAGGACTGTTATCACTTGAATCTGAGAGACGAGGGTGTGGAGGAAGCTACCGCAGGGACGTTCATTCAAGCCGCGAGGAAGTGCGCTTGTGGTGAGTTAGCCCACACTCGGGAGCCATGAGCCGCCGCGAGCCGAGCCACCGCGAGCCGCCGTGAGCCGCCGCAAGCCGAGCCGCCGCGAGCCGAGCCGCCGCGAGCCGCGGGGCGCGCGCCCGGTCCGGTTGCAGAGTGAGCACCGCTTACGTTCCCAGTGGCCCGCGCACTACGAGTGAGAGTCGCCAGCCACCGGTGCCCGGAGCACCCCATTCGCGCGTGTGCCCTGGGCATTCCACGCGTCCAGAGCGCCCTACTGGCCCGCACACCCAGGGGGCCCCATTATCCTGCGCCTGGTGCGATCCAGCCACCAGCGGCAGGGCGAGCGGGAGAGGCTTGGGAGATTCTCTCCGTGGGCGGGGCACCTCACCCAGCCATTCAAGCTAACAATCAAGCGTTGGGGGAGGGGCGCGCGCAGGCAGCCTAAAATACCTTCGGGAGCACAGCTGCGACCCAATCACTGAAATTAGCTTAACCCATGAAATCTGCGCACCCTCGGTTCTAATTGATAAGATCTCTCCCAGTTCAGTGATCCAAGACAAGAGGCGTGATATTTTTTAGTGCCTCTCGCTAAAGGGGCGGGGGCAACTTCTGATTGATAGAGCCTCCATATTCAGGGATAAACACTAACAAGAAGGACTTGGCAGATAATAAGATCTATACTACACTAGTCGCAAGCAGAGACTAGTGCCTCTTCTTCCCAGCAAAAACAGGCTACAAAGTGTGGAAAGCCTGGGTTGAGAGGTCCAACTGAATGATAGGCGCTGAACAGTCACCTTGACAACAATTGACTCCCACCCCCGCCTGATTACACTGGAGGCCCTGACTGCCAGAGCCTTTCCCAAAGCTTTGCACTAAGTGGGGATAGAGTGGGGATTTCCCAGCTCTTTGAGCCTCTTACTCCCCAGGCAGAAGCAGTTGCAGCCTTATAGCTTGATCACCAGGCTGCTAATTCAGAAAGGGGGGACTAGGAGAGAGAATCCAGGAAAGCAAACTCTCTCATCATTGGACCCTGCAAACGCCAACAAGCCTTGACTACCAGCAAGACTAAAGCCAATTATATGACATTGCCATAGAATCCCATCAACTGCAAATCCCTACCTAAGTGTGACACAGGGGCAGAGCCTGGGGTACAGAGTCACTGACCAGGAAGAGGGAGAGAAAAGAAAAAGGAAGAAGTTAACCTCTCAAAATCAAGAAAAATCCACAGACTTTACAACTTGTTCCACTAATTCTTTTTTTGTTGTTGTTGTTTGTTTCTTCTATCTTATTGCCTTTATTTCCTCCACCTCGGTCCTTCTATTCTCTGCCCATCTTATGCTTCCCTTTTCTTGAACTACACTACCCATGAGTGTTACATTTTATTTCTCTTCTTCATCCTCACCCTCCTTAAAGGTTATACTCCAAAACACTTAACTCTCACTCTCTCCTCTTTTGTTTTTTTTTGTTGTTGTTTTGCTTTATTTTGTTTTTTTTCTCTTCCTATTTTATTTCTTCCTTCGTTTTTCTCTTTTTCTTATTTTTTCCTTTCTATTCGTTTTTTCTTTTCTCATTTTACTTTCCTCCCATTTAATCCTCAATCACGAACAAATTAGTTAATTTGGGACTCAAGGCATTTTTTGGCTTTATTTTTCTTTTTTGCTTTTGTTTTTATTTTTTTTCTTGTTTGTTTATTTTTGTGGCATTTTGGGTCCTCCCAACCCAAGGTCTCCATTGTATTTAGTCTTCGCTCCACTTAATACAACAGATTTTTACTTATTATTTTTTTTATTTTTTTCTTCTTTATTATTCTTTTTTGGTCCTTTTTTCTGGTTCCCTCTTATCCCTCTCATTATATCTCTTAGTTGACCATCACTTACAAGCAAATCATCTTATGCTTGTCTAAGATTTTCTTCCCTTTTTTTTTTTTTTTTGCATTTAGTAGGTCCCTACTCCCTTTTTTTGCCCCTTGGACTCTTCACCCCAAATCAGGCCCTCCATTATAGGCACGATATTTCCCTGAGGAGGGGAGAGGAGGGAAAGAGAAGAAAGAAAAAAGGGGGAAATAATAAATTATTACTGGTTTTTTTTTTGTGGGGTGTTTTACCTTTTTTTTTTTTTTTTACTTTTTACTCTTTATTAATTCTAATTAGTGCTATCAACAAGACCACCCTCAGATGCCGATAAGAAAGAGGAAATCGAATATTATGGATACAAAAGAAAGAGAGGTAACACAAATAGATGTGGAAAAATCTATGGAGAAAAGATTTAACATATTGGAAGCCTTGGAGCTAAATGACAGAGAATTTAAAATAGAAATCTTAAAAATACTCAGAGATATACAAGAAAACACAGAAAGGCAATATAGGGAGATCAGAAAACAACTCAATGAACACAAAGAATATATTACCAAGGAAATTGAAACTATAAAAACAAATCAAACAGAAATGAAAAACTCAATTCACGAGCTGAAAAACGAGGTAACAAGCTTAGCTAACAGAACAGCCCAGATTGAAGATAGGATTAGTGAAATAGAAGACAAACAACTTGAGGCACAACAGAGAGAAGAAGAAAGAGACTCAAAAATAATAAAAAACGAGAAAGCCCTACAGGAATTGTCTGACTCCATCAGAAAGAATAACATAAGAATAATAGGTATATCAGAGGGAGAAGAAAAAGAAAATGGAATGGAGAATATACTCAAACAAATAATAGATGAGAATTTCCCAAGCCTGTGGAAAGAACTAAAGCCTCAAATTCAAGAAGCAAACAGAACACCGAGTTTTCTTAACCCCAACAAACCCACTCCAAGGCACATCATAATAAAGATGACACAAACCAATGACAAAGAAAAAATTCTCAAGGCAGCCAGGGAAAAGAAGAGTACAACATATAAAGGAAGGCCTATTAGATTATCATCAGATTTCTCAGCAGAAACTCTACAAGCTAGAAGAGAGTGGACCCCAATATTTAAAGCCCTGAAAGAGAGGAACTTTCAGCCAAGAATACTATACCCATCAAAGCTATCCTTCAAGTATGAAGGAGATATAAAAACATTCACAAATACAGAAAAAGATGAGAGAATTTATCAACAGAAAGCCCCCACTCCAGGAAATACTAAAGGGGGTTTTCCAACCAGATTCAAAGAACAAAAGAAAACAACACCACAAGTAACAGCTCCACCAAGAACACAATAAAACCAAACTTAAACTGTGACAACAAAGGAAAAAAACGGGGGAGAGGATGGAGATTAACAGTAGCAAAGGACGATGAAGTGCAGAAATACTTATAAGATAGGATACTACAATGAATATGGTAGGTACCCTTTTCATTACTTAATGGTAACCACCCTTGAAAAAACCACCACAAAAACACTTGACTTAAAAAAGGTAGCAACAGAGGAAAGAAGTATGGAACACAAACAAACAAAAACAAATGATAGAAAAACAAAAGAGAAGAATCAAACTAGATACAAAACTAACAGAAAGCAATTTATAAAATGGCAGTAGGGAACCCACAAGTGTCAATAATTACACTAAATGTAAATGGATTAAACTTACCAATAAAAAGACACAGAGTAGCAGAATGGATTAAAAAAGAAAATCCAACTATATGCTGCCTACAAGAAACACATCTAAGCAACAAGGATAAAAACAAATTCAAAGTGAAAGGCTGGAAAACAATACTCCAAGCAAACAACACCCAAAAAAAAGCAGGTGTAGCAATACTCATATCTAATAATGCTGACTACAAGACAGAAAAAGTACTCAGAGACAAAAATGGTCATTTCATAATGATTAAGGGGAAGTTGAATCAAGAAGACATAACAATCCTTAATATATATGCACCAAACCAAGGAGCACCAAAATATATAAGACAGCTACTTATTGACCTTCAAACAAAAACTAACAAAAATACAATCATACTTGGAGACCTCAATACACCGCTGACGGCTCTAGATCGGTCATCCAAACAGAGAATCAACAAAGACATAGTGGCCTTAAACGAAATACTAGAACACCTGGATATGATAGACATCTACAGGACACTTCATCCCAAAGCGACAGAGTATACATTTTTCTCTAGTGTACATGGAACATTCTCAAGAATTGACCATATGTTGGGCCACAAAGACAATATCAGCAAATTTAGAAAAATTGAAATTGTACCAAGCATATTTTCTGATCATAAAGCCTTGAAACTAGAATTCAACTGCAAAAAAGAGGGGGAAAAACCCACAAAAATGTGGAAACTAAACAACATACTTCTGAAAAATGAATGGGTCAAAGAAGAAATAAGCGCAGAGATCAAAAGATATATACAGACAAATGAAAATGAAAATACGACATACCAGAATCTCTGGGATGCAGCAAAAGCAGTAATAAGAGGAAAGTTCATATCACTTCAGGCCTATATGAACAAACAAGAGAGAGCCGAAGTAAACCACTTAACTTCACACCTTAAGGAACTAGAAAAAGAAGAACAAAGACAACCCAAAACCAGCCGAAGAAAGGAGATAATAAAAATCAGAGCAGAAATAAATGAAATAGAGAACAGAAAAACTATAGAAAAAAATCAATAAAACAAGGAGCTGGTTCTTTGAAAAGATCAACAAAATTGACAAACCCTTGGCAAGACTCACCAAGGAAAAAAGGCACAGGACTCAAATAAACAAAATCCAAAATGAAAGAGGAGAGATCACCACAGACATCATAGATATACAAAGAATTATTGTAGAATACTATGAAAAATTATATGCCACCAAATACAACAATCTAGAAGAAATGGATAAATTCCTAGAACAATACAACCTTCCTAGACTGAGTCATGAAGAAGCAGAAAGCCTAAACAGACCAATCAGCAGGGAGGAAATAGAAAAAACTATTAAAAACCTCCCCAAATATAAAAGTCCAGGCCCAGACGGTTATACTAGTGAATTCTATCAAACATTCAAAGAAGACTTGGTTCCTATTCTACTCAAAGTCTTCCAAAAAATTGAAGAAGAAGCAATACTTCCAAACACATTTTATGAGGCCAACATAACCCTCATACCAAAACCTGGCAAGGATGGCACAAAGAAAGAAAACTACAGACCAATATCTCTAATGAATACAGATGCTAAAATTCTAAACAAAATACTGGCAAACTGAATACAACAACATATTAAAAAAATAATACATCATGATCAAGTGGGATTCATCCCAGAATCTCAAGGATGGTTCAACATACGCAAAACGGTTAACGTAATACACCATATCAACAAAACAAAGAACAAAAACCACATGATCTTATCAATAGATGCAGAAAAGGCTTTTGATAAAATACAACACAATTTTATGTTTAAGACTCTCAACAAAATGGGTATAGAAGGAAAATATCTCAACATGATAAAGGCCATATATGATAAACCATCAGCCAACATCCTATTAAACGGCATAAAACTGAGGACTTTCTACCTTAAATCAGGAACAAGACAGGGTTGTCCACTCTCTCCACTCTTATTTAACGTGGTGCTAGAAGTTCTGGCCAGAGCAATCAGATAAGACAAAGAAATAAAAGGCATCCATATCGGAAAAGAAGAAGTAAAGGTATCACTTTTTGCTGATGATATGATCCTATACATCGAAAACCCGAAGGACTCCACAAAAAGATTATTAGAAACAATAAACCAATACAGTAAGGTCGCAGGATACAAAATTAACATACAAAAGTCCATAGCCTTTCTATATGCCAACAATGAAATATTAGAAAACGAACTAAAAAAAATAATCCCCTTCACGATTGCAACAAAAAAAATAAAATACCTAGGAATAAACATAACAAAGAACGTAAAGGACCTATATAATGAAAATTACAAAGCATTGTTAAGAGAAATCGAAAAAGATACAATGAGATGGAAAAATATTCCTTGTTCTTGGATAGGAAGAATAAATATAATCAAAATGGCCATATTACCCAAAGCAATATACAAATTTAATGCAATTCCCATCAAAATCCCTATGAGATTTTTTAAAGAAATGGAACAAAAAATCATCAGATTTATATGGAACTATAAAAAACCCCGAATAGCCAAAACAATCCTAAGGAAAAAGAATGAAGCGGGGGGCATTACAATACCTGACTTTAAACTATATTATAGGGCCACGATAATCAAAACAGCATGGTATTGGCAGAAAAATAGACACTCAGACCAATGGAACAGAATAGAAAGCCCAGAAATAAAACCACATATATATGGTCAAATAATCTTTGATAAAGGGGCCAACAACACACAATGGAGAAAAGAAAGCCTCTTCAACAAATGGTGTTGGGAAAACTGGAAAGCCACATGCAAAAGAATGAAACTCGACTACAGCCTGTCCCCGTGTACTAAAATTAATTCAAAATGGATCAAAGACCTAAATATAAGACCTGAAACAATAAAGTACATAGAAGAAGACATAGGTACTAAAATCATGGACCTGTGTTTTAAAGAACATTTTATGAACTTGACTCCAATGGCAAGAGAAGTGAAGGCAAAGATAAATGAATGGGACTACATCAGAATAAAGAGTTTCTGCTCAGCAAGAGAAACTGATATCAAAATAAACAGACAGCCAACTAAATGGGAAATGATATTTTCAAACAACAGCTCAGATAAGGGCCTAATATCCAAAATTTACAAAGAACTCATAAAACTCAACAACAAACAAACAAACAATCCAATAAAAAAATGGGAAGAGGACATGAACAGACACTTCTCCCAGGAAGAGATACAAATGGCCAACAGATATATGAAAAGATGCTCAGCTTCATTAGTTATTAGAGAAATGCAAATCAAAACTACAATGAGATACCACCCACTCCTGTTAGATTAGCTATTATCAACAAGACGGGTAATAGCAAATGTTGGAGAGGCTGTGGAGAAAAAGGAACCCTCATTCACTGTTGGTGGGAATGTAAAGTAGTACAACCATTATGGAGGAAAGTATGGTGGTTCCTCAAAAAACTGCAAATAGAACTACCTTATGACCCAGCAATCCCTCTACTGGGTATATACCCCAAAACCTCAGAAACATTGATACGTGAAGACACATGTAGCCCCATGTTCATTGCAGCACTGTTCACAGTGGCCAAGACATGGAAACAACCAAAAAGCCCTTCAATAGAAGACTGGATAAAGAAGATGTGGCACATATACACTATGGAATACTACTCAGCCATAAGAAATGATGACATCAGATCATTTACAGCAAAATGGTGGGATCTTGATAACATTATAAAGAGTGAAATAAGTAAATCAGAAAAAAACAAGAACTACATGGTTCCATACATTGGTGGAACATAAAAATGAGACTAAGAGACATGGACAAGAGTGTGGTGGTTACCAAGGGTGGGGAGAGGGAGGACATCGGAGGGAGGGAGGGAGAGAGTTAGGGGGAGGGGGAGGGGCACAGAGAACTAGATAGAGGGTGGCGGAGGACAGTGTGATTTTGGGCGAGGGGTTTGCAACATAATTTAATGACAAAATAACCTAGACATGTTTTCTTTGAATATATGTACCCTGATTTATTAATGTCATCCCATTACCATTAATAAAAATTTATTATAAAAAAAAAAAAAAAAGAAAGAAAAAAATACATGCACCCTATGTTCATTGTAGCATGCTCTTAACACTTTTGATGGTATGCCTTTATATTTTAACTTACTACTGGCTGATGTTAGCCTTTTTAAAGATGAAACATTTTGTTACTATTAAGTATGCAGAATAAAATAAAATTTTTCATTAACCATCCCATGTAAGGTAAGAAATTAGCACTCTCATTTTTATTTACCTTTTTTTTCACCCCCTCCTTCTTTTAAGATATTATTTTAAGTTTTATAACTTAATATCTATTATGATAATTTTAGTTAGCAGTAGCATTGTTTAGCAGTCATATCTAAAATAATTACTTATACTTAATTCCATTTAACTTATTTTAATGCATCCCACCAGCCTTTTTATAATTCTAAAGTCCTACGTTGAAGTTTTTGTTTTTTTTTTGGGGGGGGGCTCATGTCTCAGTCAATTGATTACATGTTTGTAGTTTTTCTATAAATATGCCTCTGCTTACCTTTCTGAAACTCTGTTAGTCGTGCTTTGTTTTTTTTGTTTTTTTTAAATGTATTGATTGATTTGAGAGAGAGAGGAAAGGAGAAAGAGAAACAGAACTTTTGATCTATTTCTGTCTATGGCCTGAATGGGTATTGAACCCACAACCTTTGCCTATCAGGACAGTGATGAACCAAGCTCTCCGGTAGGGCACTCATGCTTTCTTACATAGACAATAATTTGCTTAATGTAACATTTTGGGGATTTTATAGATACTACTCTTTTTCTTCTTATATGTACTGTTGTAAAGAAGTCTGAGGACAACCAAGTTTACTTTTCTTTTCCTAGGTAATCTGTTTCTCATTCTTCCACCACCAGGCTGGATACTTACTTACTAGATATATTTCTTTGAACGTTTTTTGATATTCACAAATTTCACTAAGAAATGTTACTAATTCATTTTTTAAAATTAGTTTTTCATGTTCTCTGTGAACATTTTGGCCTGTGGATCAGGACTTTTCTCTTTATAGGAGTTTTTGTGTTAGTTAGCCCCCACACTTTTTCTGTTTTCTCACCTAGGAGAGAGTGAGCATGTATTATTTGTTGGTTGGAATTGTGCTGTCTGGGCCGCATGTCCTTTATTTTCTCACTTAGTGCCTTCCACTAACTACTTTTGCTTTGCCTCAGTATTCAGGAATCTCTTCAAAGTTATTCTGTGGGTTACATATTTGGTGTTCTGCAGTTTTGGTTAAGTTTTATTAAGTTTTACAGTCTCATTTAAGTTTTATTTCAGAGACAGAGTTATCTTTTCTTTGCAACTTTATTTGATTCATTGACTGGTTCTTTTTTGCCAATACCTTTTTATTTCCTCTTGTTCCTTCATCTCATTTTTGTTTCAATTTATAGTCAGTTTTCTTGAAATTTATGGAATCCAAAGTATATGCATTCTAAACTATTTTTATAGTAAATTTTTTTCAGAAGTATGATTTTGCTCTATATTTTGAATACACAGTTTTCCTTCCCCCCTCCCCTTCAGGATCTTCTCATAGTTTCCATTTTGGTTGTGTAGGTATGTGTTAGGTTTTACAATTTTTTTTTAATTGAGAGGTGGGAGGTAGAGACAGACTCCTGCATGCACCTGACTGAGATCCACCCGGCAATCCCCCTACCAGGCGATGCTCTTCCTATCTGGACCTGCTGCTTCGTTGCTTGGCAACCAACCCATTTTAGTGCTGAGGTGAGGTCATGAAACTACCCTCAGAGGCTCGGACCAACTTGTTTGAACCCTTTGAGCCATGGCTGCAGGTGAAGGAGAGGGAGAGAGAGAAGGGGGAGAGGTGGAGAAGTATATTGTTGCTTCTCCTGTGTGCCCTGATGGGGAATCAAACCTGGGACTTCCACACGCCAGGCCGATGCTCTACCATTGAACCAACTGGCCAGGGCCAGTTTTTAGTATTTGGATATATTCTCCTTTCACTTGCTCATTATTCAGTCATGTGGGCCTGGAATCTTTGCCTCAGATATTAAGCAAAAAAATTACTTGAGGTACTTAGTCTCCTATTACAAAATAGTCTTAGCATTTGTGAGTTCTTTTCTAAAATCTGCCATTAGGAAAAAGGTTCTGGTTTTTTTTTTATTTTTACTGGAGAATGCAATTCATAAACGCTACTGCTCTTATAATATATTATTTCTGTGGCTCTTCCAGCCTTCCCATTCTAAAGAGATTCTAGAGCAGAGAGCAGCAATTTTCAACTTATGTGCCACAAGTATTTTTAAAACATGCTATATATGACTATTTAGTCAGGGGCACTGACTTCTTTTTTCTGATTGTCAAATATAAAAATGACCACAGCTAAAAAAAAACAACAATAGCCATCTGGTGTGAATGAATCAAAATTATACCTAGTTTTTGTTTGTTTTTCTGTCAGATCAGCAAAATATATATTTTTTGATGTGCTGCCAAATTTTAGTTATTAGGCTATGTGTGCCGTGAGGTGAGAAAGGTTGGAAATCGCTGTTCCGGGCAGAGTTTTTGAAGGGATGTTTTGACAGCACCTAGCCATTTCTGCCCTTGGTAGTACTGTATTATATGAAAATGAATTTCTAAATGAATGTAGTAATAAAGGTATTGGTGGCTGTATATGAGGAGATGGTAGGTATAATGGCCCCAGAAACCTCAAGGTATCCCCATCTGTACAGTTTAAATGATTCCTTGCTGTGCTTTCTTGCGTCTCTGAGGCAATGAGTGTGAATGGGGCACTCTTAACCTTTTAACTACCTGAATTCCCTGCCTTGAGTCAGGGTCTAATCTTACCTTTGGTAAGAGCAGTATTTTCCCAGTATCCTGCAACATGCTTGAGGAACATTTTTAGTTATTGATATTACTTGAATTTCCATTGTTTTGTTTTTCAAGAGGATTAAATAGGTATCAATGCTGGTCTTTATTTTTTCTATTAAAGTTTGTTCCTTGGCCATTAAATTGGAGAGTATACCTGAATAGTATATCTATTTTACATTATTCATATGATCTCTTGTAAGTTGTGTAGTCTCTTCTCTAGCACTTGAAGGTTACTATTTACCTTCTCTTTCTTTTAAACCACCATTTTAAAATTTTCGGTTAAACTCAGAAAGCCAGGGAAATGACAAATCTAGACCTCATGGCTTCAGGCTTGCTACTTGTGTTCTTTCTAACACACTAGAATATTATAGTAGAAGCAATTTAGTCACATTCTCTAGCTAAGCCAGGACTCAAACCCAGCATTTTGTCTTCAGGACCAGTGTAAAAATTATGTTAAGGAATACACTATATTAAACAGCTTTAGGTAAAATTTAGATTGCCAGGATAAGATATGAGATACAGATGTTATTAATCTTACTAACCATAGGAGGTCAGTTCTGCTATGCACCGTCAAAGTGGAAGAATTTTATAAATATAAACAAGCACAAGAAAAGACAACTTGGAGAAACTAACTAGACCACTTTAAACTATTGATGATGGTCTGTCACATTTTCACTATTTTTGGAATACAAATATAACTAGAACAGGATGTTGCATTTTGTCTTACTGAATATCATTAAATGTAACTTTTGCCCAAGGGATCTCAGCCTTGCAGGATGAAGGTGTTTCAGGAGGTAACAGTACTCTCTGGTTTACTAATCATTTCGTTCCAAGGCTTGAGAAAACCTGTATCTTATTAAGTAGTTTTCAGGCAGTCTCACAGGTCTAGAGGTCCCAAGGGGATCAGGACATACAGTTCATGCCTTCGTACAGTTTATGATTTAAGCAGAAAATAGATAGGAATCAGATGATTTCACAATTAATTATTTAATTGCAATTGTGATTGTGGCCCAAGAATGAGTGTAATGTTTTTAAAGCAATATGAGTACACTATATACTTAGAACAGTATGTTCTAAGCTAGTCTAGAACCTCTGGAATGACTGACTAACTGAATATGTGAGTTAAGTCAAGACCTGAAGTATCATACTAATGCCTGTTCGGCAGGTAAAGAAGGAGAGGTGATGGAGCGAGAGAGAAGATTTGTAGGAGTGAGAACAGAGTATTCGAAGACGGTTAGCAGGAAAGAGAATGCCTTATTGCAGAAACTATAAAACGACCAGTGTGAATGGGTGGGAGAGAGGGCAGGAGTGCCTAGTGAGGTGAACGAGGGCCAGATTATGTAGGACCTTGTTAAGGATTTTGGATTTTATCTTAAGAACAATGGGAAGACCAAACTGTTTGAAATAGGAAACTGTCATGATCCTATTTACATTTTTAACAAATTAGTCTGCCTTCTGTATAGAGAAGAAGTTCGAGGCTAAAATTGGAAAGGATTTACTTAGATCAGTTAAAAGGCTAGCAGTTGCCACTCGGTGTGAAAGCTAATGATGGCTGGACCTGGAAGATTCTTTTTTACCTGATCATCATGTTAGAAATTGTACTTTGCTTTAATCATCCCTGGCTTCCCGTTTTAATGGGATTCTAAAATAATAAAATAGTTCATTTCAAAGTAAAATGTTGTTTCATGTTTATAAGGTAAAATTGAAATTAATATTGTGTCATTAAATTTTAAAAGACCCTTCAAGAATTCCCACTTATCCGACTTCACCAATACAGGGAAGGAGACCAGGAATAAGTAAATCCAATCTTGCCGTGTTTCCAAGTCCTGCGGTCGGTTTTCTCACACTATTTCCATAGTAACCGTGACTCCAGAACCTGCTCCATGTCCTGTGTTCCTGCTCGCTCCGCGGGAATGGTGTTACCTAGGAAAAGGACGTTCATTCTTTGGGTGAGTGAGCCTAGGCACGGCGGGCTCAACTATTCCTTTTCCCTCACCCCTTGTGTGTAAGCAGCAATAAGGGTCTTTCAGTTCCACTTCAAGTCTTGGTGACTTAAATACCTGACCTGCTTTTTCCTTCTTCACCACGTACCTCTGGAGCCAGACTGCTGCTCTTTGTTGAATCCCAGCTCTGCCACTTACTGTAAAACTACATAAATTCTTTTGCTTCTCTGTGCCTCGATTTCCTCATCTTCAAGAGGGAGAAAGTAATAGAACCTACTCTGAGGAATGTTGTGAGGATTGGACTTAGAAAACTGTTTAGTGTGTTCTTTTAGTGTGTCATGAAATCATGTTATTGCGTCTATATGAGCATTTTATGGAATGCAATGGAATAAATTATGAAATATCATTGTATATCACATTAAGTTAAATATTGTTTTCTATGAAATAATATATGTATGTATATATGTATATGTATACAGCTATAAGCACATATATTGTGTTCTGGTATATGGGATTGCAGTTAAACCACATTTCTGACTAGATTAAAAAGTTTTTGAAAACTATTGTTCTATACTGCTACATTCTACATTTGTTCACATTAGGTACTAAATGTTCATTGAAGTGACTTCAGAACCTTTGTCTAATGAGTATCCATATTCCTAGAACCGAGCTCTGTGCTTAGAATACATATGGAAGTTAACCAGTGTTTGTTTATGGTTCAAACAAAGCAGTTATACTTTTTAGGATTCTGTTGCCTGGAAACACAAAATTATCTAGAGAGTAAGAACCTCCTGAAAACTGCCGTCTCTTAACCTGTGCTTCTCCTAACTGAATTGCAATAAATGAGACAGAATCTGAAATATAGACTCTAGGAAGAAAGGACACATAGTTGGGGAGTGGAATAGAATTTTAAACTAAGAGATAAAGGCATAATGTTTATAACCAAAACATTTACAGTGTATGACAAAATAAATTAACTTTTCTCCTGACTTAGGAATATAATAATGTAGACAGTTCCCAATTTATGATGGTTTAACTTATGGTTTTTCGACTTTATGATGATGCAAATGCGAACTTATTTAGGAGAAATTATACTTTTTTCAATTTTGACCTTTTTCCAGGCGAGTGACATGCTGTACGATGTTCTCTTACGATTCTGGGCAGTGGCAGTGAGCCTGAGCTCCAGTCAGCCACATGATTACAAGGGTAGACAACCGATTCTCTATAGTGTGCCATTTTGCTAGCATTTTTTGGATATTATATTTTGTGTTTTTACCTCTCATCATGTGTACAAAATGCCTCTTTATCTACTGCTTCTGGTGAAAGGAGAGTAAGTCAAGTACTATTGTGATGAAGATAATTTTCAACTGTAGGCTCATGTAAGTGTTCTGAGCAAATTTAAGGTAGGCTAGGCTAAACTATGATGTTGAGTAGCTTAGGTGTATTAAATGCATATTTGACTTACAATATTTTCAACTGATGATGGAGTTTTGGGGACATACTCCATCATAAGTCATGGAGCATCTATATCTTGGAAAAGGGGTGTTGAAGAGGCTCTGAAAGGTGCCTGATCCCGGGTTTACCAAATGAATTGCTTTTCTCGGTTATCAAAAGCAACTCTTACTCTTCTGAGCTCCTACCAGGTGTGCTGGATAGTTTCCATTTGCCCCTAGAATCTCTCTCCATCCTTGTTCACATTGATCCGCAGAAGTTGACATTTATGGATTTATCAACAGGCGTCCTTGTCTTCTGACTTCCGGTTGGGCTTAGTGAATGGGAGGCACTGGCAGGAAATCAGAGGGCAGAGGAGAGTGAGGCCAGAGTCTATGTCAGCAGTGGCCATATTTGCACTTCAAACATCGTTGTTCATATACCCCTTCTAGTAGAGGCAATCTGAGATTTCAGTGACCACTCCTTACCATTACCTCTTTAACTCCATACCTCCTGGTATGTTATGAAGATTAAATAATATCTTGGAATTAAATTTTTTATCATAAAACCATTTAATAAGTTTAAAATATAGTCACTTTGTTAGCTAGAGTTGCTTTTCCCTCCAGACTTACTTTCTCTGTTGTGATTTCTCCATAAATTCTTGGCTTCAAGCAGAAATAATGTATAATTTTTTGAATGTCAAAAATCACACAAGACCTTTCCTGTGTGTCTCATGTTCTTTGGCTCTCTTTATATTCATATGCTACTCTCCTTAAAGAAGGTTGCAAGTTTCCCAAGGTCTCATTTTTAGCTCCATATTGTTCTAAAAGCAGAAAATTCTGGAAGGTGACTCCTAAATTGTGTTCATTACCTATACATTTAAGTTCTTGTTTTTAATCATTTAGTTTATTACTAGTATGAGGAGATGGAGTCTGCTAGTGATTATTTCAAATAAACTCTTTGTTTTTTGTTTTCTGACAATAAAAATTTAACTATAGATCTATATAATTAACACCTCTACACCTATCCCAAGTGGTTGTTATAGATCTATTTCTTTACTCAGGAGATTTGACTTAAAGTTTGAAAAACTGGCCCTGGCCAGTGGCTCAGTGGATAGTGTTGGCCTGGCATATGGATGTCCCAGGTTTGATTCCTGGTCAGGGCACACAGGAGAAGGGACCATTGGCTTCTCCCAGCCTTTATTTCCCCCTTTCCTTCTTCTCTTCTGTCAGCCAGTAGCTTGATTGGTTCAAGTGTGGCCCCAGGTGCTGAGGATAGCTTTATTGGAGCACATCAGCCTCAGGCACTAAAAATAGCTTGGTACTCAAGCATTAGCCTTAGGTAGGGTTGCCAGGTGTATCCCTGGATCCCAGTTGGGGTGCAAGTGGGAGTCTGCCTTACTATCTCCCCTCCTCTCACCTTGGCAAAAAAGTTTGAAAAACTGATTCATAGAAATCAACATGTATATTTGGAATGCAAATGCTATTTCATGATAACTAGGAGAAAATGAATTACCTCTTCACAAACTTAAGATAATCCATTTTTATTGCCTATGACATTGAACATGCCAATGTAGTACCAGGATAAAAATAGCAGCTTGTTCAGCACAAAAAAGACTATACCTAGAAAGACTTCATTTTATTTTATCTTGGGTAAACAATACATATTTAGAGACATAGTTTATTACATATGAAAAAAACTTTAGTAAAACCTTTTACGTTCAGGATTCTCAGTTATTAAAAGAACAAAAACAATAGTTGTATTTTCTGTAACATCATACACTAATTAAGTCAAAATAAGTTTGCTATAATTACATGTATAATCCTCTTGTTCTCCACACCCCCACTTTTGCCTGTTATTTAAAGTAAAACTGAGACAAACAGCTGCTGCATTGGATTATCTGCTTTAGTATTTTATTCTTGTTTCCTGAGAGAATACAAGCTAAATTTAATGCACAATTCAGCATTCATTTTAGTGCCTGCTGTGTGCAGGGAAACAGGCTTGGCAGGGGGGTGCTCAGAAGCTCAAGAAAGGGTCTATCTATCCCACCAGGGAGAGAGCTCATTTTCTAATAGAGAGACAGATAAGCCACTAACAAGATCAGGTAGGTAAATCTCCTGGAAGGGAAAATACCAAACATATTCTAAACCCCAAATAAACTGTTTTTGGATATTTATTCTTATTTTCTCTGTTAGTGTTATTTGTTACTCATTTAATTCAATGCAAATAACTTTTGTGTTGCAGATATTAAACCACAATTTTGGAATGTAGCCAGATAAAAAGAGAAGTATAATACCTTCCAACTTTGTGAGGAGAGACAGGTATTAAACAGGTATTTCCAATAGGATGCGTGTTGGGATCCAAGCATTAGATATTATGGAAGTAAGTTTGTATAGCATGGAAGAGCTAATTGGATGATATTTAAATAAAATACCACATCCCAAAATATTTATGAAAAGGAAGAATATTCATTACATAGGACATACTGTGGATGTTTCATAGGACAAGTAAAATGTTTATAATAACAAGATATCACTGGTCAAGTTAAGTTAACCATTCAAGTAATACTTTTATATAGCAAACCTCATTCCATGGTAAAATTCTTACACTTTTTCATTGATAAAGCGTAGAGTTCTAGACAGTTCAATTTTTGGCTTACCACAGGAGACTATTGAGGATTTGGCCTCTGTCTTTTCTCCAGATTCATCACCTGTGACTTTATACCAGTCTCCCATACCCTCCAAGAAATACTAAACTACTTTTACATCAACTCCTGTACCACTCTCTATGTCTCCATGTTGTAAGTTACCTGGAGTGTTATTACCCCACTTACCTTTGCTCGGCGGGAGTCATCAGTGACTCGTTTCATAGCCCTCCTCTGTTCCCCATCACACCCTGCAAACCTTTATGCAGGCTCCTAACACACCAATCTGTTGTTTTACTTCCATCTATTATATACTCTTTAAAGTGTGACTGTGTCCTAGCTAATGTTATATGTTCAAAATTCTGTAGCAGATACTTGATTAATGTCATATGGATAGACAGATACATGAATGGACGATTACTTTCCATTTTCTGCATCAAATGTGTAGAAGGAGAAAATTAGATGTAACTTTCTAAGTTTATATTGCTTTTCATTTCACAATGTAAATATAACCCTTCTAAATCTCTAAACCTCTGTTTGAAATAGTTATTTGTCTAGATCTGGCTTCCAAAGAGAATTAAAGGACTAACTGCAGATTCAACTCCTCACTAAATATTTATTAAGAAATATTAAGAGATAAACTCTGATTTGATATAGTATACCTTCCAATACGCTTAACGCCCTTATTACTAGCTTTTACTATACAGAGACCTGTTATCACTTGTTTCCACTTGAGGTCGTGCACCTCAGAAACCGCATTTCCTAATAATGCTGGTCTGTTTTCCTTTCACTGAAACTAAGAAATTCATATTTAGCATATCAACTCCTCTATGTAAAATGAATAATTTCTTTTAAAGAAGAAATGTCAATTCTGTGTAACATTAAATTATCATGTAATAATTAAAGATATCAGGATGCACAGTATAATTTAGAACGTAGTTTTTTATGTTAACATTCTTATTTATTTTGTATCTTGGAGAATTATTTTTCATATCAATAAGTATAATAAAAGGAACATATTGTGTGCAATGTGTAGGCTTAGCGTAGGATTTTCTGCACTAAAACTTTGCAATGATATTGGTTAATTGCTATATTTCAGGCACCTCTCTAACCTTCTTTTTAGTGGGTGTGAAAGGGTTTATTTGTAAGAGATATTGCTACTGACAGAATTTTATCTTTTTCTCCTGGAATCTCAACAGCAATTCCCATGTTAGAGGCATCCCCAGAAAGCTCGACAAAGGATCTCCACCCACACTCTGAATATCTAACAGGGCTTGACCCATTTTCTTCCTTATTAAGGTAGCAGCATATGCATCATGGGGAAAAATAGAATAAGAGCTAGTCTCAGCTTGGAATTTCAAAAAGTTATATACTTATATGCAAGGAATTGAAGTGGGAACCAAAATTAGTATTTATTTTTTATTATACCACTAGGAATAATCTAAATTTCTCATATAAAGGAAGTCACACCTGATATCATGAACTTAATTTTACTTTAGTGGCTTAATATTTATATTTATATATGTGAATGTAAATACCAAAAATGGAGCAATTATAAATCAAGAATATTCCTTTGTATTGTACTTGATTTTAAGGACATAAAGCTTTGTTTTTTATAAACCACTCTGTTGAGGATGATTGACATACAAAGAGCGTACGTATTTAATATGCATGACTTGATGAATTTGGAGATAAATATGCTTTTACAAACCATCAGTACAGTCTATGCCATAGACTTATTTATTCCCTCCAAAACAGTACTCCCACCATCTTTATTTATTTTTTTGTGTGTGATAAGAATACTTAATGTAAAATCTATCCTCTTTGCAAGTTTGTAAAGTACATGCTCCAGTATTGTTAACTATAACTCAGTGTTGTGCCGGAAATCTCGAAGACTTAGTCATCTTGTGTAACTGAAACTCTGTACCCTTTGACTAATTTTTCCCTCCCCCTAGCACCTGGAATGACCATTTGATTTTCTGCTTCTGAGTTTAACTATTTTATTATTTATTTATTTATTTATTTTAGTTTGACTATTTTAGATTAGAACAAAAAGTAATTGCCTTACAGGTTAAATAATATAGATAATAGTCATAATTAAATGAAGACTAAAACTTTGAATTAGTAGTGCTAGTAAAATTCTTTAAACGTAAGCAAATACAGAGAATAAGAAAATATTTTTAAAATAACTTTGCTCATAAATGATTGAATCTTGGTATTAAATTTTTTTTACCCATCTGAACCATAAAACAATTTTTTCTTTCCAAATACTCATACATAAACTGTGGCATATTGATTTTTTTAAAACCTATAGAATAAAAAGTCTCTTTGAAAGACAAGACTACCTTCAGTATTTTCCTCTTGTTAGACTTTTGGCAAGTTATTCTATGTGTCAGTCACCTCATCTTCATCATGTTGAATGAGGAGGTATCATAAGTAATAACATGATTTCATTATTTAAATAAATGTGAATTGTTTTTCCCCCTAACAGTTGCTTTCTCTGCTGTCATTAATCTGGAGTCAGTCAAGTACAATACTTGAGTGCTGCATTCAATTCTCTCTTCTGTAGTGATTTCATCATCTGACTGCACTCACTGTTTTGAATTCTTCTCCTTCCATTCATTCTTTTACCCAGCTAAGGCTTTCAGGCCATCCTCCCAAATTTACCCTGACTCCTCCTGTGGGGGATACCAATGCTATCCAAATTACCAATCCAATGGTCAGCTCTCACTCCTCACCTTACTTGAACCATCAACATCCTGTGATTTAGTCTACCACTTCCTCCTTCTTTGCACTTTATTTGGGATTCTTTGGTTTTCCTCCTCCTCACACTGTTAACTTCTTCTCAAAATTCTTTATAAGTTTTTCTTATCATATTCTAATATTTGTGCTTCTCTGGCCTCATTCTACAGACCTTTTTTTTTTTCTTTACTTCTACTCACTCCCTCTGTAATTTATCCAGTCTCAGAGCTTTAAAAACTACCTATTACAGTATTCAAATTGCTAAGCAAAGGTATTAGTATTCAAAATTAATTCAAATTAAGAATAGCATTCCAGAATTTATAGGTGGGTTACCTTAGAAATATATAAAGTAAGGAACAAATCATCAATTTTACTGACCATTGAAAGCTCATCTTAACTGTGTATAGCCTAACCTAACTTAATGCATAAGTTCCTCAGAATGTTATGTACTCATCTGTATTCTCCAGGAAATTGTTATATTATAACTTTTCACCAAAAGTTTTAGTTCTCTATAGCTACATAAAAAGTCATCACAAAATAAAAAGCAACAATAACCATTTTGTTATATTTACAATTTTGTGGATCAGAAGTTTGGGAAGACACAAAGGAGGGTACTTCATCTCTGCTCTGTAATGACTGAGACCTCAGCCGGATGGCTCAAATGACAGGAACCGGCGAGGTCAGGCAGTGTGAAGCATGTTTTATAAAAAGTCAGATCAGGTAACTAAATAATATTTGTAGATTATAAAAGAACTATAAAGAAATGCAAGGGAATAATTACTGCAGAATTCAGGACCTTGGTTTTTGGTTCTATCTCAATGATAGGCAAGGAAATCAGATTGCAGAGGGTTAAGATAATTTTCTATTTTTTTTTTGCCTGGCAAGTTTATTGAAGGGTATACATTTTATTGTTCTTTAAGCTTAAAATAAACATTTATTATAACCATTGTTTATTTTGTGTCCTGATTTTTTTTTAACTGTGCCTAAATTTTATCATGGTACTATTTATATAAGTCAATTTAACGATCATTTTGCATAGACAGAGGGCTTTAACTATTTCTAATTTCAGATACATAAGATTGTTGGAGGTGTTTTTTTATTTCTATTTATTTATTTATTTATTTAATATTATTTTTAATTGATTTTAGTTTATTATGTTTACATACATTCTAATGTTGCCCCAAGTGCATCCTCCCTCCTCCTTATTCCCCTCAACATCACCTTTGCTCCCCTTCCCCTAGCTCCCTCCCCCCTTCCCTTTAGGTTTATCCCATCCTGTCATCCTCTTTCCCTCTGTCCTCTTTTCCTCTGGTCCCTTTGATCTCTCCTCTGTCTCAGTTCCGTTTCTCAGTTCACATTTTTCATTAAATTTCTCAAATGAGTGAGGTCATATGATATTTTTCTTTTTCTGTCTGGCTTATTTCACTTAACATAATAGTTTTCAGGTCCATCCATGCTGTCGCAAATGGTAAGATTTCCTTCTTTTTCATGGCCCCATAGTATTCCATTGTGTATAAGTACCATATTAATCCACTCGCTCACTGATGGGCACTTGGGCTGTTTCCAGATCTTTGCTATTGTGAACAATGCTACCATAAACATGGGGGTGCGTTTCTCCTTTTGAAACAGCGCTATGGTGTTCTTGGGATATATTTCTAAAAGTGGGATAGCTGGGTCAAAAGGCAGTTCGATTTTCAATTTTTTTGAGGAATCTCCATACTGTTTTCCACAGTGGCTGCACCAATCTGCATTCCCACCAGCAGTGCAAGAGGGTTCCCCTTTCTCCACATCCTCGCTAGCACCTATCCAGTGTTGTTTTGTTAATGAGCGCCATTCTGACTGGTGTGAGGTGGTATCTCATTGTAGTTTTAATTTGCATTTCTCTAATGATTAGTGATGTTGAACATTTTTTCATATGCCTGTTGGCCATCTGTATGTCCTCTTTGGAGAAGTGTCTATTCATTTCTTTTGCCTATAATTTTGATTGGATTGTTTGTCTTCCTGGTGTTGAGTTTTACAAGTTCTTTATAAATTTTGGTTATTAACCCCTTATCAGACGTATTGTCAAATATGTTCTCCCATTATGTAGTTTGTCTTTTTATTCTATTCTTATTGTCTTTAGCTGTGCAAAAGCTTTTTAGTTTGATACAGTCCCATTTGTTTATCCTGTCTTTTATTTCATTTGCCTGTGGAGATAAATTGGCAAATATACTGCTGCGAGAGATGTTGGAGAGCTTACTGCCTATGGTTTCTTCTAAGATGCTTATGGTTTCATGGCTTACATTTAAGTCTTTTATTCATTTTGAGTTTATTTTTGTGAATGGTATAAGTTGGTGGTCTGGTTTCATTTTTTTGCCGTAGCTGTCCAAGTTTCCCAACACCATTTGTTAAAGAGGCTGTCTTTACTCCAATGTATGCTCTTACCTCCTTTGTCAAATATCAGCTGTCCATAGAGCTGTGAGTTTATTTCTGGGTTGTCTGTTCTGTTCCATTGATCTATATGCCTGTTCTTATGCCAGTACCAGGCTGTTTTGAGTACAATGGCCTTGTAGTATAACTTGATATCAGTAAGTGTGATACCACCCACTTTATTCTTCTTTTTCAAGATTGCTGAGGCTATTCGTGTTCTTTTTTTGGTTCCATATAAATTTTTGGAATATGTGTACTATATCTTTGAAGTATGTCATTGGTATTTTAATTGGTATTGCATTGAATTTATAAATTGCTTTGGGTCATATAGACATTTTAATGATGTTTATTCTTCCTAACTATGAGCATGGTATATGCTTCTACTTGTTTGTATCTTCCTTGATTTCATTTTTTTTATTTCTTTATGTTTGCTTCTTCTCTCCCCAAATCCCAATATAAATTCTTAGGTTCTAACTCCTATTTTTTTTGTCTTTATCATGGCCCAGGAATCTGCATTTTAAAAGCTCCCCCAGATTATTTTGACATGTATCCATGTTAGAGAACTACTGTATCTATATTCTAAACCCTATACTTGTTGGAAAGAGTCAGTGTCAGGTAAAATCTGGGACAAAAGGAGACTCTCTCAGAGAGGGGATTTGTACAAAGAAACTGAAGAGCTGAGAAGCCAAACAGGGTGGTTATTCAGGAAGTAGCAAAGCCATAAGCCACTACTAACCCTGGGCTAGAGGGACAAAGGTGAGGAGGTAGTACTAGAGCTCAAGGACCTGGGTCACCTGGCTGGGGCTGAAGCTTCAGGAAAGAGACTGGCAGGAAGTAGCCAAAATATCCTGGCTTCTCTCTTCCTCATGCCTTTTGATCTTTTGTTAATATCTTCTATTGATTGACCCCTATAGAATCCTCGGGAGTGTAGTTACAGAGGCTAGCCCCCTGAAGTACAAAGCAGAGCAAGAGAAGCACAGAAGATCTGAAGGAAACAAGTCTAGAACTGATGTTTAGCTTGATGAGGGATGGTATGTCTTCTTAATTGATTTGACTTGTCATATTTTTGGCTGTATCATTTAGAAATCAGAATGCAGAATAGTTAAAAATCAGATGATAAACCCATACAATTTGTGTTTAAAACTCCACTCTGCCATTACTCATTTTGAGACTTGGGGAAAATCACTTAATCTCCATGTGTGTTTCACTGTGTGTGAAATGAAAAAGATAATTAACTACATCTTCACTTCTGAAACTGTACCCCAAGAAGGATAAGCAAACTCATGTGGTTACAAAAGGCTTTTTAAAATGTTCAAGGGTAACATGTTGCTACCGATAGTATACAGCTAAAACCCCAGTTCACAGTAGTTCACAGTTTCTACAATGCATCATAAGACTATACTTTCAGGGATCATTTCTATAGTTTGTTACAATGCATCATGCATTATTTCAACGATGTCATATCTTTACAAAGCTTGATTTTTAGTGGTTGTTATGATTTTAAAAAGAACAAAACAGGGCCATGTGAAAATCTATATGAAACAGTAAGTTAGGCTAGTAGTATTCGATCTGATGTCAAGATTTGAAAAAAGTTGTGCATTATCTAACAGGCACACTTTAGCCAGTAATTGTGATTAAGCAAAAAATGAAAATAATAATTCTTTCAATTAATGCATACTTCAAGTGGTTCTAAATTAATAAGACACAGATATTTATTAAGCTTGGCCCTAACTACTCAAAAATGGAACTTTTACATACTTACTTTGTTCTGGGGTTATTGTGAAAAAATCACTGAAACACCAAGGGTGCAGTGAACCGTGTAAGTTGGGTCACCTTTCACATATAGTAGTAGTGTTAAAAGGATTAACTGAGCTGTTGAATGTTAAATGATTTAAAAAGTGCCTAGCAAGTAGTAAGTGCTAATGTATGTGTCATATATTACCAAAATACATGTTTAATAGAATTACAACGCTAGCTACCAGCACTACTGTTACCATGAAAACCAGGGAAGAGTGACCTAAGGCTTTTATAGTCTTGTAAGGGAACACCTTTCAGGACTTCAGTCTTACTAAGATTCCTTAGTGACACACCTGAGTGATGTTTGTGACTGAGGATGACCGTCTTTGAGAATTGCACTGTCTAACATGGTAGCCACCAGCCCCATGTGGCTGCTTACTGAGCATTTACGATGTGACTCATATGACTGAGGAACTGAATTTTTTATTGTAATGAATTTAAATTAAAAAAAACAATTGATTTAATTATTAGAAAAATTATAAGTATTTTTGGATTAACTGGTGCACATTAATCTACTCTTTCAGCTCTAGATTTTATGAAATCTAAATACAGACCAAATATTTCTGATGACATTTTGGCATTTGAATTGAGATGTTCTATAAATGTAAAATACAGACTGGGTTTCAAAGTATAGAAAAAGAGAATGTAAAAGATCACATTAATTTTTATATTGATTAAGATATCCATGATGGACATATTCATCCATATAACTTTATACATGCCCGTAAATTCTCAGGAGGAAAAAATATTGAAAAGTAACATGTGAGTTAGAAATGCATATTATGAATTGTAGATATTGCCAGAATTGGACAATTTCTAATAACAGTTTTAATTTTGTTCTGTGACTGGTTTTCTTAATTTTTTAGGACATTAAATTTGTTCAAGAAAAGGAACTTTTAAAAAAATAGTGTGTTTATTTATGTGCCTCTTTCATGGTTTTATGACTAAATTGGTTCATACTTTTATGCGATAAATATCAGAGTTAGCATCTTTTGTAATTTGACCCACAAATCAAGGCATATATAACATTTTCAGATTGATTGGTAATTCAAACCAAGCTTCCTGGGGGGAAAGAAAATACTTTGCTGTAAACCTGGGACTAAAATTTATTCTCCCCTTATTGGGTTGCTGACGTCTATGTCCCATAATCAACAGATTATTCTAGAGGTACAGCAAGGTGGCTTAAAAGTAAAGTGAGTTAACAATGAATAAGGCTTTTGCATCACTTTTTATTTTCAAATCATTTACTAACAAGTTATCCAAAGGGTTGAAAACAACCAAAAAAAATAGTGAAAGAAAAGCTGTTAAGCAGCTTATTTTAATCAACAATGGCTGGTTAAATTAAACTGGGGTAACTCTAATATTATAATAATTTCAAATTTTTTTAAATTGTTCAAAATAGTATGTTTCAGTTTGACAATAACTTCTGTCAAATTCTTGGCAATTCATATTTAGTTGAAGACATGAATATGAGTATTTGAAAGAGAACATTATTGCTTTAGTCTACAAACCACATCAGTTTACTCACTGGTTTAAAATCCTTCAGTGGTTTCTCATCTTTTAAGGATGAAATTCAAAGTCCTTTAGTCAGAGATTGAAGGCCATTTCTAAGATGGTCCCTATCTAATACTCCATCCCTATCGCCTAGCCTTCTTTTATTTCCATGTGCAGTTCCTTCTGTTCATTCTGTCTATACCACTTTTCCTGCCTCCACCAATCAACTCCTACTACTCTAGCAAGCCTGTCTTGCTTCCCAAGTCCAGGTCCAGTATCTTTGTCTCCCTTAATAGCTATTGACATCTTATCTCTATCATAGAATTGGTTATATTATAGAGCTCTTACCTGTTTGTTTCCTCTATTATATGTGCATATCTTGACATAGGATTTTTTCAATCCTCTGTTTAAAATTGTGGTATAAAAGGATCTAATAGATGTGTGTCGATGAATAAATTGGAGACTAAGACATTTCATTTGGAAATGGAACAACTACAGATGATTTTAAATTCAAAGCATGATACTTTTTATGCAGAGAAGCTAACTAATGCTATATAACATTCTAAGTATGGTTTATTTTTCTATTGCAAAAAACAATGTAAGCCTAGAGGAAACATTTAAAACTTAAAAAGTACAAAATATTCACTCACAGTCACCCTAATATTAACTCTGTAGGTTTTTAATATTCTTTCCTGTCAGTGGTTGTTTATTTGTTTGTTGGACATTAAAATCTCTGACTATAATTGTGGATTTATCTTTTTCTTTTCTCAGTTCTATCAGTTTTTGCTTAGTGTATTTTGAAGCTATTATTAGGTGAATAAAAATTAGCATTGCTACTTCAATCTCATCTCATTAGTACTTAGCTAAAAATCAACATACCTCTTTGTACACCACATTATACTATATTGTAACATGTAAATATATCATGTTCTAAATTAGGTTTTTTTTTCTGAGTGGAAAGTTTATGCTTCTTAAATTGTGGTATCCTTGTTGCTTTGCATTTTGTAAGGGGTTCACTAAATATTAATTAATGGGTAAGCCCTTTTATTCACATCATTAAACAGGTAATGCTCATCCATTATGCACATTATCATGTTGTATACTTTAGCTTCCTTGCCCGGTTAAACAAATGATGCAATTATGTGATGTTGAGCTAATTTGGTAGCACACCAAGGAGATATTTTATAACTTATTTTTATTTTAAAAATGATGTTTCTCCTACAACATTGCCACTTGTACAAATATGTAGGGGCATATTAGCCTAACTATGTAACTTTCTGGGCAGCATGCATGGCTGATTCAGCAAAATTAATTATTGATTCAAAGGCCAAAGCAACCTTCTCTTAGTTGGTTTTCTTGTCTAGAAAATCACCTTCAATTCTGTTTTTCACCTGCCAGAAAAAGCATCTTCTTTCTTGTTATCAGTGACTTTTGACTTGTCAGTAGCATTCAAAACATTGTTATTTCTGCATCACTAATAAAATGTATCAGGTCAACCACCTTGTCAATTTTAGCTCTTCACTTTCGTATCCCACTTGCATTATTTGTGGTTGGGGGATAAGAGAGGAGTTTCAGGGATTTCTGCAGATATTTTGGGAAAAGGGTGATTCTTGAATCAAAACTATCATATCTGGATTTTTCTTTCATCTTTTTAACAAAGCTCTTCCCTCAGACACATCTGAAATATATCTTGTTCTTTAAGGCTCTCTGACTTTCTAACCTATTTGATTCTTAGTAGAGTAGATCTCTGATTTTCCTACCAATGAGAGAAATATTTGAAACAAATTCCAAGAGGTAGCAAGATTACTCCCTTGTGCTTCTCTGACCATGCTCCCACCACATTATATTTACTCTTTTCTAGCAAAGGGCAAAGACATTTTTCATTCTTTGTCCCAGCCCATTGTTGCTAAATTAGAAGTTTCCTATTTTGGTCAGAATTTTGCTTCACTCTTCACACATAGGCCTCTCAACAGGAAATTTTATAATTAATAAGGCTTTTAGGTTTAAAAAGAGCAAGCCTTCCAACTAACTCCAAACTCATAAACTTCTCTCTAAAGAAATTGTTATCAATTTTATTCTTGCTAGGCATCAATTTATTATTATCTTCTCATATGAATGAGTCATTACTTCAGGGCACTGAGAATTCCCATGCCATTCAGAAGTAATGTAATGCTGTAATAGATTTTCTTTGTAATAACTCACAAAGCCTTAGATGCTTCATATATACTAGGTTTCTGGTGCTCTGAGGATCAGCATTTGAAATAACCAGTCTTAACCCCTGAATTCCATTCAACAACCTGATCACTCAGTTCCTTGGCTGCTTCTTCCACCTCCACTTCCACCATTCACTCACATGATCATACACTAGAGTTCTCAAATTTCCATTTCAAACATTCCATTCTCTAATCATGATTTCCTGTCCTTCTAGATCCCCTTCTCAAACACTCCACCTGTCCTTCAGCCCATTGTTCTCCAACCTCTAGTCAGTGTCCAATGACAATAATTATTTTTTACTATTCAGCATCCCCATCATGTTGTTACTCATCTTTTTTCCTTACTTCCTCTGTCATGTAACCAACCAAATTTTTTAAACCCAAATAATTGCTTACTCCACACCTGCAGTTGAACATTACTAGAGAAAATAATGTAATTTTACTAGCTGGACTAATTTATTACCACATCATATTTATTACTACAGAGTCATTCAGTCAACTGGTATTTATTGGGTACCAACTATGTTTGAGGTAAAGTCTTAAGTGCTGGGTGTCCATCTGGAGCAATTGCTCTGTTGCAACCAGAGCAATTTTTTTTTTAGCACCTGAGGCAGAGGCCATGGGGCCATTCTCAGCGACAAAGGCCAACTCACTTGATCCACTTGAGCCATGGCCATGGGAGGGGAAGAGAGAGAAAGAGAAGGGGGAAAGGTGGAGAAGCAGATGGTCACTTCTCTTGTATGCCCTGACTGGGAATCTAACCTGGGATATCCACATGCTGGGCTAAAGCTCTACCACAGAGCCAAACGACCAGGGCCTCCTTTTAGATATAATGGAGAAGTTCTTTGATAGGGTAAGCATCTACACTTGAGTACTAAATCCCATGTGTTTGGCTAGTGAAATATTCCCTTGCCTGAATGATTGTTCTCATCTCTATAGGGGCATCTTCACCAGTAAATAAGCATGTTTTATTATTTATTTATTTAATGCTTAGACTTAAAGCAGAGTTATGTAGGGTTTTTTTTGTTGTTGTTGTTTTTTTACAGAGACAGAGAGAGGGATAGACAGGGACAGATAGGAATGCAGAGAGATGAGAAGCATCAATCATTAGTTTTTCGTTGTGCATTGCAACACCTTAATTGTTCATTGATTGCCTTCTCATATGTGCCTTGACCGTGGGCCTTCAGCAGACTGAGTAACCCCTGGCTCAAGCCAGCGACCTTGTGATCAAGCTGGTGAGCTTTTGCTCAAACCAGATGAGCCCCCGCTCAAGCTGGTGACCTCGGGGTCTCAAACCTGGGTCTTCCGCATCCCAGTTCGACGCTCTATCCACTGTGCCACCGCTTGGTCAGGCTATGTAAGTATTCTTTATATATTTATTATTTTAATAATTTTTTATGGTAAAATATAAATTTTCTAGCCTAAAAATTTGAAAACATTATAAAAATCAAAATATATTTAAAAAATTAAATTATCTTCATCATTCAAGTTGTAGTATAGTCACTGGTGAGTACTCATATAGAATTTTATATGTTGTCAAAATTACATAGGTTTAAGAGTATAGAACGTGTTTAAGAGTATAGGAAGTGTTTATACGAGTGTGGGAAAGGTTAATAACAGTGTTGGAAAGGTATATAAGAGTGTGGGGAGGGTTTATAAAGCCTTAAAATATATATAAATAATAAAATACAAGGTTGCTACTTTGCAGATTTTTGCCTATCACATGGGGTTCTGGGACCTAACTCCCATGATAGACGAGGGACCACTGTATAGTTAGGTATAGAGATAGATACATTTTGTATTTGTGTGTGTATGTGTGCACATGTATTAGAAAATATTATAGCCCTGGCCAGTTGACTCAGTGGTAGAGCGTCGGCCTGGCGTGCAGAAGTCCCGGGTTCGAGTCCTGGCCAGGGCACACAGGAGAAGCGCCCATCTGATTCTCCACCCCTCCCCCTCTCCTTCCTCTCTGTCTCTTTTCCCCTCCCGCAGCTGAGGCTCCATTGGAGCAAAGATGGCCCCAGGTGCTGGGGATGGCTCCTTGGCCTCTGCCTCAGGAGCTAGAGTGGCTCTGGTCACAACAGAGCAATGCCCTGGAGGGGCAGAGCATCGCCCCCTGGTGGGCAGAGCGTCGCTCCCTGGGGGGCGTGCCAGGTGGATCCCGGTCAGGCGCATGCGGGAGTCTGTCTGACTGTCTCTCCCCGTTTCCAGCTTCAGAAAAAAAAAAAAAAGAAAAAAAAAAAAAGAAAATATTATATATCAAGCCCTGGCCAGTTGCTCAGTGGTAGAGCGTCAGCCTGGCATGTAGATGTCCTGGGTTTGATTCTCAGCCAGGGCACACAGGAAAAGCACCCATCTACTTCTCCACCTCTCCCCCCCTCCTTTCTTTCTATCTCTTCCCCTCCCGCAGCCAAGGTTCCACTGGAGCAAAGTTGGCTCGAATGCTGAGGATGGTCCCATGGCCTCCGTCTCAGGTGCTAGAATGACTCCAGTTGCAACGGAGCAACGCCCCAGAAGGGAAGAACCTCACCCCTTAGTGGGCATGCCGGGTAGATCCTGGTTGTGCGCATGCGGGAATCTGTCTCTCTGCCTCCTGACTTCTCACTTCAGAAAAATACAAAAAATAAAAGAAAAGAAAATATATCAATTATGGCCACCCTCTATATCATTGGGTAAAAGTATACTCTTAGTTCTCTTATACACTGAATACACTAACATCATCATCATCATCATCATAATAATAATAATAATGCTCAGCTGGCCTGACCAGGCAGTGGCGCAGTGGATAGAGCATTGGACTGGGACATGGAGGACCCGGGTTCAAGACTTGAGGTCGCCAGCTTGAGCACAGGCTCACTGGGTTTGAGCAAAGCTCACCAGCTTGAGCCCAAGGTCGCTGGCTCAAGCAAGGGGTCACTTGGTCTGCTGTAGCCCCTTGGTCAAGGCACATATGAGAAATCAATCAATGAACAACTAAGGAACCGCAACGAAGAACTGATGTTTCTCATCTCTCTCTGTTCCTGTCTGTTTGTCCCTATCTGTCCCTCTCTCTGACTCTCTGTCTCTGCCACACACACAAAAAAATAATAATGCCCAGCTGGTACTGCTGCTGATAATGATGGCTGTTTACTGACTATATACTCTGTGTTAGTCAATGTTCTTAACACTTTACAGGTATTATTTAATCTTCACAATAAACTTATCACATAGATTACCATTACTATACTTATCCCTATCACTGCATTATGAAATAGAATAGTGATCATCTGTTTTGTTTGTTTGTTTTTTCTCACCACTACTCAAAAAATCAATGTAGACGGAGGACCCTGCTTTAGAATATATTCTCTGGTGCAGAACCTCCACTGTCTTGCTGTATCCTCTACTTACATGGTACCTAGTTATCAGTCATCCTGAGGATCAATTGTTATACAAGAATCCTGTGATGCAGGAACCAAGAAAATTTGTGTACCTGGATTTTACTCTGGATAGTAGAGGATAAAGGTGAAAAAGATTAGAGTGCCCTTGAATACAGTTTCCTTAATATATT
Source organism: Saccopteryx leptura (assembly GCF_036850995.1). NCBI lineage: Eukaryota > Metazoa > Chordata > Mammalia > Chiroptera > Emballonuridae > Saccopteryx > Saccopteryx leptura. The sequence continues at coordinate 33,293,417 of NC_089503.1, read as the reverse complement.
TCTTATATCCTATTCACAGTCTCTTGCAATAGATCTCAATTCTGGAGACTTGTTTTTCCACAATTAAAACATTTGAACTTGGACAAATTACTGACCTTCTCTGAATTTCTCTCATCTGCATGATGAGCGCTTTGTTTAAGTATATGATGTCAACGATTTTGTCCAATACTGAAGTTGTAAATGCTAACTACAGAAGGATATGACCATGTGTCAAGGCGGTATATGGAAGAAAAAAATCTTTCTTACTATCTAAGAATGTATTTGTATCTATCAGTAATAACAGCTATAATATATTGATCACCAAATGTGCAAGCCTCTGCGACTGTTGATGATCAAGGCAATTGTAAAATGTGGAACGAGCCAATCAGTGACTTTATGAAGTGGATTATGTGGTGTGATGAGAGTGATAAATGCGAATTACTAAAAATGGCTGATGAGACGGAAAATAGTGGCTAAACAAAGCAGACATTTGAAGATTTATAAGTGTAAGTTTAGGTCAAGCTCTGTTTATGGTCCTCATTGCCTTCATACTTCTCCTGCCCCTTATCCTTGTGAATTCCTTAAATTCACAAGATCTGAGTTATCTAACCAGCTTAGTAGCTTATGGATGTGAGGATGAAATCTGTGCCCTGCTAAGATGAGAACTCACTAGTACCTTCACAGAAAAGCTAGAGAAAGAATTTTCCTTGAGACATACAGAAAACAGTTGGTGAGTAAATGAAACTGTAAATCCTGTAGGTCTTCTTTTTACTATCTTCTATTTGGAATTTAAACATATATGCATGAAGTCCCCAGATATAGTACCTGATGAGCATCTTAACAAATATTATTATTATTTCAGTTAATAAATATTAAAAATAAGTATCAATTTCATCACTATTCTCTCCTTGGTATTAATGTTGGTTTCTTGATTCTCTTCTCTGGCTAGATTCACACTCTTGATAACCTCATTAAGTTTAATAGTTTTAAATACTATCTTCAAACTTACTTCTCTGGAACTCTAGCTTGTATACCTAAGTACCTTCTTCATACATCCACTAGGATATGTAAAAAGATCTCAAATTTCATGTGACTGAAGTTGGATACCTGATCTCTACCCAAAACCTGCTTTACTTATAGTTTTCCCCATCCTTCCAATTGGTCTGGCCCAAATCCTTGTAGTTATCCTTGACTTCTCTCTTACCCTACACACAGTCCACCAGAAATCCTATTGCCTTTAACTTGAATACCTTTACTGCACCACGATCACTGCTAACACCCTAGTCCTGACTACCATCTTTTACTGTCTCACTGATAATATCCTCTTACCTAACCTTCTTGTCTCCTCAATGTATTTTTAGCACAGCAACCATTAATTATCCTTTTAGAACATAAATCAGGTTATGCCACTCTTTTGCTGAAAACTCTACAGGGTAACTATTTTACAGAAAATGAATAACTTAAAGTAGCTTTCAAAGCCCCAGAACATCCAGCTTCCTCCCCCACTCCCTGTCCCTTGCTCACTTTGCTCTGGTCACTCTTGCTTCCTTGCTGTTCCTCCAAGTACCAGGCATGCCTTTGTATTGAGGCCATTGCACTCGCTGTTTCCTCAGCTGGTGATGTTCTTTTCATTCCTTTGTTTCTCTCTCAGGTATTTGCTCAGCCATCACCTTCTCAGTGAGGTCTTCCTAACCACTTCATTGAAATCACAACCCCGGCACTTCTGACCTTACTCTTCTCCACTTTATTTTTTATTTTTGGTATCACTGATCACTTATTAAACTAATATAATTTATTTATTTAAAATGTTTATCATCTCCCACCCCTACTAAAATATCAACTGCATGTGAGGCAGAAATCTTTGTTTGTTGATCATTCTCAGTAGCCTAGAACAAACAGTATCAAGAATTATATGTGAGGGGTACTGTTCTAGAGATTCTATGTACATTATTTCATTTGTCACGTCTACACGTAGAGATGAAGAAGTGAGACTCATAGAGCCTACCTAACTTGGTGAAAGGCGGTATCTGGTAAACAATGGAGCTGAGATTTGTCTGTCTAAATCTCCTGCTCCTTATAACAAAGTAAGCAAAAACAAGGGCATAGAATAAACACACATATATGGATGAATTCATTTTATGGTTAAAACACTATTATATAAATGTCTGAATATAAGTATAAAGTATTTTCTATTTTAATATAAAAATAATAATTACATAATATTAGAATTTAGATACTCTCACACATAAATTTGTCTTAATCAGTAACTTAAAAGCATTTTCTTTGTCTTGATATTTTTCAGTAAATACTGTTGCTGAAACAAGAATTTTATTTTCCTCTCTTATCAGCACAAATATATCCTTTCTGTAATCTATATATAGCAAGACACTGCTATAAAAAAACCACTATCATTCTGATTGTACATTCTGTTTGATGGATCATTCAAACCTCCTAAAATCTCATTTGCTTTCTCTTTAAAATGAAATTGACTCTGTCAATTAGCATTTTTTCATTATTAAATATAATTGCAATTGGTGCATCTTTCAGGGGTTTTCAGCTTACATTTTCTAGTCTAGTTCTAGGATGAGGCAATTCAATTACTCTATTTTGATTGTAAATTTATATATATTTTGAGCTATGTCCTTTCTGAAAAATGATTGGTATACCTAACATAATACATTCTTTTCTATTCTGTAAACTTACTATTCCTTGTTGGCTAGACTATTATCATTTTATCTATCAAGGGAGATATACCTTAATAGTGTATGAATCACTTTGTCTTTGAAAATATGTAAATATTTCTAATTTGACACTTGTGCTAACAGGGAATAAATCAGTTGTGTACCACTTTAGGACAAGACAAAGTAAAATATAGCATTTTTAAATCTGTAATATAAGGATCAGGGCATCCTAAACCACATGCTATTTTGGTATAATCTATCACCTTTGTTAACATTTTATTGGATATAAATCATAACGTATCAGGTTGCATAGCGACAATATGGTTCACCAGGCATTCTATTTTTATAACTTTATTTAAAACTGACATGTAACTTGCTGTACCTGAAACCCCAAGTGAGCCAGTTATTGGAGTGTAACAAAGTTTTGACGTCAGAGTAGCTATTTATTCCACTGGAAACCATTAGCGATGCATTACCCTTTGGCACTGCTGTTTTTTGCAGAAACATGGTTAAAATTTTATGACTGATTTTGACCAATTAGATTTCTTCCCCTCTTAGGATTAAGAAATTATATATAATACACAAATATATATGCATGTGTGTGTATATATAATACATATGCTTTATATTCCTAAGATGTGTAATAGTATATATATAATACTTTATTTGAATATGATTTTTATGTATGTATATTCTGACATTACCCATATAAAGCCTTTTTAAAGTTTCCAATTAAGATCCAAATATTATGTTTTTATTTTTCTTAATTCCAAGACTTACTACTATCTCATGGAAGGGGCTTAGCTGTGTATTGTTGTTTATTACTGTAGCTGTGGATTCCAACAAGCTGCACAGTTTGGCCATGATTATTGTCATTATTTGCTGTCATTCTAATTTTAAGAGGACTCCTTATCATTTCAATTGCTTTCTACCAACAGTAGATTCTTTGGAAGTGATGGGGCAATATCATTTTGTACAAATGTAATATAATCAGTTCCTTAAAGGTTTTCCTCCTTCTTAGCTTTTTTTTTTTTTCTGAAGGCACTAAAATATGCACTGTCCATCCATGCATGGAATGCAAGTCCCCTGACTCCTGAGCCGGCCGAGCGCCAGCTTACATGGTGAGCTCTGCCAGTGCATTTCAAATTGGATCTGATGGGCCACCATTTGGAATTAAGAAGAGGAAAAGGTTTCAGGTTTTTTTTTATTTAGTGACCCAGCTGCTCTTAAAAGCCTGTAGATAACATTGCCAGACTTGTATTTGTGAAATAACTCACTTCCGTCAGTTAAGGGTATGCCTGAATTTAATCTGAGAGGAGAGAGTTAATTCTCTCCAATGTCAGTGTGAGACCTTAAATGTAACAATAACTATTACTATTATTTTTATGTATTATCTGCCTATTAATCCTCATCTATTGCTGAATTTCTTGTTTTCCCTTGGAAAATTCAAACACATAAATAAATCTAATAAGAGAGCTCCATATTGGTAGGTCTTTCAGCATGTTATAGTTTTTCCAACTTCATCTTTTCCCCTGAAACCCAACAAGACTCTTTTGAGGTGCAGAGTGTGTGGGATGAGTTCCAATGCTAAAAGTACTCTGTTTCGTACGGAGTGTTATAACATTGCACATTGGTTAAAAGTGAAGGTAGAAACAGCAATGGCTGCTACTACCTCTCACAATGAACAGAGTATTTCAGAATTGTGAGTCAGCATGCTGACCTTTAAAATAGATATAGTAATAACTACCTCAAAGATTATTGTTTTGTAAGGATTAAATGAAGGATTCAACAGCCGTACAGTCCTTAACTTAATGTGTGGCACATAGTGTATGTAACTCCATAAATGGTGACTGTCATTTGTGCTATTGGCCTTAGTAAGTTGTCCGCAAGGGCAAGATGGCATAGTGCCAAACAGCTCAGGCTTCAGAACCTGCACTGTAGACCTGGGTGAGAATCCCAGCTCTGCTACTGGACTCATGTGTAAAATGAAGGAACACAGCAGTACCTAGCTCCGGTGTGTTTGCTTATATGCTTCAATATAAGGAGGGTGCTCAGAACAATGCCCATATAGTATGGGTTCATACAAAAATTGTTGAATCTGAGCTTTCTGGTATTTTAGAGGTATTTTAAGTCCAGCCCTGGTATTTTATAATGATTAAACAGGCCCAGCTAGAAATAATTTGCCTACAGACACACAGGGTTTCTGGACATTTCATCATCTAGCCCGGTGATCCTGCCTTTATTCTTTCAATAATTATTTATTGTAAAACTCATTTAACCCACATAATTGACACAGAAATCTGAATGAGTTAACTTTAGTACTTTTTGCAAAATCACGTTTTTTCGGATTTTATTGTTGTAGCACTTTTTAAAGTTGAGATATGTAATCCCACCAAGAAACAGAGTTGTGCTGGTTTGAGCTAATTCTGATTCAAGATTAATATTTGGATAATCTCTGTTCTTAAGTCACACTAGGTTTTTCATGAGGCAGATAATCCCAGTCTCTTAATACTTGCAGTGACCTAACCATCCACATTGGTGACATAGATGCTAGATCCCTCTCATCCCATTTCTTTACTGCCTCCTCCCCTCAAGGGCGGATGCTAAAACTAGAGCAATGAATAGACTTTTTCTCCTGGCATGCCATTCTACTTTTTTAAAAGGTGTATACATAGCTCAAGGATTACTATATTAAGAAGTTGTTGAATCAGTTTCATCAGAGAGATGTGCAAACAGATGCCCTGAATCAACCTCTCAAAGCTATCTATAGTAATACTTTGACATGTTGGTCTTGCAACTGACCTGAGTTTAATTCTTAGCTTTTCCACCAGTAGCTGTGTGACCTTGAGCAACTGACTCATTATCAAATATTTATTGAGAGCACCATTCTATTCTCTACTAGTGTACTAGATGATGGTATAGAAAGATATAGAAAATATCCTCTGATTCCAAGTTCCAGTAATTATAAACTAAGTATAAATGTATTTACATTATATAATTTATAGGATTGTGGTAAAGTTCAAAATGTGACCCCCCTAAGGTGAAAACATTCTATGAGCCACAAAGTTGTACACTGTTATTTCCTGTGAGCACTTTGCCAGCAGTGACCCTGTGCTACTTTTGTTGCCCTACTATTTAACATAATACCCGACACATACAAGTGTCCAGAACATGTCTATAGCAGACTGGTTTTCTTTAAAATTTCCAAAGCATCTCTCTGTGCGTAAAAGAATATTAACATTTCAAAATTTAAACTTAAAAATATAGATGATTTCTTCTTTTGACTTCTAACTGGACTCCATATATATTCAGAATCATGTGGAACATTTCAGTGGGATTACCTGAGAAACAAATGGGATCTAACACAAAGTTATATTTATATTTGCAGTGTAATCAGGCAGCCCTACTTTCTGCAATGTTATATGTGGTTTAAGAGAAATGATAAAATTCATAAAATCTAATATGGCCAAGAACTGTATTACTTTAATGGAGCTAGAGCCACAGTTAGCCTCTGGGTTTTAAAATAATTTCACTTATATTTCATATAAATATTTCATACTAAGTGGCTGAATATATATATTTTGTACTTGAACTTAATAATTATTTTGAATAATAAAATCTAATTGGCATAATAGTTACCTCCTTAAAATTGTTCTAATTATTTGGACAGTATATGCTTATTAATGTTATTAAGTAGATTAGAAATACAAACTAAGCATACCACAGCACATATAAAAATCTTTCATGTAGTGTATTTTAAGTTGATAATATAAGAAATGAAATCTGGTAGACCAGAAAGTATTAGTATTCAGCAATGTTAATCTGACTGAAAAAGTATCATGTCCTACAGATTATCCTTACATTGCACTTCCAGGTTTGAACCTTATCACTCTTTCGAAAAATAACAACACTCAAGATATACATAAACTAAATTTATACTTGGTTTGGCAGATTATTTCCTACTAATATATACTTGAATATTCTATTAAAATGGAAATGATACACGTCATCACAGGACTAAAACCCAGCAACTGAAAAGCACAGAAGCCTGACCTGTGGTGGCGCAGTGGATAAAATGTTGACCTGGAATGCTGAGGTCGCCGGTTTGAACCCTGGGCTTGCCTGGTCAGGCACATATGGAAGTTGATACTTCCTGCTTCTCCCGCTTCTCTCTCTCTCTCTCTAAAATGTATAAAGTCTTAAAAAGGAAGGAAGGAAGGATGGGAGGGAGGGAGGCAGAGGGAGGGAGGGAGGGAGGGAGGGAGGGAGGGAGGAAGGAAGGAAGGAAGGAAGACCGGCCTTTGGCCTTTTCAGAGTGAGGTTACTGGGAAATAGTATGGCTAAAAGAAATTTCCTTCTGACACTCCCCAACTAATTAATTTGCATTTATAGAGGGAATGAATTTTTCTTATACCCACTGAACTTAAAAAAAAAGCAATGAAATCTACTAAAATCTCACGCTATCAATTTTAAGTTTTAATGAACATTTTTCAAGAGGTTAGAAAGGCCACATTTTTTTTCCTTTTACTAAAACCAGTAGCTAATTGCCATAATATTCTTGTCATACTATATAATAACCACAATGAGTTTTGAAGCTAATGAGAACCGCCAACAGGAGAAAGGCTTGCATGCCTGTCCCTCCTCCAGATGCACCATTTTAATCAGCTGGTAGGAGTCAGCAGCATGGCCAGTGAGTACTCAGGACAGCTGGGGAAATGGGGCGTGTCTACCGAGGGCATCCATTTGACTTGTGAAAGTCAACATTGTTTTACATTAAACTAACTACAGATATATTGTAGAGCAGATAAAATGCACAATAAATTAAAAAATCAAACATCAGACGTCTTGTCCTGAATTTTGAACTAATGATTGTTCTCTTTACTGAGAAACACTGCTGACCTCCACCATACATTTTCCCTTTATTTTTAAATATTTGGTTTTTATTTTTTTTTTAAACTAAATTTTAGGTGCCATTTTATCTGTCAAAAGGAACTAGAGTGAATTGGTAATTTTAGACTTACACACTAAAGTTAGGCCAGTTCATGTGTGAAGACAGGTTAGTATCTCCATATCCCTTCCTTTGTTTTGGTGACCTGATGGCTGGAATTTCTCTCTGGGATGGGATCACACACACACACCTACTTCATAAGCCTCAGTGTTGCTATTAGCTGTCATTTCTTGCCTTATGTGGCAACTATTATCCATTGCTATAATATTAAATAAGCATTTAATTTTTCTTACTCATTTACTTCATGCTTGTCATGCATACTTAGTTTATAAAAACTGTCATTAGCCTCAAGATTTCTCATGGTCTGGAAAGTTATGCCTAAACCTTTTTTCTTTTTAGTTGTGTCTAACCATTGCTCCTTAGAAAGGGCTATGAATGAGAACCCCTCAAAAAAAAAATCTCCCAAATATAGCATACTTGTTTTGATGTTGATTTTTTTAAGTTGGTAAGTAAACATCCATAATTCCAGATGATTGTGATAGTCACTCTTAATTAGATACCTCTAAATTAAATGATTTGGCCCCTTCCGATCTAGATTCAGGCAGTAATCCAAGCAGCCTGCATCAAAAATGCCAAGCATTCAAAAAATGTTGAAGTCGTGATAGAGTTTCCAGAATAACTGATAGAATCAATGGGATATTTTGGCAGTGTATATGTAGGGTGATTGTTTAAACTACTTGCAGAAGATGCAAGTTTTAGAAAGTACTGCCTCAGAGAGATGGGCATTTCTTATTCCAATCGTCACACTAAACTTTCTAGAAAATCGAGCCTGAATGTAGTATGAAGGGAGTGAGACTATCCAGAAATATTAGAAATCATGGAAGGAGCATCTTAAAGGCCATTTTGCAATTACAACCCAAAATTATTACCCACCAAAAACAGACTGTAAAATAAATCTTTCTGCATATGATGTAAAATGCCATTTTCCTGGGACATTGTTAAGTGCTCCCAAAGGGAAAAAAGAATACTCTGAAAAAAGAATTTTGTTTAAATAGTGGTGTGATTATAATACTATCCTTCAAGGTAAAGCACTTCAAAGTTCTCTTCTTCATTGAACGAATTACATATTAACCTTAACTGAATTCTCTGGCTTTGGTTGATATGAATTGTGAGTTTTATTTCCCATCTTAATAGAACATGATAGCATTTTTTTTCCTTTTTAAGTTCCTCTGTGATATTGTAGGTGGGAAGATATCATGAATGAAAACTTAAAATACACTTTACTAAATTGATTTACTGTGGTTATGAGGTGGTTCCAGAAAACTTGTCATAACTCATGGAACTGTGAAAAATAAATGTCTAAAACTTATGTCCTTCTGACAATTTTATTGAATTAAGCTTATGGGACACATACTGCATAACTATTTCTTCCTCCAAAGCCTATATCAGTATACTATGTATCTTTGTATCTTATATTTCTTCCTTAGCACTTTGATCTTCTTACTTTAGGCTTCTCTGTATCCTAACAGTTGTAATTTATAAACAGCATATTATTGGATTTTGAAAATCTTAGACTTATCCCTGTTTCTATTAGTAATTTTTTATTTGATTCCACGTGTTGTTTTTTAAAAATCATGCAACTATTTTGAGATTCTGAAAGATATCTTCCCACACATACCTCTACTGTTGCATCTGATGAGCAACCATTTAAAATGATCACTCTAATGCAATATGAATTAAACTGATTGGAAACTGGATTCCCATCTTGGTGTGATCTATTTTTGGTCTATCCTTATACTAGTTTGAGCCTTTTTGGTCCCAACTAAAATTCTGGGGCTATTTCCTGGTCATATCCATTTAATAGATTGTACACTCAAGCTTCGCTGCCTTAATTCTATGTGGCTGCCATAATTTCTGCTAGTTTCTTAGCCTTCAGCTTCCACTTACACATGAACAAAGGCCTAGAGGTGAAGAAACTGCTCCAACTTTGGACTTGGTTTTTGCACTTTTCTTCCCTCTTGTCAACTTTTAGCTGCTTTAAAGCTCTCTGATCCCTTCAAATAGATAATTTTAATAACCCTATCCAACTTTTCTAGTTTTTTTCAGTAGGATGGTTGGTCTGACCAAGCCAAACTACTGTAGACACAATTAGAAGTCTTTGAATATCTAGATTTTGATTATCCACTGGAACATAAGCTCTGTAATCACTGGGATTTTATCTGTTTTACCTATTTATATCACCAGTGTCTAGAATAGTGCCTGACATTTAGTAGTTTTTCAATAGGTGTTCATATGTTGTTTGTCTTTGTAGTTGAGCACTAGACACTCTAATTTCTAAGCCGACTATGTTTACAACTCAAAGTAGCCTTGTGACTATTTATTACATATTAGTGAATGAAAAAGTTATGGGGCTTGTTAAGCTGTTATTCCGGAACGGGAAAATTGCTCCACTAGAATAAATTTTCAAAGGGTTACTGAGAGATAGAAATACAGTTACATCTTATCATTTCTTAAATGTACTTTATTCAATTCAATGTATGAGTTGTAAATTAATGACTAAAATAATTTTTAAAAAGTATTTCCTGAAGGGAAAAAAATGGCCAGTAAAAATAATTCTACCAAAGATTTTGAGCAAGGGTATTGTATACTGTTTAAAAGTGATCATAATTAGTATGAAAATTAAAATAACTGCTCACAAAAATTAAGGGATCACAAATGTGCAGATACTACAGTACCTTCAGCCTTTTTGCATAGTGCATTTTCACCAATGAAATAAAAGTTGGTTTTGCTTCTTATTTGCATAATTGAACAACTTTCTTTGACTTGTGTTTTCTTTTCTGATGTTCTTGTTTAATAAAAAAAAATCAAATGCTCTTTTTTTTATCGCTTCATATTCATTTTGAAATATCTCCTAATTTTTGTCAGCAGTATATCTGGAATATATATATATATATATATATATACACACACACACACACACACACACACACACACACGTATGTCTACAAAGAGCTCTGTGTGGTATGATCAACTCTAACGTATCAAAAAGTGGTCAGTTCTCAAACTGTAACAGGGGCACGATGAAATGGAGGGAGACATAGAGCCCAATAGTGGCACATAAAAGAGGTTGGAGAAAAATTCTTTGTAGCCGAAAGATTATAGCCAGTGTGTCCTGCATTTGGTGTGCTTGGAACAAATCCTTGCCATTGCTTCCAACTTCCAGTTGGCAGTGACCAAATTATAACCAGAATAAGGGAAGAAAAATAGCTTGGAGCAGAAGGAGATAGGTAATGTTTCTTGATGGCCTACCTGTGCTTACACACCTCAGTAGGCATTCTCATGTACATTAATTAATACACTTTATAAAAGCTCTGTGGGGTTGAAATTGCCCTGTTGTCTACATAGTAAAAATGGGCATTCTGAGTCTTGAAGGAATAAATAATTAGATAGTTAATAGTCTGATTTCATCTGACTCAAGAACTTGAGGCATGCCAGGCTGCCTCAGAGGGGAACAACTTAAACACCATGAGATATAGGGAACTAAAACTGAGGGAAATTAATTAACTTGCCCCAAACCACAGAGTTAATAAGTAGCAGAGTCAGAATTGAAAGGTAAGCCTCCTGTTGCTGTTTTCTCTTTCCATTCTACCACTGTTGTTCTAAGAAAAAATAAACCATTTGCTCAGTGATTTACATACTTATGTGCATATACCTTTCTATACTGTCTGTCTGCTCTTGTTCGTTTTTATGTTCCTGTGCCCAGTACCTGGTAGATAATCCTTATTCAGCAAATAATCGTTGAATGCTGAATCTGCAGACATACAGATATGGAGAGGCTGTGACACTTAAAATAATTAAAGCATTTTAATTAAAATAAACAGACAAGCCCTGGCCGGTTGGCTCAGCGGTAGAGCGTCGGCCTAGCGTGCGGAGGACCCGGGTTCGATTCCGGCCAGGGCACATAGGAGAAGCGCCCATTTGCTTCTCCACCCCTCCGCCGCGCTTTCCTCTCTGTCTCTCTCTTCCCCTCCCGCAGCCAAGGCTCCATTGGAGCACAGATGGCCCGGGCGCTGGGGATGGCTCTGTGGCCTCTGCCCCAGGCGCTAGAGTGGCTCTGGTCGCAACATGGCGACGCCCAGGATGGGCAGAGCATCGCCCCCTGGTGGGCAGAGCGTCGCCCCATGGTGGGCGTGCCGGGTGGATCCCGGTCGGGCGCATGCGGGAGTCTGTCTGACTGTCTCTCCCTGTTTCCAGCTTCAGAAAAAATGAAAAAAAAAAAAAATAAAAAAAATAAAAAAATAAAATAAAATAAACAGACAAACTAGGCAGATTTGTGGATTACGACAAGATTATACTGGTGAAGAGCTGGAGTTCTGAAATGGTACTAAATAAACAGAAACTTGAGAGGTATTGCAGTGCAGTGGGTAAGAACATAAACCGTGCAGCCGGACTGGATGGAATTTGCATTCTAATTCCACCACGTAGTAGTATGACTTGGGTCAGTGACTTCCCACTCTCTGTGCTTGTCTCTTCCTCCTCAGAGTGGGGGTTATCATGTCACCTGCCTCCTGGGGTTCACCTGAGGTTGAAATGATTGAGTGAGCATATAGCACTGACACACAGAAAGCACTCTCCAAATGTCTGCTCTTGCCATGGCTCATGTTTCAGCCACTGTTTTGGCCCCCTCTGAATTGCTTGCTTGGGTGGCTTAATGAAGTGGTAAAAGCAGCCATGGCCGCTGATTTGTGCCTACTGACCAATAAAACTTAATGACTGGAACAATGGCGGCACACTGGGATTTCTAAGAATTGATACACTGATGTGGGGAAGACTTAGCTCCACACAGTGAGCAGACCATCCCTCCAAAAACCGATTTGGAGTTTGGTCTTTGTATATGCTCTTATGGAATACTATCACCTAGCTATGCCCCAAATGCAGACACAAAATGAATGATTAAATTTATGACGAAGTGAATCCTGCATTCAGTTAAGTTCAGTGAAACAATCTTTAAGTATCTAGATACTGTTCCTGGCAGCATCTTAAGAAATGTTAGTTTTCTTTTGCTTCCCATTGCTCTGCTCATCACTGGTCCACATGACCGGAGCTCTCCACGTATCCATCTGCTAGCTTAGTCCAGCCTCATTTTCATCACGAGGTTCTTGATAATGGATTGAAAATGCCTAGTGTGTCACTTAGGTGGCTTACCATCAAGTTGCCTTTGATGCTGATCCTGACTTGATCCCTTGGTTCTAGTGACTAGTCCAGTTCTAATAAATTTCTAATTTATCACTCATTCCTGAATAACTTCTGATATCCTTGTCTAGGACCTCAATTTATCCACAACTAGATTATTTGTTCTTTTTAGGAGAAGTCTGCCCAACAGTAATAGCCCTTTGTTTTGCTGCCACATGTATTGGCTCATACGACTAGTTTCATACACATGGCTTTCTTACAGACCTCCTGCTGCCACATGCGACCCTCTCCCGGGTTATCGTGATCAGGCCGTGCCACACCCCTGCGCCACATGCTCCAGCTGGTCTCTGCCTGGGTTTGTGTTGCTGGCACTGGGACCAAGCACCTTAATCTACTTCTGAATGCTGGCATCAACCACCAGCCACCACTGCTGTGGTGGATTTCAGAGGAAGCTCCCTGGAAGGGTCTCCATCAGCAGAGGACACTCTCGAGTAGAGAAAACGTTGTTTTCTCCTTGCTACTAAATATGAAGTGTGTGGTATATTATTTGCAAACATGCCCACTATAATTTCTGTCTTCACTGTGTGTACCCCTTGTCATATGTCCTCTTTCCATCATGTGATGAAGTCTATTTTTATTGTCGTGGAATATGAACTGAGGTAGGGACTTGCTCTCACTGATAGGATATGAGAAAATGGGGCAGACTCAGAAACTTAAAAAGTGCTGATGGATTGGCTTGTCCTACCTTGCTACTTTTGGATCCGGACCACTGTGGAGAAACCTGGGCTAGCCAACTAAATGCTAGAGATCATGGTCTAGTTACTGTCTTTATCTTGGCCAGCTTCCCAACATGTGAGTGAGTTTGTATGGGACCAACTAAGTCTTATCCTACCCACGTCAAAAGAATCACTAGCTGAGCTCAACCCAAATTGCCAACCAACAGAATGTGAGTTAATAAATTATTATTTTAAGCTAATAAATTTTGGGGTGATTTGTCATACACCGAGAGTTAAATGAGTCAGAGAGAATCAAGACCACTGTTAGTCATTTCTGTAGACCATTTGTATATTTTTGTCAGTTGTATATATGGTAAAGTATATTAATACACTTGAGATAAAAGGTATATAATGACATGAAACATTTATTTAATATTTTTGGTTAAGATAGAGGAGTGTTAAATCCTAGGAGAATAAAAATAATAATGACATTTTTCTCTCTTAGGTTATCTTAGAAAGAGTTAGAGTTAGTCTCCAAATTCAGTTTTTTTCATGAAAATTTGTGTTTAAACTTTACATTTTTAATAATAAAATTGCTTTATTTAACCAACAGCTTAGTTTTTTTTTATCTGATTCTACACAAATAAGTCTCCATTCCATGAAACTAGAAGTTATTTATCCCTGGGCAGCAAAAAGTGCCTTTTTATATCAAGAATTTTGTAAGCCATAGGCACTTGGAGTTTCTAAAGGAAAGATGAATAAGTATGCTCATTAACTCCAAGATGTCCAACCCTGTGAATTGGATGCACTTTTATAATTTGTGGGGTAATTTATCCTTAACCCTCGTCATTAGATTATACAGTTAGAAGAATGATGAAGTTCCATGTTCAATCCTAAATCAAATACACAGTGAATGGTAGTTACTCTTACAATACTGGCCTCAGTATATGCTAGAGCACCTTAGTCCTTTATAAATAAAATAGACCCATGACTTGTACTGCAAGTGCTGATGACTTGTCAGAGTCGAGACTAACACTTATAGTCAAAAAGCCTCAAAAATGGCTTCAAACAACTAAGGTATTATTGGCAATCTACTGCTAAGCACCTTGGCTTTTCTTAGGGTTTTGTTGCAGAATCATTTTCTTGTAACATGTGCTCTGTGTTACAAGCAACATTTACTTACAATCTGGGGAGCCTAGGGTAATAACAAATGATGATGACAGATGATCTGAACAAATTGTGCATTTGTAGTTATGGCTGAATGGCCTGGTTTGGCTCTTTTTTGTGTGTGTGACCATAATGATCCTTCCTGGCCAGTTCACACTTTCTGTTACTTGTTTTATAACACTTGTAATATGCCCATGCAAAGATATTGAAAGAAGGAAGAGAGGCTGAAAGGAAAAAGGGCATGGAATCTGCCTGTCCAGGAAAATCAGCCACAACATAATTGCATATATGAAATAATGCCCCAGGGTCCAAAGCTAAGGCTAAATTTTCAACAGATTGGCCAGTAAACTTTGTGGATGGTTTCTTTACTCTGAAAACAATCTAGTAATTCTAGAAGCATACACACACACACACACACACACACATACACACACACACACACACACACAACTGATGTAGCACCAGAAAACTCTGCCTTAGACACATGATATACTTTGTGGTGTTGCCTTATGGTTACTTTTTTCCTACATGATATTCTCATACTTGTATATCATTATGCTGAGTTTTGTACCACAAGGATTACATTTTTGTTATTTACTCATAGTGAGGTAAAAAATCTGTATGAGTATTGTGTATTAAACAGTTATGTTTGAGCGCACTCGAGAATGCAAACATCTCCTGTGTTATTTTTATTTTACAAGTATGTGAGCGTCAAACAGGATAATAGCTCTAATGGTTAAGTAATTAAAACTGGGCCATAGTGATTTGTTTGAGACTTTAGCCATACTGTAAAGCTTTCTATGGTTAAAGATAATAATCTGCATCCTAAAAGGATTGTAGAAAATGTGTAGGGTAGAAATTGTACTTAGATCTGAAGTAATTAACAAAACCAAACTGCGCAAGTACTATTACGGAGGAAATAGGCTTATCAGCGCAGCAGTCTACATGAAAAGATCAAGGGTATTAGACAGTATAAGTCAACATTGTGAAATAAATTCTAAAACTATTTTGATCTTAAGCTCTATTAATATAATAATTAGAACAGGAGAAGTAAGAACTTACTTTATTTTGTGCTGCTCATTATGGAATTTAAATCTGGGACATCAGCAAACTGGAACATATTAATAAAAAAGCAACTAGCATGGTGAAAGAATTTTTGTATGGAGAACAGCAGAGGAAACAAATTCTTTTATTTAGAGAAAAGAAGACTTGAGGACCATGATACCTATAATAATTATGATGTTTTTCATTGCGAGTAAAAGAAAAGCCAACTTAAACTGGTTTTGATAACCAAGTTGATTTATGGGCTCACAGAACTCACAAGTTCCAAGACAAGTTGGATTTTAGGCGAAGCTCAATTGTGTGGCCTGGCTATTCTTTCTCTCTACTTTGTCTTGTACAGTTTTGGTTAAAACTGCTGCCATCCTTTCCGTTCTTTGTGTCAAGATATCTGCTGGTGATAATCAGGGCTGTGTAGTTCTTTCATGTCAAATGAGATACTGAAAAACCTTTTTCTTCCAGTAACTCATTAAAAGAAAGAATTTTTTTCCCTCAGTTCCTAGGAAATCTTTCTTGTATCTCATTGGCCAGAGTTGTGACACATGCCAATCTAAGTAAATTACAGAGACCATGTGAATAGTGTATGCAAATTAGCTTAGCTTATCAGAAATCTACCTCTTGAGCTGAGATATTATATCCATCAAGATTCTCAAGAGCAACAGAACCAGTAAGATATACACACACAGCCATGTGTGTATGCATATGTATACACACATAGAGAGATTTATTTCAAGGGTTTGGCTCACACAGTTGTGGGGACTGGCAAGTCTGAAATTGGTAGGGCAGGCCAGCAGGCTGGAAAGTGACATGGGCTGATATTGCAGTCTTGAGGAAGAGTGACTTCTTCTGCTGGGTAACTTGTTTTTGCTCTTAAGGCATTTTAGTTCATTGGATGAGGCACACCCACATTACCGAAGGTATGTGAACTGATTGTAATATTAACCATATATTAATCTGACAGCAACACTTAGATGAGTGTCTGATTAAATAACTGGGTACCATAGGCTATCCAAGTTGACAAACCATCACAGATATGGTCAATCTCTCCCAAAATACATGGCTGAAGTGTTGAGGTCCCATTGGAACAGAAAGATTGACACCTGAGAGGTAGCCAACAAATATCCCTTACACTTGGTAAGAGTAGGTAGCTGAAAGGCTGTCATGGGTTGCAGGTTACCAATTGTTTTACATGGACTGATACCAGGCACATAAAGAAATAGAAATACTGAGGAAATAGCTATCAACTAAACTAAAAAAGAACTGGCTTAAAACAAAAACAGACAAACAAACAAACAAAAAAACAGGCCCTAGCCAGTTGGCCCAGTGGTTGAGTGTCGGCCCAGCATGTGGAAGTCCCAAATTTGATTCCCGGTCAGGGCACACAGGAGAAGCACCCATCTGCTTCTCCACCCTTCCCCCTCTCCTTCCTCTCTCTCTCCCTCTTCCCCTCCCGCAGCCAAGGCACCATTGGAGCAAAGTTGGCCTGGGTGCTGAGGATGGCTCTGTGGCTTCTGCCTCAGGCGCTAGATGACTCTGGCCAAAACAGAGCAATGCCCCAGATGAGCAGAGCATCGCCTCCTGGTGGGCATGCCGGGTGGATCTCGGTTGGGTGCATGCGGGAGTCTGTCTGGCTGCCTCCCACTTCTAACTTAGGAAAAATACAACGAACGAACAAACAAACAAACAAAAAATCAAAAAACAAAAACAGTAGTAAACTCTTATTACTGGGTGTGCAAATATGAGCTAGATTTCCGTAGTATAGGCCTAATATTAAAGCCCAATATTTTGTGTTCTTGATCTGGGGAAGACTAAGAGAGCCTCAGATGGCCTAACCACAAGTTCCATTCCCCACTGTGGATGCTTTTAGTTTCAGAACCCTGCCAGCTGTTGAATTTTCAATCAAGCCAATTGCATCTCCTTGTGGAAACAAAAGGACCTCACGCTCTTGATAGTAAGAAGCGCGCTTCCCACAGCCTCTGGTTATCTACCCTGTTTCTAGTGCAACCCCCATTTAGCCGTGCATAGCATGTGACATCTTCTTCCCCTGGGATGTGCGTATATGAGATTAATAAACTCCTGTCGATCTCATCTGTGAAATAGTGCTGTGTGTTTGGCCATTTCCATAATCCTAGAATTGGAATCCCCCTTCACTAATGAGATAAATGGTACATGATTAAAATAATGCCCTCCCACACTTAGCAGTGATAATGGAGATGGAAAAGACTCAACATCAGTTAAATAATTGGGATAAATGATTTGTGAGTTTCCCTCCAATCCCAAAATTTTATTATTTCTGTTTCTAGTGCTAGAATTAGTATTCAGTCTATATTTCCAAATAACTTGGAAATATTGGAGGTTTACTTCCGGAACACTATAGTAAAGCAAATATCTCAAATGAGTCACACTAATTTTGGGTTTCACAGCACATATATATGTTATGTTTATACTGTAGTCTATTAAGTGTATAACAGCATTATATCTTTAAAAATTTACATACCAAACTTAAAAAGTACTTTTCTGCTAAAAAATGCTAACCATCTGACTCTTCAGTGAATCATGATTTTTTTACTGGTGGAGTGTTTTGCCTCATTCTCAATGAATACTTACATCTGATCAGGGTGATGGCTATTGAACGTTGAGATGGCTGTGGCAATTTCTTAAAATAAGACAACTGTGAAGTTTAATGCATCGATAGACTCCCTTTCACAAACAATTTTTTTGTAGCATGGAATGCTGTTGGTTACATTTTCCTCACAATATAACTTCTTTCAAAATTAGAGTCAAACCCTGATGCTGCTTTATCAATTAAGTTAATGTCATATTCTAAATCCTGTGTTGTCATTTCAACAGTCTTCATAGCATCTTCACCAGAAGTAGATTGCATCTCAAGAAACCACTTTCTGTATTCATCTAAAAGAAGCAACTCTTCATCTATTAAAGTTTTATGACAGGGTCCTGGCCAGTTGGCTCAGTGGATAGAGTGTCATTCCGGCATGCAGATGGCCCAGGCTCCATCCCCAGTCAGGGCACACATTAGAAGTGACCATCTGCTTCTCTTTCCCCCTTCCCCGTTCCCTCTCTCTTCCCCACTTGCAATCAGTTGCAGTACGAGCATCAGTCTTGGGCACTGAGGATAGCTTGGTTGATTTGAGCATCAGCCTCAGACAGGGGCTGCCAGAGGGACCCTGGTTGGGACACATAACTCTCCATGAAGGTTAGAATCAAATTCTTATAGACCTCTGTTAATGTTGGTATTTTGACCTTGTTCCATGACTCACAAATGTTCTTAATGGCATCTAGAATGGTGAATTCTTTTCAAAAGGTTTTCAATTAACTTTGCCCAGATCCATCAGGGGAATCACTATGTATGGCAGCTATAGCTTTACAAAATATATTTCTTTTTCTCTTTTTTATTACTCTTTTTTTTTTTTTTTTTTTTTTTTTTTTTAATTTTTCTGAAATGAGAAGCAGGAAGGCAGAGAGACAGACTCCTGCATGCGCCTGACCGGGATCCACCCAGCATGCCCACCAGGGGGCTATGCTTTGCCCATCTGGGGCTTCTGACTGCAACCGGAGCCATTCTAGCACCTGAGGCAGAGGCCATGGAGCCACCCTAAGCGCCTGGGCCAACTTTGCTTCAATGGAGCCTTGGCTGTGGGAGGGGAAGAGAGAGATAGAAAGGAGAGAAGGAAAGGCAGAGAAGTAGGTGGGCGCTTCTCCTGTGTGCCCTGGATGGGAATTGAACCCAGACATCCACATAGCAGGCTGATGCTCTACCACTGGGCCAACTGGCCAGGGCCAAAACGTATTTCTTAAAAGAACTTAAAATTCAGAATAACTCTTTGATTCATAGACTACAGAATGGATGTTGTTTTAGCAGGCATAAAAACAGGCCCTGGCCGGTTGGCTCAGTGGTAGAGCGTCGGCCTGGTGTGCAGAAGTCCCGGGTTCGATTCCCGGCCAAGGCACACAGGAGAAGCGCCCATCTGCTTCTCCACCCCTCCCCCTCTCCTTCCTCTCTGTCTCTCTCTTCCTGTCATTGGAGCAAGGATGGCCCGGGCGCTGGGGATGGCTCCATGGCCTCTGCCTCAGGCACTAGAGTGGCTCTGGTCACAACAGAGTGACGCCCCCTGGTGGGCAGAGCGTCGCCCCCTGGTGGGCAGAGCATCGCCCCCTGGTGGGCGTGCCGGGTGGATCCCGGTCGGGCGCATGCGGGAGTCTGTCTGACTGTCTCCCTGTTTCCAGCTTCAGAAAAATACAAAAAAAACCCACAAAAAACATTAAATTTTTTTTTTTTTGCATTTCCATCAGATCTCTTGGGTGACCAGGTGAATTGTCAATGAGCACTAATAATTTGAAAGAGAGCTTTTTTTTCCTGAATAGTTTGTCTCAACAGTGAGTTTAAAATATCTGGTAAACCATGTTGTAAACAGATGTGCTGTCTGTCACCCAGGCTTTGCTGCTTCATTTCCAGAGCACAGACAGAGTAGGTTTAGCAAAATTCTTAAGGCCTCTAGGATTTTTGGAGTGATAAATAAGCATTGGCTTCATCTCAAAGTCACCGGTTGCATTAGCCCCCAGCAAGAGAGTCAGCCTGTCCTTTGAAGCTTTAAATCTGGGCACTGACTTCTCCTAGCTATTATAAGGTGTCACCTTCTAATAGAAGGTCATTCCTCTTCCACTGAAAATCTGTTGTGTAGTGCAGCCATCTTCATTAACTACCTTCCTAGATCTTCTGGATAACTTGCTGCTGCTTCTACATCAGCACTTGCTGCTTCACCCTGCAGTTTTGTGTTATGGAGACAGCTTCTTTCCTTAAATCTCATGAGCCAAGCTCTGCTAGTTTCAGACTTTTCTTATCCAGCTTCCTTACACCTCTCTTAGCTTTCATAGAATTGAATTGAGTTAGGGCCTTGCTCGATTAGGTTTTGGCATAAAGGGATGTTGTGGCTGGTTTGATCTATCCAGGCTACTAAAACTTTCTCCATATTAGCAGTCAGGCTGTTTTACTTTCTTATCATTTGTGCATTCCGCTGGAGTAGCACTTTTAGTTTTTTTCAAGAACTTTTCCTTTGCATTCACAACTTGGCTCACTGATTGGTGCAAGAAGCTTCACTTTTAGACTAGCTCAGCTCTTGACATGCCTTCCTCACTAAGCTTAATCACTTTTCGCTTTTGATTTAAAGTGAGAGATATATAACACTTCCTTTCACTTGAACACTCAGAGGACATGGTAGGGTTATTAGTTGGTCGCCTAATTTCAATATTGTTGTATCTTGGGGGATAGGGTGGCCCAAGGAGAGTGTGAGACTAGGGAGGCCAAGGAGAACGGCCAGTCAGTGGGACAGTCAGAACACCCAGAACATTTATCAGTAAAGTTCACCATCTTTTATTGGTGTGGTTTGTGGCACTCCAAAATAATTGCCACAGTAACATCATTGATCACAAATTACTGTAACAAATATAATAATAATGAGAAAGTTTGAAATATTACAAGAATTATCAAAATGTAACACAGAGACATGAATTTGACAATGCTGTTGGAAAAGTGGCACTGATAGACTTACTGGACACAGGGTTGCCAGACCTTCATCTTGTAAAAACAAACAAACAAACAAACAAACAAACACAGTATCTGCAAAGTGCAATACAGTAAGGTGTGACAAAATGAGTATGCCTGCACAGACATAGCAACTAGTTTATCTGTTTACTGTTAGCACCTGTCAGGTTGTTACACAAACTGTTTGTGTATACATTTCTTCCCCTCAGCTCAAAGCTCAGAAAGCCTTACTTTATTCACCTTTACCTCCGAAGAGTATAATACTTGACGTAAAAACATATTTAATGAACATTTAGTGGGGAATCTGAAAATAACTGTCTTCATTAGAATTTGAGAAAAAAATTACTAGTGATCTGTGAATTTCTCTTTAAACCACATAACAGATAAGTAAGTAAGTATAAATAGGAATTCTGCAACACCATTGAAATCCACTCACCCTACCCACCTGTAGATAGATGGAGGGAATGAGGTCTTGGGAATGTTGCCCAATTTTTCTCTTCTTATTCCCCTTCCAAAACACATGCCAGTTGCCCTCAGGCCCCTGAAGAACCCTGAAGGCAGCATCTCACTTTGTGTAGGAAGGAAAATTAGTATAGCTGCAAGGTGATCCCAACTTCTTGCCTGTCTGTTGGTTTTGAATACTCTATTCACTTCAGAATCCCTGCTGAGAGCTAAAGCAGCACTTTGGCAAGAAGGCATCTATCTGTTTTAGGCACAGTTTCATGCTTCAAGTGTACAGCTCATATTGGTACCGCTATTATAAATTATATAGAAAAGTATAGAGAAAGCTAAAATGGTTGGCTTGAAAATGTTGGACCTATCTTTTTTGGTGATCTCCATTTTATTACTTATTGTATTTAAATTGGCTTACTTATTAAATTTATTCTTTTTTTCAAGTTGTATTGAGACAATAACTGATAGACAGCACTGTATAAGTTTAAGGTATACAGCATAATGATTTGACTTATATATATTGTGAAATGCTCACCACAATAAGTTTAGTTAACATTCATCATCTCAAAAAATACAAAAAGAAAAAAGGAAAAGAAAAAATATTTCCTTATGAGAGCTCTTAGAAGTTACTTTCATAATAACATTCACCTATACCATACATCAGTGTTAATTAATAGTTGTACATTACATCTCTTGAACTTATTTATCTGGAAGTATGTGCCTTTTGACCACCTTCATCCAATTTTCCTTTCCCCATCCCTCGCCTCTAGTAATCATGAATCTGATCTGTCTATGAATTTGGGTTTCCCTCTTTTTTTCTTTTAGATTCTACACATATAGGTGCAATCATACAGAATATTTTCTCTTTCTGAATTATTTCATTTAGCATTATTATTTCACCCATGTTGTCACAAATGGCAAGGTTTTCTTTTTCTTATGGATAAATAATATTCCATACTTCTTTATCCATTCATTCACTGATGAACACTGAAGTTGTTTCCATGCCGTGGCTGTTGCAAATAATGCTGTTATGAACATAAGGGTGCAGATACCTCTTCACAATAGTGTTTTCATTTCCTTTGGACATAATCTTAGAAGTGGAATTGCTGGATCACATGGTGCTTCTATTAATAATTTTTTGAGGAAGGTATACACTGTTTTCCCTCGTGGCTATATTAATTCACACTCCCACTAACAGTGTACAAGGGTTCCCTTTTCTCCATATCCTTGCCAGGATTTGTTATCTCCAAATCTATTATAATAATTTTTCTAAAGAAAAAGTGAAATACCTGGTCTGACAAAGGAACTTTTAAATTCACCAACTTATAAACTGTGTTCATTAGCAAGAATAAAATGGCATTAAATCACTTCTGGTG